>NC_139655.1:30716234-31211234 GCF_951799395.1 Argentina silus | reverse complement strand
AATAATTGTATTTATCAGTTCTCATAAACCGTCTAATTGGCTTGTACTGTAGAGTTTTTACCAAATAGTTTAGTAATTAGTTGGATTACAGTATTTATCTTATTGCTTTGATGCTAATATCAAATGTACAGTATGTGCTCAACATTCAAAACTTTAAAACTCAAAACATTTTGCTATTGATTGAAAACAACACACACCTAAATAAACTTTGGGTAACGCAATGTAACCCCAGTTCTTTGAAAGAGATGAGGGAGACATCTCACTACCTGGTTTACCCTACTCAGTTCCAGTGCCAAGGACCATATGCACCAAAGAGGGTGCAGTGACATCCAGGCGGTAGAATCTCACAACAGTTTGAACTGGCTGCAGCACAAACATAGCAAGACGTAGCAATTCACAAAACACCACCTGAAGGCCTTAGATCTATCCTTGTAAATGCGTAGGGCATAGAGTGTTCAGACGCCTATGCTCCAGAGAAGAAGCGCCGGCGGATGGACAGAAAACAGTTCAGTAGCACGACTACTCTAAAGTCAGAAATGACTTCGACTGAAACTTATCACCAGGTGAGGGAAATCCCCTATGGCTGTGTCAACACAGTGACACATATGCTAGCTAGCTCTGAATGCATGAAAACGAGCCATGAGCAACATGTGTCGACGCACTGTATCTGACACACAAACTCAAGTTGAACTACAAGAGAAAGCAGCCAGGGAGTGGTTTATCGTAATTACCTAGTGTGGGTTTATTACAAGCCAACCACCAGCTAGCATAGCTTCACATAGTGTGGTAAATGCTAGCAAGCCAGGCTAATAACAGTGAAGTGGGGGGAGCAGGCTAACAGTCATGTACTGTAGGCTAACGAGCAAGCAATTCTGAAAACAGAGGGAGAAAACTAAACTCTGTGTTTTACTTAGTGTAGTAAAAGAGGTATTTCACTTTGTGTAGTAAAAGAGAGGAGCACTTCAATGGAGGTGTACTCAAAGAAAACTCACCCACCAGATAGCAACAAAACCAGCTTGGCCCCTGAAATCCACAAGAAGAAGTAGTTAGGCTAGTGACTAATTCAATCTCTTGTTGGTGAACCAAACTAGAGAGAACTTTGCTCGGCCTGAATCAGCAGGGAAAGCTGTTAACGCCTCAGGGAAAGCTGTTAACTTTCCAATACCCATCTAATCTAGTCTACCCATCATGCTCTTTGGAACTTTGGAACTGCCAGTCAGTGGTCCGGAAAGCAGAGGCTATCTCAGTTTACACCTGCTTCATGTTCCTCCACTTCCTTGCTCTCACAGAGACATGGATTACATCGGAAAACACAGCTACTCCAGCAGCATTCTCTGATGCCTACTCCTTTTCTCATTCCCCTAGACTCTGTGGTCGAGGGGGAGGCACAGGACTCCTCATCTCACCTAAGTGGTCACATAATGTCCTTCCCCTGTCACACCTGTCCCCTGTCAAGCTTCACATTGTTGTTATCTATCATCCCCCAGGTCAGCTTGGTGACTTCTTGGAAGAGATGGATGTCCTTCTCAGCTTCTTCCCTGAGGACGGCACACCCCTAGCTCTGACCCTGGCTCACACTACTGGGTGACTTCAACATCCAGTCAGAAAAGCTTGACCTTCTCTCCTCCATCTCCTCCATCGACCTTACCCTGTCCCACTCTCCTCCGACTCATAAGGCGGGCAATCAGCTTGACCTTGTCTTCACCAGATCCTCCCATACCTCCAACCTTACTGTTACCCCTCTTCCAGTTTCTGATCATCATTTTGTATCCTTCTCCCTTCCCCTCAAATCCATCCCCTCCCAGTCAGACTCTACCCACACTGTATCCTCTTGTCGCAACCTGCGTACCCTCTCCCTCACCGCTCTCTCTTCCTCTGTCTTATCCTCCCTACCCTCTGTTGAATCCTTCTCCCTTCTATCCACTGATGCAGCCTCCTCCACCCTCCTGTCCACTCTTTCCTCATCCTTCGACTGTCCACTGACCTTAATGCCAGCACGATCCTCTCCACGCACTCCTTGGGTGTCTGAAACCCTGCAAGCTTGTAGAATAGGGCTCCGGGCAGCTGAGAGGAAATAGAGTAAAACTGGCCTCCCTACCTTATCTCTCTCTCCTCCTCAACTACACCTCCTCTGCATCAGCTGCTAAAGCTTCTTACTACCATTCCAAAATTCAGTCCTCTGCCTCTGACCCAAGGAAACTGTTCTCCACATTTTCCTCACTCCTCAACCCACCTCCTCCCCCTACTCCCTCCTCCCTGTCTACAGATGACTTTGTCACCTACTTTGAAAAGAAGGTTGATGACATTAGCAGCTCTTTCTCGCCACCTCTCGCCAACACTTCTACCACTCCTCCCAAACCCACTCGGTCTCTGGTTTATCTGCTCTTGACCCCCTCTCCCCTGATGATATTCTAAAACTGGTCATATCCAAGCGGGCAACCACCTGCCCTCTCGATCTTATCCCCTCCCCCTTTCTCCAATCCATTTCCAAAGACCGTTCCTTACCACCATAATCAATTCCTCTCTATCCACAGGATCTGTCCCAATTGCCTTTAAGACAGCCAGAGTCAAGCATCTTCTCAAGAAACCAACTCTTGACCCGTCTGCTGTCCATAACTACAGTCCGGTATCCTTTCTTTCCTTCTTATCTAAAACCCTTGAACATGCTGTTTCTAACCAACTGTCTTACTATCTCCGTCAGAACAACCTCCTTGAACCTCACCAATCCGGCTTTAAGTCTGGGCACTCTACTGAGACTGCTCTCCTTGCTGTCACGGAGGCCCTCCACTCCACTCCACTGCTCGAACTTCCTCCCTCTCCTCTGTTCTCATTCTTCTGGACCTGTCTGCTGCATTCGACACAGTAAACCACCTGATCCTTCTCTCCACCCTCTCAGAACTGGGCATCTCTGGCTCTGCACTCTCCTGGTTTGCATCCTACCTGGCCGATCGCTCTTACCAGGTGACATGGAGAGGATTGCTGTCCTCTCCATGAGCCCTCACCACTGGGGTCCCCCAGGGCTCCGTCCTCGGGCTCTTACTGTTCCGCCCTCTCTACCAAATCTCTTGGCTCAGTAATTTCCTCACATGGCTTCTCCTACCACTGCTATGCAAATGACACTCAACTCTTTCTCTCTTTCTCCCCCTCTGACTCACAGGTGGCAATACGTGTCTCTGCATGTCTTGCAGACATTTCTGCTTGCATGTTAGCCCATTACCTCAAGCTCAACCTTAACAAGGCTGAGCTGCTCTTCCTGGGAAAGCCTGCCCTCTCCAAGACTTCTCCAACACAGTAGAGAACTCTACTGTGACCTCCTCCCAGACAGCCAAGAATCTTGGGGTGATCCTTGACAACCACTTATCCTGTGCGGCGAACATCACAGCGACAGCACACTCAAGGAAAAAGATAGCATCTCAATGAAAAAGAAAGTACAAATCGATTTAATGTGTACTTAATATACCTAAAATATATTCATGTTTTTCTATACTTGAAAGTATACTTAATTGTACTGATGTTGAACCTTAATTGTATTTTAGGTATACTTCCAAAAAGTATACTTGCGATGAACATGCTAATAATTGTAATGAAATATGCAGTACTTATTGAAAGTGTACCTGGAACGATTTCCTCTCATTTATATTTAAGTGTACTGACAAAAAGTGTACTTGCAATAAATGTCCTATTAATTGTAATCAAATTAATGGAATTTAATTTCCTCTCATTTGTAATTAAGTATATCCCCAAAAAGTATATACTTGAATTTAATGGCACATAGTTAGTTATCAAATATACTTATTTAACGTATATTTTAATTAAATTTCTGCTCATTTGTATGTATGTATTTCCAAAAAGTACCTATTAATTTAATGTTATGTTATTTTCAATCCAATATACATCTTGAAAGTATTTTTTTATTTAACATTTATTTAACCAGACAGTTGACCTGACAGCTCAGTAAAAAAACAGATAGTCCTGCTGAAAATGCCACTGGCAATATCTTATGCTGGTTTAAGCAGTTTTTGAGGATTGGAATGCCATTTGAAAATCTAGGAAACACATGATGACAACAATGCAACTAATTGAATACATTTATTTCACTTCAGAAGAATGTCACGTTAAGCTGGCCTATGGGCCTTCTTGCTTGTCAGTTGGCGTGCTGCAAGAGTTACAGAATTGCATGGTTACATTATCCCCCTCAACCTCAATTGGACTTCATGCGTTAATAAAGGTTGAATATTAAAAATACATTATGTAAATACCAATGTGTTTTCTATCTAATTTAAGTGTACTTTTAGTATACACAGAAATATGCTAGTGACACATTATTAATTGTTTGTTATAATATTAGAATTAATTATAATTATAATTATTATATACTTCATACTATTTGAGTCGCTTTGAATATGACTAAAACTACATTCTAAGTGTGTTGAAAGTACATTTCAGCTAAGTAAGATAGTCACATAAGTATACTTAAATATGAATTAAGAGGGGTCAATTTAAAATGTTTCAAGTATACTTAATATGCTTAAAAGCTATATAATTTACAATTTTTGTATATTAACTACAACTTTAGTACAATTTAAGGTGGGTCATTTTAATATCAGTTAATATAATTTAGTATATTTAAACTCAAGTATACTAGAAATATAAGTATACTTTATAATATATTTTTTTCGCTTGGGATTGCGGTACTGGTCACATATCGCAATAGGTGGCCTTGCTGAATATGGTAGGAATAAAAAATTATACACCAATACTATACAGTATTTACATAAGCTGTAAACGTCTTGTCACAATGTCCGAGGGTTTCGTCAATGGTTTACGTAAGGATACTGTAACTGGAAGACTGACATCTTTCTAAGCTTTGCCACACCCTGAAATTGCATAAAAAGGTCATACTTTTGTCTACAGTCAACTTGGAAAAATTGTGAGTATTGAATGTACTATTACTACTCTTCTGCACTGCAAGATACTATTTGAAACATGTATGTCTTTTTTTGCTACGTTATGAACTGTTTGGTAGAATGACTAACAGTCAATACTGTATGATACTGTATGATAATCTTTTGAGTTGATGATTAAAGTAAATGTTCTTGTGCCATTTCACAATAAGTTTACATTTTGGGTCAATTTGACAGATATCCTCAGATGTCCACACACAGTTTTGAGTTTTGAGTTTTGAGTTTTTAAAGTTGAGTGCACACATTTGATATTGGCATCAAAGCAGATGGAAAGTACTGTAAATCATAGGTAACTGTAGGTTGTTGTAGGTACTAGGTGATGTATGTTCAGTATTTCTTTGAGAGCAGCATATTGTACACGTGCTTACTTCCACCAGTAAAATGCCCCTCACCGTAATGCATGACTAACACATTTCTTCTTCAACTTCCTAAGTGAGATATTGGCACACGTGGAGGAAGATGATTAAAACCAGTGGCCAATGAATGAAAAGACAGTCATTAATGTTGAAAGTCATGGAGTACTGGATATTTCTGAGGAAAAACAACTGAGGGAAAAATCCCTGGTGAAAGGGTGGGCACAAACTGAAGTATACCAAGCTACAGCAAGTTACTGTAGAATGCCTTAAGGTAGACAATATCCAATTGATATGACAGGTTTAGGCAGAAATTCCATAAGGGACAGTTTCTCAGACCTAGATTGAGGCCAGAGCCTGTTTCGGGCTTAATCATATCATTGTCAACTAAATCTTGAGTAGCATGGTCCTTGGTTATGGAGTTAGATTAAACTGGCAAAGTACTAGGCTATTTAAAACCCTCATTAGAGTAGATAGACCTGATTTTCTCACAAGCAGACGTATGAAATCTTGTGAAAGTTATGACGTTATGTGAAAGTTATGAGTAAACCATGTTAATGCTACAACACTGTTTATTCAGAAGTCTTTTACTGTATGATGCATTGGACAATAGACAGTTCAAGGCTTCAACAGGAAGAGCAGGGATTTACTAAGAAAACCGAGGGTTATCCTTATTTTCTTGGAATTCTCATGTCTTTGCTTGGTTACCACTTGTCTCGAATTGTCTGCAGGTGAGCCAAACATTCACTGGAATTATGATGATTTAAAGCAGACAGTCTGTTACGGTTCCCCCTCCCAACCGACCTTCTGGCACCACCTTGCCAATCAGCACCCAGATGGAAAGTACTGTAAATCATAGGTAATTAGTAGGTTGTTGTAGGTACTAGTGAGTCCATCTTAATGCAACAATAATAGTTCATGTAATTTTGGAATTAATATCTTTGTTTTTAAAGGGTCTCTGATTTGCATAGGAATCAATTACACACTGTGTGGATCAGGTTGTCATTACAAACTGAGCAAATGGAGAGGAACAAAACTGCTCAGGAATGCGACCCTGAGGCCTGAGGCCCCAAAAATCTACAAAGTTGAATGGTGGAGAGGAAAAAGCACAATCATCTCAGTCACTCTACAAAATTGGTCTATAACCAAGTGGCCAAAAATAATCCCTTAATGGGATTTCCTATCCACATGTATTTGCAACAATGAATTCAAGTGATACAGCAAAGAAAGTGGCTGGAAATGTGTTTATTTGATTTTACTACAAAGCATTAAGTTTGGTGCAAATCCAACACATGCAATGCGGTGTCCGCACCATCTCTCGTGTGAAGAATAGTGGTAGCTGCATCAAGTTATGGGTATGTTTGTCACTGGCAGGGACTGGGGAGTTTGTCAGGATCAACAAAAAATTATGAAATTTGCTGAGTTGGT
Organism: Argentina silus; assembly: GCF_951799395.1. Lineage (NCBI taxonomy): Eukaryota > Metazoa > Chordata > Actinopteri > Argentiniformes > Argentinidae > Argentina > Argentina silus. The sequence continues at coordinate 31,204,489 of NC_139655.1, read as the reverse complement.
AGTGACATTCTAATCTACACTGTGTGTAATTGATTCCTATGCAAATCAGAGACCCTATAAAAACAAAGATTAATTCCAAAATTACATGAACTATTATCCTTGCATTAAGATGGACTCAATTCAACTTATTGAGTGATTTGTTAATGACATTTTTGCATTTTAGTTAATATTAAGAGCGTCATAGCAAAGGGTCTGAATACTTATGTACATAAGGTATTTCTGTATTTTAATAAATGTACTGAAATTTCAAAAAACATGTGTTTGCTTTGTATGTGGATTGATGTCAAATTCTTTTAATTTAATCAATTTTAAATTGAGTCTATAACACAACAAAATGTGGAAAAAGTGAAGGGGTCTGATTACTTTCCAAAGGCAATGTATGTGAGCTTTATGCCACAAGAGGGCGAACCATCCCACGATAACTCCTCATGCACTTACTGTAGCAACAGTGTTTATGGGCCCTTCACTGAAGTAGCCTTTACACACTATTACAAATGCTATTCTATTTTAGATAACACAGAATTGCCAATGGCCCACTCAATGGAATCTTAGGAATTATGGCATGATCTGTGATAAAAGGTGCAATATCTGAGATTTTATAATGATGTCTTAAATTATTTGACAGTATTAATGTACCGTAAAGTGCAAATACGTAGGCCTGAGCCATTACTAGTACATTAGTCATGTAGTCGTGCAGAACATTGTCAGATCCGATTAAACAATACTGCTTCCCATCAAATCCATGACTGATCAGCATTGACAGGGATATCTTTAGTGAAATAAACTAATTTGTGAATTTCTCTAGAAGACCTTTATTTATGCTGAACAATGATGACACACTGTTGAATTAGTTGACATAATAATGTTATTATAGAATAGATATGTCAGTCAGCCATAAACGTTTAACAAAAAACCTGATAGCAAAGGGCCATTGTAAAATAGGCAACATTATATTTGCAAGGCATCTCCAGTACATAGAAGTTGATAGATTGCACTACAGCTTCAACCAAAATACCAGGAGTTCACCTAGAAAACCAAAGAGATATGTTTTATTCCTGGAATTCTCATATTGAAGGAATGCAAGAATAAACAAAATATATTAATTTTGGTGCCGGTAGGCATTGATAACAAACCAATTTTCTCTTTGTAACCTTTATGACTACACTTTATTCTGGGAATAAAGTGTAGTCTGGGAAAGTTAGTTCTGGGAAAGAACTAACATGCCCAGGCAAGCTGGTGCTTAGACTTCACTTATAAGAGCTGATAAGGTTCTAAAATAGGTACATCCATAATTTTCCACCTGCCTCTGCCCTGTGCTGTCAGATTAGAACTCTGAATCATTGTCAAAAACAGCTTTCTGGCATGATGTGACATGTCTCCCTCTCTGCCTCTGCCATGCGCAACCATTTATGTTTGGTTTCCACAGCAGTGCTTGTAGTCTTCCGCAGATATTTGAGGAATGTGAGATGACAGTTGAGAAAAGCAGGCTCCTCAGCAGCATATTGGAGGTGTAAAACTCAGACCACCATCTTCTTATACTTAAACATCCCACTTAGCTTCAAACTCGACATCCTCCAACCTGATGTCTTCATATAGACATTGGCAACTAACTATGCTCAGTGATGATTACAATACAGTATTTAAAGTATTCCCTTTCCTGAGGGACAGATATTATTGTCAAAGATTACATTTTTAAACAAAATATAATATTTACAGATTAAAATGAGACATGAAATTTGAATTATTTCTTTATTACCTTTATTCATTTTATTACATACTTTATGTGTTTTTACATAAAGAGACATGTTCTTTTACACATATAGATTATATGGTTAATTTGTATCTGTATATATGTACACCTTAAATAAATCTTACATTAACACCAAGAAAATAAAAACATTTACAGTGCAAGAATGTGTATTAGTGGTCGATTCATACCCTATAATCCGCAATCAATGCCAGTCTCACGTGCTAAACCGATAGTTTTTCCATTTTTAGCTCATCATTCATGCTCACACACAAATACACCATAGAACTTTGGAAAAATGGTACCTCTACTCATATGTGATTCTCTGACAATAGGAGCCAACCGGAATGCTTAATGCATGTACGCACATTTGACACCCGACATACTGTAGAAGCCACTGAGGGAAGCAGGAAAAGTGAGGCTGAATGAAGAGTCCAGGCGCACCATGAAATGGCAGTTTCGCAAAGGTTGGGGGAGTGTAAACTCAAGCAATTAACCCCCACCTAAGAGAAATAAGGGGTAAAGTAAAGGTGAAAAGGTGAGATGAGGCAAGACTATATGAGACTGGATGGGAGTGTAAGGGAAGGGGATGACATGGCAATATGTCTCTGCCATATTAAAGCATTTTATTCTAATTCTGGATTGTACTACTGGATGAGACTGGGGTACTTCAACTGTGTGTTTGTGAGTAGTGTGTGTGTTTGTGAGTGTGTGTGTGTGTGTGTGTGTGTGTGTGTGTGTGTGTGTGTGTGTCTGACTTTGGTGCCAACTATAAAGATAGGTACTGGTGGTAATAGATAGACAAAACAATATCATCAGTATATCAGTATGAAATTCTATACTCGTAGACTTTCAGGAGGCATTGTGGTATCTAAAGCCCTCTTTTTTTCAAAACAATGCATGACCTTGACAAACACAAAGGGGAAATATGCAGACAACATACAGTATAAGTTAATCATACTTATAATGATTCCATGGAGAAGTGTATGAGCGTGGCTTCATATATACGAGTGTTTTTGCTCAGGTGAAATACTCTGATAATATGGGAACTAGTTTATATTAATATTTGTCCTTCCATTGAAAAAAATAATTAAATGAAAATAGATTGAACACAATACAACATGAACTAAGGAGTTTTGATTCGGATTGGTTCAAGTGTGGAATCTTGTAAATTTTGAAGCATGTAGTTTCTATTTACAAAATCAAATCAAATCAGTACCAGAATTATTTTTGTGTTAACGCATAAAAGTTAACATACATAGTTCGTCTAGCTTATCTGTGCAGTGTATGGGTAACCAGCCCAAATTCCTTGCATGCATTTTTCCTCATACATTCTCTATTTATTCATATTTTACAGTTAATTCTTGCTAAGCTACTGTGCAGAGACTGAACTGAGGTAACGCAGGTGTTTCTGGCCAGTTTAGAGCTCTGAGAGTGAGTGAAACATTTTGGTTGTTTTTTTGTTTTTTCAGAAGAAACCATCTACAGTACTGTATGTGTGTAGGATTAGTAAAGTCCCAACAGACAGGAAGAATAGCAGAGACAAATGGAAATGCAGAGACGTATGGAAATGCACTTCTCAAGGACAATGCATACAGTATATTGCTGTTAGTTTTGTGATATTCACATACCATGTAGCTTACAGGTGACTGTGAAAATGACTGCATGAGATTTGCCAAAAATTACTTTTCTGATTCCAATAAAAAACACATTCTAAGTATGTTTTTGCACTTAGGTGCAAAATACTGGGAATATAACCTCTATTTATTTGTTATTACTGTATATCTTTTTTTTTTTGTTAAACACATGGTAATCGTATGATGCCAGAATACAGATTTCACACATGCAGACAAAAGCACCCTTGATTTAAAAATAAATTGCACAAGATTGATAGATATTAACCATACAGTACGTATTTGTTAACATTGTTCTACATAGAAGCTGAGCACTCGTTTGCATCGAAGTAATTACGGAATTCCAAGCTTTTGAAAAATCATATATTTTTTTTAGAGAATTCCTCATAGATATGACAGGGAAATCCAGCCTAATGTTATTTCATCATGCATTTTACACCTTTTATTCTAGGAGCTTTAAAAAGTCAAATGAATTGATCAACTCTTAATTTGAAGAGTGCGCAAAACATATAGGCTACTAATCTAAATAGACCATTGTATGACTCTTTCAAACACAATGTCAGTTCTTTTATCTACTACCGTATTTTGACATCAACATACAGTATTGGTTATGAGAGTCCTATCTGAGTCTACACATGCTGTTTTTTCAAAGTATGAAGGATATTGAAGGCTAGAATATATTTTTAAAGACTAAAATTCAGTTAACTTTTTTTTAATTTCCCGTATAGAGTTTACCTTACCAATTGGTGTGTAAAGCGTGGCAAGCTCTGTACAACGTGAACACGTGTCCAATGGCAGATGGAGAAGTGGATGAGAAGATAAAGGGTCAGGACCCAGGAGGGGTCAAGATTCTACACCTAATACTGCTACTGTACAACTGACGCTACTTCTATTTTAGTCATATGAGTAGTATATCAATCAAAAAATTAAAAAAAATGAATCCTCTGAAAAACATTCAGTGGTATGGTGGACAAATGACATTTGGTAGGGGTAGTGGGAAAGCTTGAACTGCAGTCTTTTGGACAGAGCACAAGATGAATTTGCTAAAAATCTCTTCCTGTACCCAGCTCCACACTCATGCAAAGCAGTTTGGACTGCATTGTCCATTGTTACTCAGTCACTTAGTCCACGAGAGGAGAGGTTTGTAGCTCAATGCCATATTCTGGTCCTGTTAGAGTGACGACACAATGCCTTGTGTGCCAATGTAGTCAGCATCAGCAAATTCCTTCGTCTAATGGTTGCTCATCATTCCACTCACTGGAACGACTCACACTGGAGTAACAAACAAGTCAACTATAGTTTGAGAGTGTCATTCAAACTCTCATTTGAAAAAGGTTTCTCACAACCAGTCCCGAAGCAGAGAACTATATGTGTTACCCTCTTATGTTTTATGCCAAGCTCAGCCACTACAGCTTTGTCGGAAGTGTCTGTGAACAAACGTACAGTACTTTCTGGTCAGATTCCACAGGAGGTCATCCTCCTCATTCTACTAAGAGTAGTCCCGAGTCCGCTGACCGAGTGAAACAAGTGACATGCAATAACATGGCAGAGCTGCTCCTCTACCATCCCAAAAATCTATAACCCCAGCCAACCCTCCCCACAATAAGGTCCAAAATTGACTATTTCCGCTCAGGTCTTGCTGTCCACTGAATCAGCCAAGCCAAATCATGCGTCCTCATTCTTTTGGGTGTACAAACAAAACCAAAAAGAAAACTCCATGTCCTTCCTCTAGTCCAGTCCAGCCTCAATCCCCTCCCCTCGCTTCTTGTATTAGGGGTTAAAGGTTAGGGGTCAGGAAGGGGGGGTCCTCAGATGGACACGGGGCAGGCGATGATCTTGTCCTCCAGCATGACGCTGACCACCAGGAACACAAAGTAGAGTAAGAACATGATGAAGCCCAGCAGCTTGCTCATGCGCCACTTGCAGGCGGCAATGGAGATGATGACGAAGATGAGCATGAGGAAGAGGAGCACGATGGCGCAGAACAGGCCATTGGAGCTCACTTGCACAGATTTCATGCCGTTGATGATGGACCACAGGAGCCACGGAAACGGCAGGCTGGAACACAAACACACACACACACACACACACACACACACACACACACACACACACACACACACACACACACACACAGAGAAAGGCATGTTACATTTAGTTATATGTGCAACTGCGCAGAATGTACAACTAATTCCTTAGAGGTTCTCTCTGAGCATTGTGTAAATGTGGTCTCACCTATGTCTCATTCACCCAAGAGAACGTACCCCTAAGGGACATGCATAATGACATTAGTAGTTAATAAAGTCCCTTGGTGAAATGTCTAGTGTGGATGCAATGGACTACCTTTTCACCCATTGGTAAGATACCTTTCTATGTATATTACTACTAGAATCTAGTAGCAAAGTATCAAAAGCTATGTGGATGTTAACCATGACATATTCAATTCCAACTTGCTTTCTGTTTGTCCAGGGAACATTTTTTGCCTCATCCCAAATGTTATGGTTTTGGTATCAGAATTGGGGTCTGTCAATTCAAGTTAGTAAATTCAGAAAGTGAACCAAAAAATCCTCACAAACACATCACTACTGTAGTAACACAAGCGTACCCGACAGTAATGTCAAAGATGTTGGAGCCTACAGAGCTGGAGACAGCCATGTCCCCCAGCCCCTTCCGTGCCACAATGACACTGGTGATTAGGTCAGGGATGGAGGTACCAGCTGCTAATATAGTCAATCCCATAATCTCCTCTGTAATCCCAATGGTCTCTCCAACCTGCAAAAACAAGACTTGGGGTTAATAAAAACAAAATTCTTGTTTTCTCTCTTTTTTCACAGAGAGGGGTTGAGTGGACGTGCATGAAGAAGAGTAAATCCCAGTGTTTGTGGAAGAGAGGCTATTTCACCACAGGGAATTATTCGTCGTCTAACTTTGAATGACATCCAGGTGTAATTACCCGGGCCAATGAGCAGGTCTAAGCCTGAATACATTGCACGGAACGCTGATAATAACAATCACAATTCTCTACCCGCTCCTCTCTCTCTACCCCTCTATTCACCGACCTACAGAACTCTTTTTTCTTGGTTTCTGTGCTGCTGCTAAGTTGTTATTCCCCTCCCTTTCTCCTTTTATCACTACATTACCTCTCTCGCTATAAGACATTTATGTTCTGACAGACTGGCAGTTTAGCCTGTTCCACAAATTAACATGATTTAATGTTTCAATATTTGTACCTTTTCATCAATTCTCAAATCGTGAATGAATCAGTGGTCAATTGTGGGGGGACATGCAGCGTTCGGCCTGTAGAGGGAGCTACAGGACCGTGGCCGGGGTTGTGTCGGCGAGACTTTTGTTGCACACCTGCTGCGAATTAAGTCTCGTCGGCGAATGTTTAAGATGTGTGTGCTTCTGCCATTTCGGGAGGCGAGGAGAGCTGGGAACGGCAAGACGAGAGAGAGAGACTATCTGACGAGGCTGGAAAGCCCCAAACAGTGTGACTACGAACTCGCAACCTTCCGCTTACAAACCGGCCGCGCTAGCGGAGCTGCTAACGGGCCTTACACAGGGTCGTTACACTATCCCCTCCGTTCGGGAGAGCGTGCCCTCACGCTTCACTATACGAGTCTCTCACGTGGACACGCCTCTCCGATGACCTCACGCGCGCCATCCCACTTCTAAGACCAATTGTAACAATGTCCGTTTATACACAGAGGCAGACGCAGCGTTACGGTAAGGGAATCTCTCCCGTTTATTCATAAAGTTCGTAGTCACACTGTTTGGGGCTTTCCAGCCTCGTCAGATAGTCTCTCTCTCTCGTCTTGCCGTTCCCAGCTCTCCTCGCCTCCCGAAATGGCAGAAGCACACACATCTTAAACATTCGCCGACGAGACTTAATTCGCAGCAGGTGTGCAACAAAAGTCTCGCCGACACAACCCCGGCCACGGTCCTGTAGCTCCCTCTACAGGCCGAACGCTGCATGTCCCCCCACATCAATATAATCATAAATCTTATATAGGTAATTTTGATGCTAGAAGAAATGTAAGAAGCATCAAGCTGATGGTTAAACTCAAGTGGGTAGCTTAAAGGGATAATTCACCCAAATTACAAAATCATGTATTTGGTTCATTACCGTGATGGGGGTCTATAGATAAGGACAGACTTCAATCCACAATTTGGTTCTGTTTATCTGGCACTGATGAAAGTCTGTGGTTTTAGGGTAAGGAACAAAATATGTGATTTTGTTATTTGGGTGAACTATCCTTTTAACCTATAGTTTCAGTGAAGCATGCCCTGGATTTGCTAATGCTGAACCCTGTCTGAGTAACCTTTGGCTCTGTCCATGCCAAAGACACTGTAGTATCATAACCCATGAGCTTCTTAAATTGTTTTTCAGGACATTGGATAATCAATGCCTCTCCAAAACAAACATTGTGGCAATGTAAACAACATAACAGGAATGTAAAAAATGTCAAAACTATTAATTGAAAGAAATACAGTAGTTAGTAGTATACTGATAAACATTGAGTAGTTTAGTGGCTGTCAGAGATAAGTACAGTATTATTCATTTGGCCCTGGCCACCTCACGCACCTGGTGGGCCCACCAGACCATTAGGTAGGAGAATCCTGCGATCCAGCAGATAGCCCCCACAAATGTGATGGGAAAGAACTTCTTAGCAGTCTGAGAAACAAAAGTGGTGAGGGGTAAGGTAATTACTGTTAAGTTAGTGCAGTTATTATTGTATCACTCTGACAAGTAACACTTTTTTGGTAATTTTACGGTGGTTGGCGAGAACTATAATGGTGCTTTACTGCCATCCACTATACTGTGCCAACACAACAAATACCACAACAAACATATTATGCATTATCAGCTACAATCAAATATAGCAAGTGTTTCTCTCCACCTCCCACCTGTGTTAACTGTGAAATAAAGTGACAGAAGTGGTGGGGCAGCACTCACTGTTTTCCTGACGTCAGGCAGTGTGAGCCACAGGGGGAAGACAATGGGCATGATGAAGAGGTAGGTGAAGCGCTTGCGGTTGCTATCGGGCCAGCCCAGGCTCAGAGGCTGGTCCTCATCTTCCTCATCCTCAGCCTGTAATGAGGAGAGGGAGAGGGGAAGAAAGGAGAAAGGCTTTCAGTATGGGTGCAGTAAAGCCCCGCTCCTGAATTTATCAAAATGCTGGATAGTGAAACAACAATAGGCCTACAATATATATACAGCAAAATGCCCAAGGGTTCAAATCAGGCACATCAACAGGCACTTGAACTGATCTTTGTGAAGAATGAATCAAATGCTCTTGTGTTTTTTTCCATCGCCACTTGACCCCTTTAAGAAAAACATTTTCTTCCAGATGGATCACTCAGTTCCTCTGGGTAATCATTCTCCGTAGCAACAGTCCCAAGACAAGACCACCACACGCACACAGGCATTTGTAGAAATAACAAAGATGACGATGGAGACGAAAAGGGCCTGAGAAATTGATGAAGAAGTTGGTTGACATGCCCTCACTCTCAATGACCTTGTAAGAGTGCTGTTTGATGACAGTGATTTGGGTGATTGTGTCGAGCCTGAAGGGGTCTGACACTCATCAGGGGCTCTGACATGTCTGGACCTCCAGAGGCTGATTGGACATGTCATACTGTAGGAATGCCAAAAGAGTGAGAGACCACCACCTCTTGAGATAAGGGTCCACAGTTGCATCGCTATACAGCTACAGCGGTCACACACTTGGGCAGTAGCCAACTCCATACAATTAATCAAAAATAATAATATTTTTAAACTGATTTTCTATATCAATATGACAAATACACTCATGCGGAAAAAAAGGCACTAAAAGTGAAACAAATTTAACACAACTTGGTATGTGGAAAATCTATTGTGGAGTTTCTCTTATCTATCTATCTGCTGAAGAATATTCTGAAGGTTGTTATTGTAAATTATACTGTACAGATACAAGTTATGGATGTATACATGTGTGATCAAACCAGCAGATTTAAGACATTTTTAATTAATTTAATACTATCATATGAATAATGTATATTAACTTTAGGTAAGGGAAAGAGCACAAAACAAACACAAGCTCTTTAGTGAATGGAAAGTTGTGTTAGGTCCCCTTGTATCCAATTAGAGCAGAGGACCAGGACCCAAAGGACTGCTGGAGAACAGGTCCTCACATGCCGATCAAAGCAGAAAGCACCGAGGACCCAGAGCCTGTCCCTTGCCCTGCCGACAGTCATGCTGAACATAAAAAAACATTGGAGTGGTTTTTCAACATGGTTCCTGATACAGTCCTGTTTTACTCAGACCAAAGGCTCATTTCTGAGGGTTTGCAGTGTGAAAAGAGGTCAGGAAGAGGTGCCTATGCAGCATGATGGAGCTGGCTGCCATGTTGAGCCCACGTCAGAGGAAGCTCAGGCTGCTCATCCTGCCGTGACTGTCACCGCTGTCAAGAGTCTCACTCGTAACCTTGGCAATGAGCATCAGCAAAACAAAAGGACTCGGCTGAGGCTCCCTGTATTCTCTCTCTCCCACCCTCTCCACATCCAGATGGTTGCATTGTTGCCAATGAATAGGTCTAGAGACAGATGCTTCTAGAACTCAGGTTTTCTTCCCCTCACATCTCTCTCTCTCTCTCCTGGTCAGAACTCTTAGCACGGGCATCACTTCTGGCTGACATAAGAGTGGCAGTGCCAATTGGCCAGATGTGAATGCCTCTCTCCGTCAGCCTGTCTGTCAGCCTGTCTGTCTGTCAGCCTGTCTGTCTGTCTGTCTGTCTGTCTGTATGTCTGTTTGTCAATATTTTCAAGGCTGAGGCGTCCTACAGAGATGGCACACCCTCTTCAGAGTTGGCTCCCAAATGCCAGCCCCTTGGGGGCCCTTCCTGGCCTGTTGTGCCTCAGTCAGTGTTACTGCCAATGGTAAGCTTAAAGGCGTGAACTTCTCTCCAGCACCACAGAGCTATGGAGGGGGGCTGACATTTGCTAAATTTGTTTTTCCTGAGAGGGATACAGCCATTGAGGTATTTGGATTGATGCTCAATGGACAGAGTTGCAGTTGGCGAATCTGTTCCAAGGTGCACTGTCACTGCACAAGCCATTGTTGGCAACATGATCACACACCCTAAAGGTCATGAGTTCAAGACCCACCATATTGCTGCATCTTCCCTCTACCTGGTCACCCTCTCTGGTTTTCTACGGTCTGAATTAATGTACTTTATAACAATAATAAAGGGGGATTGAACTAGAAAAAAAACTATTGTCAAATAGTCATTAAGCCAGTAAACACAGTATAATTAGAATAGGGTCCTGTCTATGAGGTGTACTTGCACATCAAGTTGCCTCATGCTACAGAAACAGAAGATATGCTCTTGCCCTATGGGTCATTCTGGTTTGTTTGTTCCGGCGCACAAGAATACGACTTATTATAATCAGTATGCAGCTGAGTGACAGCACCATGTTCAAACCAGACAAGTGGGAATCAAACCCACAACTCTGGTGATGTACAGTAAGCACCAAGCACCAGTTGAGCCATGGGAGCCAATGTCTTTAATCAATGCCTTTAATCACTTCTGAAACATACTCTATGTATACAACCTGGACATGTGTTGTGCATTGTGTTGTCATGCAGGGATCTGGGCATTTGCGGTGGGTAAGAGTGAACATGAACACATGAGGCTTGTTGGGTGGAAACTGGGACAACCCGTCAGCTCATTACTGTAGGTTGTGGTGTGGAACAACCTGCTCAGGTGGAACATGGAGTCTCTTCTCTGTACACGGGAGGAACGTTTTATTGTGAAGAAAACCACCATGTCAGTAGAAAGACTGACATATTTCGTTCTCCTGTCATGGCTATTTACGATTTGCTCTTTGCTGTTTGTTTTGAGAGAATCATATTTATTTTTATATTTTTCTTTCTCATTCTGTCTTTCTAATGCAGAGAGAATCTCTGCTTGTCGTCCTTGACAGGGCCTAGATTGTCCACTATCCATTATCAGTCCCAAGGCTTCAACCATCAATCAACAAGGATGTGATCTTGTGTGTAAAAAGATCAAGATTAATACCTGCCATATAGTAACCTTGATAAATCTAATGTTTCCTCTCAGCCATGTCTTCAGTATCTTGCTATGGCAAGCAGCCATAGCACCCTGTTTCCCTTAGGGTTTTGGAGCTAAACAAGGTCATGGTCATGGTCATTACTGGTTGTTGCTAGAAATGGTATTCGAGGGTCAGAAGAGGTCATATACCAATGCCACAGAGCAGTGATACGGATACCACCTGGAAAAGGAAGTCCTCCTTCGGATGAGATGATAAACTGTTTATGATCCTACGGCAATTGATTTAATATACCTTCATTTCATCTGAGAGGAAATTAGGTAAGGTAGATCATGCAGAGTGGCTGTCGGCTGTGCTGCAGAAATGACAGGGGCTGATATAAATGGGGCAGCTGGGTGACAGTCTAACTCCAGCAAAAGGTTCTTTGTGAATCCCAAGCAGGATCTGCTTCATGGTTTAACATTAGCATGGAGGCTCCTTCTGCATGCAGAGGCTTTCTACCACTTGACTGGGTTTCTATAAAAAACACTGCCATATCATCCATCAACCATCACACACATACTGTAGTTCTCCACATTCCTCTTTTCAGTGAAGCTGTAATGGAAGGGATAGGATGACTCATAAAGCCTGTTGGTAATCCACCTTGGTTTTCTGCTCTCTGTTTTTGTTTGAGGAAAAACAGATTAGAGAAGCGTTACACTCTCATGAATATCTACTGTATAGGCGGTAGAAAGAAGAAACTGCCAAAACTGTTACAAAGAGGAGAAAAGTCTTGCTATAGCATATGAGTCAAGTTTGTGTGTCATATGAATCAAGTTTTGCATCATTCTTATGGAAATATGGGTATGTCTGTTCAGAACGTGAGGGTTTAGACTTAAGGAAAAAAAAGGGGGTTTGTTTGTTATAAAAAGGAAACTGCTTTGATTTTTTATTTGACCTTAATCATCCCCCTATTCCCCAATCTTGGTTGCCAAGGCATCCTGTAGGAATTGAACAATTAGTGTGACAGGGCCAACGGCGACACATGAAGGTGTGAGCTGCTCCCAGGCACTTCCTGACAGGTGCACTGTGGGATACCAACATAAGGCAGCCCTCTTAAAATAGCAATGTGTAGAAACCAGGTATACAAATTAGCCTCTAGTCCCTTATTTTCCAAAAAGGAAACACTACCTGAAAATGTGTTTACATTTCCACTGACAAGTTTGGCACTTCACTTCGAAGTTTGGTTTAGCAAAAAAAAACTGTCTGATGAAGGTTATCTTTCCTCTCTTTTTAGAGATGCCAATAGTTTCAGAGCTACAGTATGAGTGATGGGGGTTGTAGTGATGACTATTATTAGCCAGAGCAATAGATCAGGCTGAAAACCAATGGCGTGCAGGAGAATCGATCAATACGTATGGTCATATTACCAATCAGGCTCAATTTCAAGAGCTCCCTTCGGTAGTCTATTCTGAGACTGTCATATATGCTTTCAATGAGTTTGTGTGTGTGTTTAATGAGGGTTCAAAACAAGAAAAAAGCTTTTGAAAGAGACTAGGTATTGAGAGAAAAATCCATCTTCCTTCAGGAGGACAACACAACCAGGAAGAGGCTCTATTTCAGAGGGCGATCTATGAGGCCTGTGTATTTTCAGTTCCATTAGAGTCTATCATTCAAGGAAATCCTATTCTTTACCAAGAGCCATTTTCTATGTGTTTTACGGTAGGTTGTTGAATGGGGAAGGATGGGTAATGTTTCTCCACTGATGGCACAGAGATCTCTGTTTCAAAGAATTGATCTGTTCTCATAAAACACTGTATCCAAGTCAAGCTGACTCCTATTCAGGGACAGACATAAGGATACAGTACATGTCCCCCAGTGATAGTGGACTCATTTTGGTCATCTTGTCTTCTACAATATATATGTATACGACTTTGGTGGCACCATATACAGTATTTCATTGTACTATTCTATTACAACTATCATTTGATCATTTATCATAGATGGTAACAACTCTTTCAGGTGCTTATTTAAACAATCCTACACCAATTAAATAAACTAGAGTAGGTATTGATAATGAGTAGTAGTAATAAACTAGCTTAATAATTGAGCAGTTACTGGGTAATTATAAAGGGAAATCATTTTGATTACCCATTACAATAATTTAAGATCTAGACAAATACTAGGTATAAAGTGCATTGTCAAGAGCTACCAATGTTTCCACAGGACCTAGTTGTTTCTTGGCTTTATTAGGAAACAGGCCTGTGTCCTACTGGTTTTAGGATTAGTTCACACTGTGTTCTGGGGTCATGTCAGACTCTGGTCTTGCCAGTGAGGCCTGCTGGACTGCCATAACACCTGGGCATTCCTTCTGCCCCTCCCTTCCCAGTGCATGACTTTCATAAGGCGCCCGCTCACACAGAAACCACCCTGTGCCATCTGCTGGCCTGGCAGGTCTCAGTGCCAACGGCGTAGGGGTCAGTCTCATCACTCATGCCAGCGCTACAATAGTGAGTTTGATTGCATGTGACTTTTGTGAATGTGCGTGAGTTTTGTGCAACCAGTGGTAGTAGGTGGCGGGAGGGAGAGGGGTGTAATTGAAGTCACAGCAGGCGGAGCGGGCCTTTGGCAGGTCTGGGTAACGATGGAGGGGTGTGCCCAACAGCATGCTGGGAGATAACCAGCGGTAATGACCTATGCGGAAGTCATTGCGACCTTTGCATCAATCTCACACTCAGAGCAGAACTCTTCTCACTTTCCTGAAGGCTCCTTTTCAGTTTGGAGCAATTAATTCAGATATACAGTATCTCACCTGTACACAGTATTGGATGTATAATTGTACTACAGCTACAGCATTACCTCTGTGTGTGTGTGTCTGTTTGCGTGTTTGTGTGTGTGTGTGTGTGTGTGTGTGTGTGTGTGTGTGTGTGTTTGAGTAAGTGATTAAAATGCTGTGTTTCTCACCGCTTCCCCCTCTTGTCCTGCGGTGCCATTCATGGGTGGTGTGACCTCCACCTCAAAATTAGAGCTGTTTGGAAGATTCTTATCTGCATAATGAAGAATGAAAACATAGGAGTTCATAAATTAAACCGTATCATACAGGTAGAAAATGCCAAAAACTCTTTAACCAGGTTTGTATTTTAGATCCCCTCGAGAGGGGTGAAAATCGTTGTTTGTCACCTGGGTTAGGGTTAGGGTTAGGCATTTCAGGTAGCTCAACACTCTCATGAATATGCAAGACATTGGGTGGCAGTGTGTTTGTGTGTGTGTGTGTGTGTGTGTGTGTGTGTGTGTGTGCATGTGTGTGTGTGTGTGTGTGTGTGTGTGTGTGTGTGTGCGTGTGTGTGTGTGCATGTGTGTGTGTGTGTGTGTGCATGTGTGTGTGTGTGTGTGTGTGTGTGTGTGTGTGTGTGTGTGTGTGTGTGCATGTGTGTGTGTGTGTGTGTGTGTGTGTGTGTGTGTGTGTGTGCATGTGTGTGTGTGGGGCCAGGAGTTGATAGGATAACAGTACAGAGGGACTGCAGGCCTGTCAGACAGATGGCTAGGCGTTGGCTAATTTTCCATCATTGGCAGACAAAAACCACACAGATCCACACCCAAATGTGTCATATTAACTAGTGCACGTGTCTCTTTAGCTGGTCTGTACGTAGGTAAAGGAGTGGGAGAAACAGTGTGGATCTCCCTTCCCCTATCCTATATGAAGGCTAATATGTCTCCAATTCATTTAGACTGACTTAACACTCTTGATTAAAATACAAAGTGCCGAAAGCCATGTAATCGGATGATTAAAACATAATTGCCATGGAAATTGGTTTAATCCGAGTGTAGTTGTGACACAGGAGGGGAGATTGTCAGGGAGATACCGTGATCTGATACTGCTGTCACCCAACAAATGACCTCCCTTGTCCTTTTGGAAGGCATCGTACAGTAGTAAAAACACAGAGACACTAATCAAATCAATTGCATGCTTAATTTTGTTGTGGGTTTTTCCTGACCACAATCACTTGAGTAGGAAAACTCCAGGACCAGTTGTGAGTTATAATCAAGGCCCAGAGTTTTCCAAGGTCAGGTCACTTGACACACATACACTCAAATATAATATCTGAGTGCATAAGACATCACACTGCATCGTACATTTTAGAATATGAAGCATTTTGACTGCAGTATACTAATCAGCAACATGGACTATATAAGCTCCAGTCTTGAGCAATGAGAGAACAGAACATCAAAGCAGGCGACTATCAATACCGGTCATGCATTTGGATTCTGTTAAGATGGTAATATGTTAATGTAGCGCTGTTAACATAATTTCGCCTCAGTAATAAATATCAATGTCTCTCTTTGATTTCGTTGTATGGTAACATTGTACCCATGAAAGCTCTCCCTCTCTCTCTGTCTCTCTCTCTTTCTCTCTCTCTTTCTCTCTTTCTCAGTATCTGCTGGCCTGTTGCATCAGTGCTCTTTGAAGTGAAAAACACACATGAATTACACATTGGCCACAATTGAACCAAACACTGCTTGAAGACAACAGTCACAACTGAGTTGGTAGTATTTAAATACCATGCTTGCTTAGAATCATGAAGCAAGGCTTATTAAACCTACAATGGACAAGACTTACAGTACTATGTGTTTAGATATCATTAATCTATTACACCTGTGCTAACACATAGGGGGGGTCCCACTGCTCAGGTTAACCAGAAGGCGACTCACTTACCCGAACGACTGGCGACTCCATTGGCCTTCTCGCTGTCCTCCACTTGACACTTCTTTTTGGCAATCTTGTGAAGGATGGATGCCTTCTCTCTGAATTTCCCTGTAACACAACCACGGAGGAGGGGTTAGTCAGGGGAAGTAAGACTTGCATGCCCCACGTTACCTTCACAGACAGGTCCCATCGCCTGGACTTCAGGGTTCCTCCACTTTTCGACTGTGGTCCCAGGCTTCTCACATTTCAAATGAAAGAACATACTCAACAAGGGTTTCACATCACCTTTTAAATGATACTAAAGTCAATACAATATCATATCATGTGCTGATGAGCCAGCATTGTCCTAGAGATTCTGGAGAGAGCTCTGACCAAAAGCCTTTATGAAGCATGATCAGTCAGACTTGGGGCCAGATTTAATAAACGTTAGCACTAGTTGCACCTAAATTTGCACTCATGTTATGATGGCAATAACACCTAAACACAAACAGGTAGAGCAAAATCATACAATAAAAGTATCAAGAAAATAAATTAGAATGACAGTAAAATGTTTTCTTTTTCTAACTTTGCACCAGTGGAGATGCTTAGTTCTGACCATTGACGACTTGACCACTTGTGTGATCTCTGCCTTCTCAAACCCACTTGGTCAGGTGGTACAGTGGCCCACACTAAAGTATAACACACTACTGTATAAGAGGAACCAGGTCAAATGTGTTGTAATGGCACTTAGCAGTACACCATGGTGGTTTATGGCATTGGTCACCATAATCTCTTCTTTAGGTAGGTGTCTACAGTGCAAAACAACACTGCTTGGATGACAATCCCTCAGTTGCGATAGCAAAATGCACCAAAAATACAGCTTTTTTTATTCCCAAAACAACCACAATCTATACAGAAACTGAAATAGAAATACTTTCTATAGATACAGAATACCTTACTAGACTTCCAACAACAAGGGAATAATAAATAGATCAGATATGACAGGAGATTACGCTGTAGCGAATCACACATTTAACAACAGGACATCCTGGCTTAATGACTGGCTTATGTAAGCGGTGTGCGCTCTCTTGACATTCACAATAATGGCGCACGCAAAGGCAATTTGGCCCACACTGCAGTCAATGATTAGCCGCTGCGGTGTAGAAGAATGGCTTTCCAAGAAAACCCCATGGCTTGACAAAAACCCATACAAGCGTCTGAAAGAGAGAACAGACGGGACTGAGGGACACATGTCAATGCACCAGCACTTTGTGTATTGTACCTCCTGACAAGCTCTGGTGATTCATGTAGTACTGTAGCTAGGCTAGGGCTTACTGATAGTGGCCTGCTGCACACAAAAGGATGCAGGCTAATGCTAAAAGGATGGGGAGAGATGTTCCGTGTCTTTCCGACTGTGTGTTCTCTGGAAGTGCTACAGTAGTACTATACGTATTCATGATATCCAGGATTTTTTCTCACAAGGAAGAGAGCCAAAGCTAACCCACAACTAGGATACAGAGAGACATTATTCCAATCTGGCAAGTGTTGACCCTGGGATTGTTTAGAGATGGAGGGCCCCTCCAATCAACATCAAGCTTGTTGATGGAACCAATTTGACTTGAGAGTGATCAACGTATGTAACGGGCTGGTTGGTTAGGGGAGACCGCTTCTCATTCAGTGCTGGTACATAATTTTGTGGTGGCACACATGACCTTCCATAGTTGAGTGTCTGAGCTCCGCATCACATGTCACAGATGTGTATGAAGGGACTGTATACGTGCATGCAGGTCTATCTGAAAGCTTCCGTATGGTTATTTCCTTTGCTGAATGAAGTAACGTCGGCTTATTCAAGGTTTGATGTGGTGACTAATCGACTACCCAACCGTGCCACCATCTGTAACCTTACAGCAAAATCATTAACCGTCACTGGTCAGGTCTATCTAGTCTAGTCGGGTCTCTCTCTCCTCTCTCCTCTCTCTCTCTCTAGCCATCAACACCCTTGCTCGGCACGCATGCACACAGACACGCACATGCACACACACACACACACACACACACACACACACACACACACACACACATAACTACATTCTGTGCGTGTGTGTGTGAAGCTAAGTGCGTGTGAGTTCCAGTAAGTTTTCCCGGCAGGGAGGGGTGGCGTAATGCTGTATCTGTCCTTAAATGGTGTGTGTGTGTGTGTGTGTGTGTGTGTGTGTGTGTGTGTGTGTGTGTGTGTGTGTGTGTGTGTGCGTGTGTTTGATCAAGATGGATGTGGGCATATTACTCTTCCTGCCAAAATATGTTTCTGTCCTTAATGGAGACAACCCCCTCAATGTACATCCTTCTCAATCTGTATACAGTATATACTATATCTGTATATAATATGTATTCCCTAGCTCTGTGTATTTCAAAGTACAAGCCTCTACATAGCATAACCTTCCTCTGGCCTGTAAGACACAATAAAAAAAAAGCCTCAAAGTGAATTAGCAAATTCAGTCGTAGCCCTTCCCCAGTTGTCATTATTGCATTTGCTCTCTTTGGCTACTCTGTTTTCCCTGACAGCCACGGCTGTTATGCAATTCCTGGGTGGATGAGTCACTCTATTTAGCCAAAATCGGTGACGTAAATCTTACGCGTGTTCACGGTCTCGCTCCCTGCTGCCGATAGTGGGGCTCCCGAGTGTGTGCTCAGGCGTGGCCGATAAGAGTCTCCGAGATGCAAAGAGGAAAGGGACTGGTAATGTTTAGAATGCTTTTGGTGTGTTTATTTGTGTGTGTGGGTGTGTGTGTGTGTACACATTGTATGTGTCCGTGTTTGCATAGGAAAGAGAAAAGAGAAACCTAAAAAAGGCAGCTTGCTGTCAAAACGTTGGTTAAATACATAATTAGCACCAGAGCAATAGTGTGCTGCTCTCTTTCTATTTTTTTTTGTTTCACCCACCAGCCTGCACCTCACCAAACTATGGTGTGCTTTTTTTTTAAATGCATAGGAAAGAGATACCAGCCTTGTATAATATAATTGGCAAGGCCCCTGGGGCTAAAGACAAACCCCAAATGCATTTCCAACCACTACAGCCAAGGCAGGGATAACTACCTTGGCACACCACAGCCTTCTGCCTGCTATATCACACATACATTTAGAACAGCAAGGCAACACCGTTGAAAGTGAAGAAAGGGGTGTTAAGTCTTGAAAACATTTCATGAACTATTATATATTAATATATAAACTTTAGCTTGACATGGTAAAGAATCTCATCCAGAATCAAAATGAAAATAACAACTAATCTCTGACAATCTCTCAACATTTGTCCATTTGTCTACATTAAAAAATAACATCAATATAATAGGCAATGTACATGTACATATAAAATACAATATCAAGAAAACAACAAAACCAAGACAAACCACAAAAATAATATACCTCAGATCATCCAAAAAATAAGAGTTGAATCGGAAAAAATACAAAAATACAAAAATGAGCATGGCCACCACGATTTGCACTTATGTCAGTGAAATCTCGTTGAGAGAGGTCATCAAACTTAAACAAAAGCATACAGTACAAGCACAAAACAATGAGGCTCCAGGCAAAGTGATCAGAATGGAGAGACAAATAAAATGGATGGAAAAAAAGTGACTAAAAAAATCCAGGGAAAAGGCTTACCTTCCTCGGTCATTGTGTGATAATATTTTAGTTTTCCATATGTCCCAAGCTCTACAACATCACAGCAAAAGACAAGGGTAAGGCAACGAAGACACAGAAAAAGGAAAGAGTGAACATGAAAGAACAAGACACTTTGAAGGTTTAACATCACACGCACACACATGCTGTACGCACACAGCACCAACAGAATTAATTTTCTCCCTCTCTCACCAAGACATCACTGCATAAGTGCAAAACAAAGCAGTAAGGACTTCATGCCGATTAACAAACCCAAACTAAATCCTTACAATACCCCCTTTGAATGAACATCATTGTTTAGATAGACATACATAGTTGCATGATGGCTGTTTGGTGGTTGGGGTGGTTCTCAATATAGCGGTTCTTCCAGTGTCTCTAGTGCTAAGGAACGCTGTACAGTAGATGCATTCATCTGGAAAGCCCTCAAAATTAAACAATAAAATAATTTCATGTTTCAAGTATGATAGGATGACAAAGAAACAAAACAACTCTGTCAACAGTGTAAACACACATGCAATAAAGATGGGTCCTCTTCTCCTCTCCAGTCTCTGATGCTCAAAGGGACATTAACGATGAGTTTGTGTTTTTGTTCAGTGATGAAGCTAGCAGAGTTCTGATTCCCCTTGCTATTCTTCCAGGTACAGTGAGGAGAGACAGTCAGCACATCTATTTGATGAATTAGCCGGGAATTAAAAACTGCCCAGACAGCCAAACTGACATACCGCAATAGAGGACACAGCAATAAATAGAAATCTTACACATCGGGATGCTTTTGTCTGGAAAGGCATGTTTTTTTTCCCTTACTCAAAGCATTCTATCTTTCAATTATGCCAAGCTGTCAGAGCAAAATGAGTCAGCTGTCTGTACTAATAACACGTGTGACCATGGCCTCCTTAAATATTTGTTTATTTTGCGTATTCAAATATCCAGAAAGAAGCTAAAGACAGAAAGTTCATATCCAGCCAAACATACTGCATGTATTCTACAGTGAATGTAAAAATGATATAACTTTCATTGAGATATTGTTCCCTTAGACCAGGGGCGCCCAATACGTCGATTACGATCGACCAGTCGATCGCGAGAGTAGTGCGGGTCGATCGCGTGACATTAAAAACATTTCTTTTTTTACGACGGACATTTGTGCTTCAGCACGGTACGAGGCAATTGAGCCAGTGTGAGTGCGCCACTTGATTGACGTACAATGCGGCCAGTCTGAGATCGCTTCTCTTCTACGGGTCACGTGTCACCATGCATTCGCGGTTAAACGCGCTACCTACTGCAAAACTCCCGCGAGCTCAGTGACCTTCCAATTTATATGTACTCAAGAAGGGATATAAAAATGAGTGGGGGAGCTGGACCAAGTAAGAAGCCAAAAACTTACCACTTCCATGCGGAATGGGAGGAGGACCTTTTTTTCACCATGTCTCATATATATTTATAGCATTTTTTAATGTAGGTAGATAATTTTGACCTGGTCATTTTGAAAGTAGCTCGCAAGCCGAAAAAGTGTGGGCACCCCTGCCTTAGACTGTCTGTTTGAGAGGCTCTAGGAGACCTTGTGGAAATGCTTTCACTGGAGAGTGGAGAGAGTTCTGGTGAAGGATGGTAGAAATTACTGCATGTCAAAATAGAAACAAATAACACTTGTAACTTGACTGTCAAGGAGGAGGTGCACAGTTTAAGTAACAGTTCCAGTTGTAGATGCATCAATCCTACATCAATGTGAAATAACAGCACAGTCTAATTTCATCATATGAGACATTACAATGTAGACAGCTCAGATGATATCCCATTCATTAGGATATCTGATGAACTGCTTATGGATGGAACTATTACTTTAAGTATACTGTACCATTCATAACTTCTCTGAAAGGTGTCCATCACCATTGCAATAAGGATCTCAATATAATCAGTCCCCATGTTCAATTACCCTTTGTAATGAGGGAGAGGGACTTGTTGTTGTTTACCTAGAGGCCTTTCGTCCTTGCGAAATGACCTCTAAGCGCTATTTTCTTTTCTTTTTTTAGCATGATGAAAATTCACAGTCTGTACTGGAGCAGAAGGCTTTTAACATTGATTTGTTTCACCAGCCAGCCACACATAGGGGGGAGTGGAGGGGCTGGGGGGGGGCTTACATAATAAAGTCAAGGCCCGATCATTTATCTAACGATTTCCGTGTGGGGTAGTAGAGGCCTGGGAGCGCAGAGTGGGTGAAGCAGTGGGCCGCAGTGTTTTTTTCCTCAAACCAGTTGGCAGAGAGGGGAGGGGTGGGGTCACTAGGGGGACAGGGAGTGGGCACCGATTGAGTTGCGTGATCAATGAGACTCTGGGTCAATGACGCACAGCTGGAGCGACCCCAACCAAACAACTTGCTCAGACACACGCATGCCAGATGTGGGCCAAAACGCAACACTCAGACGTGGCTGCAGACACAATGCAGAGAACAACGTGTACTGTAGACGGAGGCAAAGACTGCAATCCCAGATTAGGAACAGTATGACACATTATGGGCAGCATGACACATTATAGCTATATACCCTACTTATATACCTTGTTTGTGTGTGTGTGTGTGTGTGTGTGTGTGTGTGTGTGTGTGTGTGTGTGTGTGTGTGTGTGTGTGTGTATGTGTGTGTGTGTGTGTGTGTGTGTGTGTGCGTGTGTGTGTAGGGTGTTAGCCGTTCGCCGTTCACTGTTCATGGTTAAACAAATTTACCTTGTCCTGTCTAATCAGGCCATATACAGTAGCAGCCCGGTCGATGAAGACAACATAACAGCAACAACATGTACAGCCCATACAGCCAATAGGGAGCAAGTTAGTGCATCTATATGATATCATGGGTTATAGAAAAGCATCCAATGAGGAGCCTGACTCTTTTGACACAAAAAAACATGGACCCAGCAAAACATGGACTCTCTCCAATTAGTCAAGACGAGCCTGTCAAAAGCCTTAACAGCCCCGGCCCTTGTAGTCTAACCTTTCTTATAAACAGCCAGCTCTTTCCACATGTCAGTTTTAACATGAGCATGAGTATGCAATGACTCTGTAGATTATGACGACAAGTTGATGACCTGATCAGAGGTTAGTCATTCATGTTGTTGAGGGCTCAGTTAAGGCCTCAAATATGACCTACAGTACTGTATGTGTAAGTGCTCATTATATGACTTGTTTCTGCTATTCAAAGAGAGCTTGGGCACACATCCTTTATGTTTAGTGTACCCATCCCCCCCTTCCCTCCCTGCCTCCACTCCACCCCCATCCCCCCCTTCCCTCCCTGCCTCCACTCCACCCCCATCCCCCCCATCCCTCCCTGCCTCCACTCCACCCCCATCCCTTGCTATCCTCAGCAGTTCAATATTTGATGCAGCTTCTAAGTGATATTGTTTTTAGCTCCACACTGATGGAAAAAGAGATGACAGTTGTGCCATGAAGTAACAGCAGAGGGAGGCTGGTCAGATTTCAATTGTCTCGTTCAAAAAGAAAAAAGAAAAAAGGCGTTCAATAAAACGGGATGTGCATTACACAATTTGAGAAGCCCTAATACATCTCACAGTTAAATGAGCATGCAGGCTGGTTAACATAACAAGTAACACTACAAAGTCAGGTAACACAAGGTTAAAAGAGGAGAGAGGTAAAGGATCATGGAAATACTGAAATGGTTACATAAGGTTTCCAATGAGTATACATCCACATAGAAGACTGACAAACAGGAGGGACTTGGGTTGGACAGTCATTGACAAAGCTGCAGTCAGGGATGTACAATCAAAGGTGGACATTTGGGGGAAAAACTGCTTCCAAGCTGTGGGATGAGAATGAACAGCTTAATGGCAGAAAAAATTAGAGTAGTAACTCACCAGAATCAGCAAATTCTGAGGGGACAGAGAAAGAAATCGAGATAAAGAGAAATAGACAGAGAAAGAGAGAAAAGATATACCAGATGGCGTGTGAGTAGATACAGCATAGTAAGACAATGAACCTCATGATTTTATGAAAAGATTTTTGACATGTTTTTATTGGAATTACATTATCTTAAAACAAAAACAAAGATCAAGTAGATGACGCAATGTTTGTTCTTTGAATTCCAATACAAGTTTCTATCTGTGTGGTCAGAATAACAGGCAGCATCACACCACTTACTTT
The DNA here is from genome assembly GCF_951799395.1 of Argentina silus. Classification (NCBI taxonomy): domain Eukaryota; kingdom Metazoa; phylum Chordata; class Actinopteri; order Argentiniformes; family Argentinidae; genus Argentina; species Argentina silus. The sequence continues at coordinate 31,180,577 of NC_139655.1, read as the reverse complement.
TAAAAGTCTCTATGAAATATGTATGAGTCTGCCAGCTTTATATAGCCACACTGAGCCACTTAAGGTCTGAGGGCCTCCAAGGGAAGGTGAGCCATAAGGACAAGAGGCTTGGCTCTGTATTTGATGGATGCTCCTGCTTGTCCTGTCTGAGTATTTCTCTCTGGCAAAAAAAGTCTCCTTTGCATAGTCAATATGTCTCAAGGTAATGCACACATAAAACCACTTTCAATCTGATCCAAACAATATCACATACTGTACAACTTCAAGGAAAATGCCAGATGCTTCAAAGCAGTTCAAAGTATCATACTGTAGTACTACAAATTGTGAAAACACAGAATACAAAGACTGTCCACCACTGTGTGGTTCGTATCAGAGATCCATTTGAAGACCACAGAGCTATTGGCTTCTCAGCAGACCACGAGAGGGAGTCTCGCTGCTTCATTTGAAGATTGCAAGTGTGTTTTTACACCACGATTTTCAAGCTATGCTCTCAGACATTTTCATTCCCAAAGCAGGCTGTAATTTAAAACTTAATCAAACAGGAATGACTAACACACTGAGTAATGGGGTGTCTAGGATTCTGAGTGTGAGAGGGTGATACATGTTAATAGGCACTTTACAGTCAGTTGGGCCACAGTTTATTAATCTTCCCCCAATCGACTCATTCAAGGCTCAGCTTTCTAGAAATGTGAAAACTGTGAAAGCTAAAATGACTTCTCATTACCAAGTCCAAATCACCCCCAGCAAAAGCAATCAAATCCACCCATCAAGCATCCTCCAGAACGTGAGGCTTCTTTACAGCCTAACAACACTTTTTGTCATTTACTACTATAAAACTATTTTCATGACAGTTGAAAACAATGATTTATCACATTATACTGTAAGCAACAGGAGAAGAGCATACACAAATGAAGTGCTTGTATGTGTGCTTGTATATATAGTGCTTGTATATATATCATGAAACACAAGTGTGTAGATTATACTGACATGGCCAGACAAATAGAGGCTGCAGGCCACTAATGGAGCCTAATGAAAATATTTAAAAAGTATGTTCAGGAATGTTTCTCCAAACCTGAATTTCAAACACTTCTTCTGCTGTCACTCTTACTCTATATTTATTCCACACACAAAAAAATTACATTGCTACTTTCTTTCTTTGAACTATAAAAATCTTCTTCGTCTAAGCTTTAAGATGCAGAATCTTTTGAAATGCAAATCATTCAATCCTCCTCAACTACCTTAACTTTCAATGTTGGGCTATTTGCATCCCATAATAAGGGGATGTTTTTTTTTTTTTTTTTTTTTACTTCTGCTCCTTGCGATGAGTTCAGATGAGAATGGCACTGTGCCTCCCCTCATGTATCAGCATATTCAACCCCTACGCAACACACTAACGCTGTAATTTAGCACTCGTCTGAACACCACTAATAGGCCTTCAGCTTGGATTAAAGGAAATCATCTCTCTCCTTCGCTAAAGCCGTGACATGAGACTGAGCTCGCATTACGTCTTAGAAACTGCCCTTAGCAACCACTTACAGTACAAGGATGAAAGCATTACACACACATGTGAGCTAAACGTTTTTGGGGACGGCACAAACTCCAAGCATGGCTTAACTATATTTATCCTACCCTCATTTCTTAGAGAGATGACACTGGACATAAACATTCACAAACAATACATCTGCTGTCATTACTGAAGTCACCTTAGTTTCAAGGTCAAACTTCAGTTATTTGAAAAATGATTGGAAAGTAACAGCAATCTCTTCAATGACAATATGCAAATGTTAGGCAGAAAATACCCAAAGCCCTTTCAAATGCAAGACTAAATAAGAGGGGTTTTATATAACTCCATCCTTTCCTGCAGATACAGTTTGTGCAAATATCCACTTGAGTACCAAGAAAACAGTCAATTAAAACCCTATCTCACATGGGAAGAATTGAGGTGGCCACAGTTCAATAACTTTTTTTTTCTTTCAGGGAGCTCAGTGACACAAGCGGCAGACAGAGCAGGGAGACTGATGGAAGCCATGACTCACTGGGAGTATATGCTCATTGCTCATAAAGCCTGAAATAACAAGAGCAATTCTACAAAATGAATCACAACAGCAAATAAACTATGGAGCTCTTGCCACAGCTTTAACCAAGAGCAAAGGCAGTTGTTAGATCATATGTCTGGATGCCTGGGAATGAAAGAGATTGTGAACACTATTTTGGATGCTTCTCAACATGCTGGTAACCAGAAACAGAGATAGAGAGCTCCAGAGCGTGTGTGTGTGTGTGTGTGTGCGTGTGGGCGGGGGCGGGGGGACACACTGATATCCTACCTTCACTAAGAGGGTCCAGTGTGTGGATCATCAGCTGGAAGATGCTGTTTCTCATCAAGCTGTTGTGCAGGGAGGCGGAGCTACCGCCCCTTTGGAGCCGGGGCCTTGCCTGCAAGAGGAGGATGAGGGTGTCAGTCAAACACACAATGGCACCATTAGACTAGCCTTTAGAAACCTGGATTGTGCCCCAAATGATATACTACCTTATTCAGCACTCACACTGCCTGTGTTTTATTTCTACAAATAATGTTACCACATAGATAGAAACTTGTATTGGAATGCTAGTGAGTGCTGACCCTATTCATAGAGCCCTCTCTGAGTCAGGTCTCAGGTTTCATCATAGGTTAAGTTTCTAAAGATCCATGTTGCCTTCAACTGCATCTTCCAACAGTGCCAATGAAAAAGGCAAGTGCAAAACCTTTTTTTAGTATCAGCATGTCTTCGTCAAATGTTTTGTGCATCAGGGATCAAATCTGACTTGTTTATGACTCATTGCAAAAGACTTAGGCCTATAGCATTAGCACCGGTTAAGGCCCTGTGAAGAGGTTTAGCTATCAAAACCCTCTCTGACAGGTCTACCAAGCTCTAACACCCTAATCTTTAATGACCCGCTTTTGGATATGATTCACCCATCATCCTTTTCATGACACCCAGAAACTTAACTCACCACCCGCTAATGTTACGACACAAGTTTCATACAGAATTGACCACTCTATAGGTTAAAGCATCCAATCAGAGCTAAAGCAGTCCTCATGCTTTTGCCAAAATAGCCCCCCAAAGACCCTTGCCAAGGTCACTCCACCAGTTTGAGCTGAACTTGAGAACTGTGGGAAATCGGCCATCGTCACAGGCGGCAGCTGTTTGGAGCGTGTCCCCGTTGGCTTGCCCGTGGTGATGCGTAGGCACAATCTGGAGGTGTCAGCTGCTAATTCACGAGCCCATATGGGTGTGAGAGGGTGGGGAGAGACCCTAACTGGTTGCACTGTTTGTAAGGCCATAAGGATGCAGTTTAGTGGAATCCGCTGAGACTTCTCCTTTCACTGGCCAAAACTGTTGATTTGGTTTATTTTTAGATTTTGGGGCCTTTTTGGATCAGGTGAAAATTAAACACTTCATTGTTGCCTGAATAATTTTTATGGAACGAGAACAAAATACTGTCTGAATAGGTTTGTATCATCATGTAAACAGGTCTCCAAGTGTTTCAACGGTTGGAATCTTATAATAAATCTCTGTGGTTCTGATGACCTTGAGGTCATGATAGAACTATAAGGCCAGGCAGAGCTACTCTATGTACACAGGGGGGTTGAACACACAGAAGATTCAGAAGGTTCAGAATACAGAGAGCACATAGTTCATGTGCACAGTATGGAAGGAAAGAGAGTCAGACTAGCTACATAGCCACACAGACAAACATAGAAACAGACAAGGAGACATAAATAATGCCAACAAGACAGGACCTACCGACAGCTTGTTCTCATCCTCAGGTGCACCGGGACTTGCCTTCACATCCAAGAAAACAGAGAATAAAAAGGGAGAGAAGGAGAAAGAGAAAGAGGACATAGATGTGAAGCATGCCTTACAAAACCAGAGACAGACAGATGAAAAGACAGTAGAGAGACATTACATTGTCATGGTGGTGATGATGATGTGACGTGAATGGACAGGACTTGAGAGACAGACACCTCCCCAGTGCCAGGTACTGTATATCAATCACTTTTTTAATTGTTTACAGTGTGTATATCTGACCAAGATACCCTGACTGTGATTCATTCTAGAATCATTCTAACCACACTGTTTAACCTCTTCTGGACCTTAAGTGGCTCACAAATATAATCAGAGGGAATATAAACGTATAACATTACAGGCCATAGTTATAACAGACTGGGCTCAAATCAAGCTAGTGCTTTTTGAATGACAATTATTTAAAAAGACTCAAAGACAGAAGCACACTGGACGAGATAACTGAGGGAAAACTATTCACAAGGAGACCGTTTTCCTTCCCTTGTGTTGTTTTCCTCATAACCACATATCTGAACTAATAAATGAAAGCACTCCTGGTCAAGAAAAAATGCAAGGAAAGGTGATCAATAGAGGCATCATAGGGATATACTATAACTATTAAAGGCTGACAATTGGGAAAATGTGCTGACCCTTGAACACCCTCGTAACCAACCCGCCCTGTCAGAACAGTGTGTGCCTGTCCCAGGCATTGAATATTACTGACTTGTGAGCAGGTACTTGGCCCTCGTCTTGCCACCAGCACTTGGTCTGGCTTGCTAATTCAGCCTGAGTTTGAATAATAGAGCCTTATTAGTGCTATATACTGCGCTGCTTACTGGGTGGATGTCTCGTCGTGCTTGGCCACCACAGTTTAGCGGCTAAACTCATAACAGCCTCTTGGATCACTAGCTCCACCAGCTTTCTCTGTTCAAACAGTGCCAACATTCTCTCTTTTACTTGAGAAGAATAAAAAGCAGTTGGCCTCGTGCGGCAGCCACTCCTCCCAGGGGGTCACCTGGTGTTTCCAGACCAATCAGAGAATGGGAGAGTGAACCAACACTCAGCCTATGTTTGTAGAGGGTTTATAAAAAGATCAGTGTTTTAAAGACCCACGCCAGCCATTTTTGCTTCCTGGCTTTACTTGATAATACTTACAAGTGGTGATGTTAGTCTTTCACTGAGCTATTTGAGAAAGTAACGCCAGATATAGCTAGGAGCAATTCTCAATCAAATATGTCGAGAGGTTATTTGGGGGTTCAGAGGGTTATATTTCATTCTGGGTGCTCTCTTTACAAACAGGCTAGCCACGTCAATAACATTGTGCAGCACAAGGATATCATACAGTATATATGACTAATGCTGGCCTTTAAGACATTATCAAAATAGAAAGTTGTTTTCATTGATTTCTTCACTACCTATATGCTGTGCTAAATGCATCCCAGATTACAATGTGTGTCTTAAATAACAATTACTGTAGAGCCCTATGCTCCCAAATGAGGATGTACAAGCACAACACATTTGCTGGGATCTAAGCACATGGAGCCTTTCATCATCACATGGCTCAGCCACTTAACCAGGGAATTCAGAGAGATGTGCACAATGCCATGATGTCTAAATAAGTGTTTGCAGTGAGTGTATAACGTGTAGGCAAGTGATAGAATGCTAAATGAAAGGCTGTGATATTCAAACACATTCTATCCATTTTATGACATGCACAGCACATTTTAAGATACAGTGCAAAAATACAAATCCATGAAAAGGACCAACCTCACAAAACTGTGGCTTGTCACTGTGTGAATTCATTAGTACTCATTGCATAAACAATGACGCGCTCACAGCAGTCTCCCTAAACGTCTAGAGATGAACTGTGTTCCCCACAGAAACATCTCTTTAGAATTTGTGGAAGGGGGGTGTGTGGGTTGAGGTTGGTTAGCAATGGTTTGTCAAACCTGTTTCATGAGTTCCCCCATCCCTTGCATGTGTATACTTACGTGTTTGGATCAAAGCATTTCCAACACCTGAACATTTAATCAAATAACAAAAGGAATTGGTGCTCCCTTTAGCCCAGATGTGTTGCAGAGCTAAACCTCCCTCCCTAATTCCATATCTTTTGGTTAATCCCTGACTTCTAATCAATCTATTTCACTCTCTAAACCTTTTCTCAGAGACAGGTCCAGAGAGCCAGAGAGAACAGGTGAGTAAGAATGCCAGATAGCCTAGAGATAATACTGAGGTCGCCCATTAAGCTTGTGGTAAATATTATGACTAATAATCACATAGGGAGATTAGCATGTCCTCTGGAGTCGCTGCAAGTGCTTATCCGGACAGCTCTGGTTCCAGTTCTTACGTAATGTCAGGATCGTTCCTGGAAACGGATCAGGGAAAAAAAATTCTCTATGAGCCAAGCCTTGTTATGCGATATTATGGATTATTATGTGTAAAAAGTAACCTCATGTTAGTTTGCAGCTTCCGTTCTCTGTTGAAATTGCCCACAGCACAGAACACCACGGAGGAAAGTACTCTGTGCTGTGTTGGTGTATCAATGTAAACAGGAATTTCATATCCACATTTTTGAAAATCAGAATTTGATTAGCTCCTGGAGAATTCCACGGTAACAGAATGTTGCTGGGACTCAATTTTTCACTTTCAATGTTTCACTTTCAAACATATGCCAAACAAAAACCCTTTATAGCAAAGTTAAACAAACCATACAACTCTATGCACAAGGCCTACTCTTAACAATTCCCACTGAAAATGTACTTTAAGAACTGTGCAGATTCAAAGTACGGAATTACCCTAAAATCTCCCAGGGTTTTTTATGTAACCATGTTTGTTACAAAGTAGCCAACTGAGACTACCTCATCAGAATTGTATTGATAATGTAGGAGAGTGAGAGTAAGTTATAATTAATATTAGTATTAGTAGGATAATTAATGTTAGTAAGTTAACAAAAGTAAGAACTATATGTAGACTTACCTAATACCTGTACTGTTTTTAGTGATATCGATTTAGTTTCTGAATTAAGAAGTGATTAAAACTAGTCATTCTTTTACCAAATCCGTAATAGAATGACCAAATCAAATAGGTAATCGAATTACTGAAATTTAATTGGCTACATTCACAGGTTGTACAGAACCTAAAAGGGTGGGAGGACCGTTTAAGGAACCCTTTTGGGTTCCATGTAAAACGCTTTTGGTTGTATGTAGAACCCTTTTCACAGAGAGTTCTACATGGAACCCATAAGGGTTCTACATGGAACTTAAAAGGGTTCCAAAAGGGTTCTTCCACAGGGACAGCCGAAAAACTGTGGGAAACATACAGTAGTAGTTACAAACCACTGCATCAACATCTTCAACAAGCACTGCATCAACATCCTCATCTCATGCTCCAATAAATGGAGACTTCATTGTCGTTGAGTACAGTGGTGAAAGCAAAGCCAGTAAATCACAGAAATATGTAGCTAGAACTTCCATTGACAATGATGACATACATATTGCACACTTCTACAAAACGGACATTGAAAGATTTATCTTCATCACATAAGAGCGCACTGACACATATGTTGTGGTGTCCCTAATACAGATTCTTAGGATCCTTCCAACAATGGCTGCAGCAGATAAATAACGTTTCCATTTGGCAGAGGCCTCTGAGGCAAACTAGAAGCAGATTGGGTGTTTCTGTGTGTGCCTGCACATGACATAGGCCTACTTGTATTTAAAAAAAAACATTTGGTGCCAAAAGTGTAAATGTTAGTTAGTTTTTAATCAATTTCCCTTTTTAATGTTATATATAAGATAAAATATATATACATATATGATATATATATATGATAAAATATTATATTATTAACTTAGTGAGAGTGTCTATTGTATTTTCTACCTTTGTGTCTCTATTTTGGCTACTTCATCATGTAAAGAATGACATTCAAAGAATGCCACTTCACTAACTGCAGCTCAACAACCAATATATATATTTTCAAACTCAAGGTATCATATGATAGCTAACACCCTACTTTTTCTGCAGACATACTGTATATATATATTTTAATTTTCAGTTGGAATTATTAGAAGTAGTCCTTGTACATAGAGTTGTATAGTTTGTTAAACTTTGCTATCAAAGGTTTTTGTTTGGCATACGTTTGAAAGTGATAAATCAAGTCCTAGCATCATTCTGTTACCGTGGAATTTCCCTCTAGTAAACATTAAATCCATCACAACAGAGCTCCTTTTTTATTTTGATAGTTGCTTCAACAAATGCAGCATTTAAACAGATGATAAAGGTATACATGCCAGGGTAGAGATAAAGGGAGGCTTGTATGCTGGGTGAACTACTTCTTTATGATGTTACATTTCACTTCAAACTTTGTTTCCCTGAAATTTCCACAGAAATCTGTCTCGTCGCAATGCAGCTGTGTTCGTGTCAAATACTATAGAAGTGGAATGACAAAGGAGCAACAACTCAGTAAATCACCTTTTCAGCTACCCTAAAGCCAGAAGGATTCATAACCTGCCTCAACTCAAGGACTGTTCCTTATTCTATTTGTGTAGTAACAAAAACAACTCCATATGCCATGCAATTACTATGTCAGAACATGTTAATATAATGTTGTTACAGCAAAATGTAAAGTGTTACCCAATTCACAATAACCTGTATACCTGTATATAGGCTTATATTCTGTGGTTGTTAGAAAATCTAACTCTTGGTCAGCAAAGCCTTGCAAAACAATGGCAATGTCATCATCCAAGCTACCACAGCTCTCTTGTGAATGTGTGGAGGAAAGCCAGGCTTTCTAAGCCGAGCTGCTATAGTGAAATGTTGTAAAGCATCAGGCATCGGCCACCACGTGTGTACAGTACGCAGTCTGTCTGTCAGTGGTTGACAGACGCCCCTTCGAGAGCTGTCTGTCTAGATGCACCGCGTCGGCACAAAGCTGTTGAGCAGCACGACTGAGCATTTCTCTCTCTCTCTCTCTGCCACAGGGCTCCTCCTTAGATTTGCCTAGAAAAGATAATGATGATCTTTAAGAAAAGGAGGAAGAAAACGCACAACAAGTCAAGAAGCCATCCACTTGCTAATTAGTAACCCCTTGAATTTCTAACAAGCAGAACTAATTACAGGAGCTGCCACAGCACTGATTTCCCACAAGGCAATGCTCCACATGCCCACCAGGACTAAGATAAAATTGCCCCCCCTCTGTACCAATCAGGCTGCTTGTTGGTGGGTGGCAAGTGGTAAGATAAAAATTGCTGTGTCATTTTCCCTAGTGAATCGGCAACAAAGCGCATTTAGTGATCAGTCGACCTAGTGAATTTGGTGTTCCTTTCACTGAGTGAAGCATTGTTGTCAAAGCTTACAGCAGTCAAAGGGAAAACTGGTATCAGTGCAATACAGTGGAAACATTTCCATCAAGTTCACAGCCAAAATATCAGATAGTCTCATCCAGTCATCCAGTCAGAGAAGCTTCACTCGTCTGGAGTACTTAACCTTCTCTCCTCTTTTGGCCTTACCCTGTCCCACTCTCCTCTGACTCAAAAGGCAGGCAGTCAGCTCGACCTTGTCTTCACCAGATCCTCCCATGCCTCCAACCTTGCTGTTACCCCTCTTCCAGCTTCTGATCATCATTTTGTATAATTCACCCTTCCCCTCAAATCCACCCCCTCCCACTCAGTCTCTACCCACACTGTATCCTCTCGTCGCAACCCGCCTACCCTCTCCCTCACCGCTTATCCTCCCTACCCTCTGTTGAATCCTTCTCCCTTCTATCCACTGATGCAGCCTCCTCCACCCTCCTGTCCACTCTTTCCTCATCCTTCGACTCTCTCTGTCCACTGACCTCAAGGCCAACACGATCCTCTCCATGCACTCCTTGGCTGTCTGAAACCCTGCAAGCTTGTAGAATAGGGCTCCAGGCAGCTGAGAGGAAATGGAGAAAAACCTCAGCCTCCCTGATGACCTTAAACCTTATCTCTCTCTCCTCCTCAACTACACCTCATCTGCATCAGCTGCTAAAGCTTCTTACCACCATTCCAAAATGCAATCCTCTGCCTCTGACCCAAGGAAACTGTTCTCCACATGTTCCTCACTCTTCACCCCCCCCCCCCCCTCCCTCCTCCCTGTCTGCAGATGACTTTGTCACCTACTTTGAAAAGAAGGTTGATGACATTAGCAGCTCTTTCTCTCTCTTTCTCCAGACACTTGTAATCTCTCGCCTTGACTACTGCAATGCACTCTTGGCTAGGCTCCCGCGTCCGCCATCAGGCCTCTGCAGCTGCCGCCCGTCTGGTGTTCAATCTCCCCAAATTCTCCCATGTCACCCCCCACCCTTCACTGGCTCCCAGTAGCAGCTTGCATCAGATTCAAGACCCTGGTGCTCGCCTACCGGGCAGCAAAGGGAACAGCCTCACTCTACTTGCAAGCAATGGTCAGCCCCCAAACCCCTGCACGATCACTCTGCTCTTCCACCTCGGCTGGCCGCCTGGCACCACCACCTCTACGTGGATGCAGCAGTCGCGCTACTCGGTCACGGCTTTTCAATGTCCTGGCGCCCCGCTGGTGGAACGAGCTTCCCACTGCTGTCAGGACTGCAGAGTCACTACCTATCTTCCACCGTAGATTGAAGACCCATCTCTTCAAGCTACATCTTACCTATCCCTCCTAAAGACCTCTTCATCCCCACTACCCCCCTGTACAAGTTTCTCTACTGTGAATAAATTACTAAAAAAATTAATAATAATAATAATAATAATTAACATTATTATTATTATAATTATTATAATTATAATAATTATTATTATTATTATTATTATTATTATTATTATTATTATTATTATTATTATTATTCCTTCTTCTAGCAATGTGACTGCCAGTAGCCCCTGGTCGTAGCATAGATTACTTTTTCTAATCTCTAAGACTCATGACAAGGATAAGGGTCACTGTCCTCGTTTATCCCTTCCTGTAGAAGATATCCACCGCCCATCAAGGTTGTTAACCTGTATTTTCTGTTGGTCCACCATTTTTGTTCTGTCTTTCTTCAACAAATACCATTTCTCTGACAACCATTTTAGTTGGTTATTTTGATCAATCTAAAGGTTGAGACCTTTGTTTTTAGAGTGACTCAATACCATTATGTAGCAAACATCATCAGGATACATTGTTACTGTCACTCTGTGGTCTTCATGTTGAGGCAGCATCTTTTCTTTTTACGGCACGTCGTCGGCACATCTGTCACTTAATCCCGACAGCAAATTTCCTGTTGCTTTGTCAGCATGCCAGCCCACGGTCAACTCCAACACAGGCCGCAGATAGCCAACCTTTTCTCCAAGAGAGGAGAAGGAAGCACTGTTAGCCAAGCTGCTGTCTGTTATTATCAGCTTCAGAGGCACGTGCCTCTATAGTCCCACACTTGTGGTAGGCACGGCAACGTGCTGATGTAGCCCTTTAGGGTCACCTTGAAGGTTGACGTGGAGGACTGCCAGCTGCTACGCCCTTTGCTGATGGACCCAAGGAGTGGTGGCCTCTTGGACCAGAGGGGCTTAAAGCAGATTCATTGATAGAATCTAGTCCACTTCCTAATTAGCTCATTAGATACTGCCTGATTGCAATCATGCCAATTTCAATGAGCTTAGGAGTGGGGGGATTTTTCTGGTTATCAAATCTCAGTATTGGAGGCAATGTCAGGTCAGTCTAACACTGTGAGATATGATGTGTTGTGTCACGCAGATAGCATTTCACTGCATATTCTAAAGAGAGGTGTTTTGAACCACCACCAGAGAAACTGACATGTGTTAGCACTGCTAACACTCTCCACACTCAGCTGGTGCAGCATAGCGAGGCCGACAGCATTACTGCATAAAATCCCCCTGAGGATGAGTACAGAGCATACCGGCCCAACCAGAATCCTCCTCACACACCTCCCCCATGGTCTGTATGTCATTTCATACTGCCATGAGACGAGGATCCCAGTGCCCTTCACATGATGCTTTTACAGTGGCTACATTAGCTAATTCAACCGGGGCTTTTAAAATAGCCCTGCATCGATTGGGCTTCCAGTTTCTCACTCACCTCAGCTGTTCACCTTGAGTCTCTCCCCTCAAAACATGTGACCCTGACACACAGAGGAAAAAAAACCTAGACCAGCAGGATTGCTTTACATGCACCCAAGAGGCAGGCACAACCAAATCTGACTGGACGGATGTTGCGACCTGCTTGACCTTGAGGGCCCAGTTTGATTAAATACAATCCCCATGGGCACTGGGAAGACCTGCCCCACAGCCATGTCAGCAGAAGCCAAGTGAAAAGACATTATGTATACATTAATTCATTATATGTCATGTTTAGTTTGTTCAATGTATTGAATGATTGTGTGTTTGTGTACAAACCCAGAAAGATAATTACCCTAGTCTGATATTGTTGATCTGAGGCTAATGTATTTTACAATACTGGAGTAGCCAAGCCCGGCAGCTCTTCGCCATAGACACTAAGCGACAGTTCACAGCTTTATCTGTATTATTCATTTACATAATTTGAATATGTATATTATTTGACTTGAAGCAGCTAATATTGAATTTCAAGGTGTGGAAACGATTAAGCTAAAAATACTGCAATTGACCAAATCCTCAAAGGACATTCAAGATCTATGGATTGACTGCAAGCTAAACAAATGTTTCTCAATGTTACTCAAACCACCTGACCGCCTTAGTCCTCAGGGCTTAAAACAACAGTGGGTACAAACAATTGCCAAATCATGGAAATGGCCTCTATTGAAGACGAGAGTTTAAGCTTGAGCCAAAACTATTCATGAGCAGGCCCCCACTCCCAGGCCACTTCAGAACACACATTCATTAAGCATCAAAGAGGAGAGAGGCAGCTCACAGACTGGACCTATTCAGACGTCCTTCTCTGCTTGTACCAAAGATGAGACTGCTTTGTTGGCCAAAGCGTTCAAGCAGTCTGCCTTTAAGGTAGCCTTTGTTTAGAGCTACAGTGTCAGAACATCCTGAGGTAGATTTAGCTTATGTTGACGAGCAATCTAGAACTCGCCATGAGGAGACAAATACAGGCAATATAAGAGCCCTCCAACAGGAACAGAGGATGCTGTCCATGGTGCTGAAGAAGAGACCTTGGACAGCGAACGACTTGAGAGGGGATACAAAGACGGAGTGGTAGTTTGAATGTGACTATGGGCCGTATTCACTATGGGCCGTATTCACTATGGGCCTGATTCACTATGGGCCTGATTCACTATGGGCCGTATTCACTATGGGCCTGATTCACTATGGGCCGTATTCACTATGGGCCTGATTCACTATGGGCCTGATTCACTATGGGCCTGATTCACTTAACGTTTTCCACCAGCTGGATCAGGGCCCTCTGTTTGTATGGCAACACAGGACTGCAGCTTTTATCCAAAGCACTGGTTGGGAAAATGTGCCCTTCAATACTGAGAACAAATACCACACAATACACATATCAAAGCAATTCAACACAAATGACAGTACTGCAGTGCAGTATCAAAATACATAATGTCATCACAAGACAAATGACTTAAAAAGAGCTCAGTAGGATGTTCGGCACCCATCAAGACTCAAACTTAGATGTAGGCACAACGGTGTACTCAGCTAATGAACAGCATGGAATGGTGATATTGAATAGTTTCACTCCTGCACCTCTGACACATCAACTCTCTGCTATCTGGGTTAATGTTGCAGTAGGATCAAGTACAATTCAGATCAAGTACCATCACAAAGCAAAGGGATGAATGACAACAACTGAGAGGTCCCATTGCCCTGGCATCAAGGGGCCATTTTGACATTTCCATTTAGTTTGGCAAACAGCATCCTTCAAGCTGACGGTACCATAGACTGCATATAGAACCAGCTTGGTCCGTGGAAATAGCTTAGGGCAGTGTTGGTATCTCATTCTTAATATGAGCACAAATTAGTTGACCACTACAAGACACATAAATAAAAGTTACTGTATAGGGTGACCGACTTCAAGGCCACTGACAATACTCTGAAAGCAAATGAAACAGACAGGTGCATGTTTTTTCCATTAAAATTCTCACATATTATTCCTATTTGATGAAATTCAATCGATTGAAGAAGTTGAACAAGAGCGCAAAACTAGCTGCAGTACAGAGCATATTCTCCATCCGCAAAGAGTGTTTTGATTCACCTCCTTCCTCATTTCCAGGCACAGTTTAGCTGTATTGGCTTGCCTAACAGACCCATGACAAGGTAATCTCAAAATAGGAAACTCACAATTGCCAACAGTATTACTCATACCCTCTCCCACCCCCAACTCATTGGATGAGCAGAAGCTGGAATAGTTGATAAGAATTTGACTCCTCATCACATTGAGATGAAAGCAGAGGTTTCTATTTTAAGACATTATTGGATTCTGGCTCCGTCATCTCTGGCACGAGCTCATATGCTGGAGTTAATCTTTTCACCATGTGTCTACATTTGTTCACTGTGTGAGTGTGTGTGTGTGTGTGTGTGTGTGTGTGTGGAGGGGGGTTGGTGTGTGTGCGTGTGTGTGGAGGGGGGTTGGTGTGGGTGGGTGCGTGAATGTCTTCAAAAGCAGAACTGTGGGTCTATGCTCAGTTTTCCAGTTTTTGCCAGTTGCCCTAGTAATGATTCCAGAAACACATGTTTTTATTTGATGCTACTTTAAAATGCATCATCAATTGCTTAAAGCTAGTCCCGCTTGGCCTGCAATTATGCTTTGATATACATCTGCATTTACTGTCCAGAGCTTCTGGGAAACACTAGTCTCTCGCCCTCTGACCTCCAATAAGAACACTAGTTAATCAAATTAATCCACTGCTAAGAGACGTTTAACGCGCAGAACAGACACAGATAGAAAATTGCTTTTACACCCTTAACTGGACTTGGTTGTAAATATTCACCTTGTGATGAATGGTATGATAAGATACTATACTTATTTAGTGGACACTTTAATCCAAAGTGACTTAATACAGTACAGTAAATCAACACACACACACACACACACACACACACACACACACACACACACACACACACACGCTTCCTTTCTTCAGAAGGAAGAATCACCTTATAGGTATAATACACTAAAAAACTATCTTTGAACCACCAACAGAGCACAACCTTGTCATACAAACCCACAGGCATACACCCTCATTCTATCAATTGCCTCAAGGACACAGCCTTGTCACTCCTACACACATTAAGTATGTCTGCAGTATTTCATACAGTAGTTACTGTGGCCACCAAATCAATATTCACCTCAAAGCAGCATTGATGGTTGTAAATCCCTTATGTCATCAGGCTACATACTAATTAGATTAAACCAGACTTTGCAGGCAAAGGTACAGGATCTTATTTATGTAACACATTACAGAGCTACTGAAAACCCTACACTCTCCACCAAACAAGACAGCCTTGTCACACATAACATGTATTGTTTATTTTTTATTAGGGTCAACAGCCAAACAAAATCAACACCAGTGCCCAAATGTCCCAATCCGTGGGGAGGAAACGCAAACAGTCTGTAGTTTTTGTACAGAATCCTCTTTGTAACTGATCTTCGAAGTGATCCACGGCACACACCAGCTTATGCAACATGGGAGATACAAGCATCTATTATTGTGGCTAGGCAAGAAATCCTACTTAGCACCCGTTCCGCTGAAATATCTATTTCACAAGTATTTTGTTGATAATTCCTGTACTGTAAGGCTCCCATGCCCATCTTACTCATAAATCTGTTGTTGTTACTTGTTCAAAATGCACAAACATTTTGGTCTAACTGTAAGTTATCTTAACAGTCTATCTACATTGTTGAGCTATTGTCATAATTACATGTAGGTATCTGTAATTACAATATTTGTACATAATAATTTAACATAATAATGTTTGTGGCATACTATATTGTGACTTCACCTTTAAACCTATTTAAAAGGTTAGACAGAGTTAGCACCATACTGTTGAACAGCTATATCTATAGCTAGAATAATGTAATAAGTGCCAGCCAAACACATACAGTACCCTCCATAAGTATTGTAAAGAGGATGAATTTTGTCTTCTTTTTATTTGGATTTGAAATCAAACAATTGCTATGGGGTCAAAGTAGAGATTCTCAGCTTTACTGCAATGTTTTTTTTGCAGATTGGGTTCATCATTTGGAAAGTACAAGATTTTTTAAACATACTCCCCCTATTTCAGGGCTCCAAAAGTATTGGAAATTCATATAATGTCCAAATAAAGTAGTCATGTTTAGTATTTGGTCGACAATCATTTGCATGCAATAACTGCCTGAAATCTGCAACCTATTGACCCCACCAGACGCTGGGTATATTCTCTGGTGATGCTCTGGCAGGCTTGTACTGCAGCCATCTTCAGTTATTGTTTGTTTTTGCCTAAAATCTTATCATCAGGAAATGAAATGCATGTTCAATTGGATTTAAATCTGAAGATTGACTTGGCCAGTCAAGAATTTTCTGCTTTTTGGCCCTGAAAACCTCCCTAGTTGCTATGGCAGTATGTTGGGGTCATTGTCTTACTGTATGATGAAGCGCCATCCAATGAATTCGGAGGCATTTGCTTGTACTCGTGCAGACAAGGTGTTTCTGTACATTTCAGAATACATTCTGCTGCTGTTGTCAGCAGTAATATCATCAATTAAGACAAGTTAGCCAGTTCTTGTGGCACCTCACAGATGAGGTGGTATGCTGTAAATCTTGGGCAGATCCTTTTTTCTCCAAACTTCCCTCTTGCAATCACTCTGGTACAGTGTTATTTCATCGTATCTGTCCACAAGACTGTTTTCCAGACCTGCAGGCTTTTTAGGTACATTTTAGGAAACTGTAACCTGACCATCCTTTTTGAGGATGACTAGTGGTTTGCACCTTGCAGTGAAGCCTCTGTAGTTCGGCTGGTGACGTATGGTAGTCTCTGACACATTCACGCCTACCTCCTGAAGAGTGTTCCTGATCTGTGGGACAGTTGTTTTGGGGGTTTTCATAATTATGGTGAGCATTCTTGTGTCATCCACTGTAGAAGTCTTGGCCTACCAGCCCGTTTGCGATTGCTGAGCTCACCAGTGCTTTCTTTCTTTTTTAACAATGTTACAAACAGTTGATTTTGGAAAGTGTTTTGGCTATGTTTCTCATTGATTTTTCTGATATTTCAGCCTCATAATGGTTTCCTTGACTTTAATTTATGACTTTAATCTTTGATCCTCATGTTGACAGACACCAATAGCAGACTCTAAAGGCAAATGCAAAGCCTAGAATCAATACTAAACATTAACAGCTCTCTCATGCCTGCACACCTGACTAACCAGAAACGCCTGTCAAGCCATGCCTTTCAAATACTTATGGAGGGCACTGTATACTCTAGTCCAACCTATTTTGCTATGTACTGTAAAAGCATACATTTAGCACCTTTAACCCACTACAATAAAACCTTAGCATTGTGAAATGTCAGTTACAGTAATTTTCAGACTTTTGGTATGTTAGTTTTCAAACAATAAGGTCAGGTCCTCTATGCAAACGCGCTCTGTCTTTCATAAAAGCATCACACGCAAAGTGCTGGCTAATCTAATCTACCAGAGCCAGTATTTTCAAAAGCAGCGAGTCAGTTCATCAGCCCAACAATGAGAGAGGCCACAAGATAACAAGATAAGCCAGGGGCTGCCTGGGCAAGCTGTCCACATGAGAAGACCAGGCTAGGGCTCCAAATGATAAAAGACTAATCGAACATGATGTACTGTACAGTCCATGTCCATGCTTTTAAAGTTGTCCAATTGTTATTGATGGTATTGATCAGGGGTGTTACAACATAACATTAATACATAACCTCAACCATTAGAATGTCATGGACTACAACTTCTAAGCCTACCACTTTTATTTACTAGCATTGTAGCAACTTTGCCATGAGGATTGGAAATAGCATAGCTATGTGAAAGGTAAGTTATAGAGGATGAGATCAGCTGTTCAACAAATCATTCATGTAATAAGCATAGGCCTTTGAGAATTACCCAGCCTAGTCCTTGAAAACAGGTGAGATACATTTTCAAAAGCTGCAAGTGATAATATCTCATTGGTAAATTGATTGGGTCAATCCTTATGAGTTTGCAATAACGGGGGTTGCAACAGTTAAAAATGGCTAGACATCACCTATTGCTGTCACCTAACCAGTCCTTTCACATAAGCTTAAACCACAGGGCTAGAGACTAGGCTGGGGAAAGTGCTAGAGACTGAAATGGAACTATGAACAAGTCCTCCGATCACATCACAATGTTTGTCAGAGGATGACAACATGGCCAGGAATGGCCAGGAATACTTATAATAGGAATGATTTGGATGTGTGATTGCCTCAGTAAGAAGCCATTAGCAAGGGCTTCCAGCTATACACACCTACTGCCTCTCCAATGAAAGTAGATGTAAGAAAAATAGATGTCCCATATTGCTCATGTTAGCCAATTACTTTTCTTGCCGTGGGGAAAAGAAAACTAATAAGGCTTAGGTCAATGAGGCTAGCCACAGAATGACCTTGGACTGTGATATCATGATACTTAGGGTAGGGTCATATGCATGTTCCATGTTATCTTGCAAGTGCTGTGGGAGTGGTACCTGTATGTACCCCTGGGGGTGGAGGTCGGGGGGGGGGGGGGGGGGGGGGGGGGGGTCTGTGTGCAACATCCTTTTGGTCATTCACCCACAATGCTTGTAGACCTTGCTTGGCAGGAGCTCCAAAAACAGAATTCTGTTTTTCCTTCAGGTTTTCTTCCATTTTCTTCAATTTTGCAAGATAGCATAGGCAACAACTCTCTGCAAAATAGTCCTAGCCTGTCGGAAAAGATGACGCACATAACAACAAGCAACCATTCTAGGCATGTAGAGGCAGGGTTCTTGGGATGTAACATCCAATGAAATTGCGAGCACATTCTCCCATTGCTCAGTCGAAGTTCAATCCAGGCCAGATTGGCTAATCTAAAATTCTCCAGACCTCCAAAAGAGGAGCGAGAACAACGTGATTTGGAAGTATGGATACGCGAGACTAACTACGACAGAATGATCCAGTGTCAGACCTCTGCATCGGCAAAAGTCAAACCTGTCCCTTTAAGCTGCCCGGCTAACAGACTAAGAAGATTAATTTAAAGAGATGAGCGTGTTTAGAAATGCAATTCTTAACTCTGCCTTTGAACTGTGAACCCTGTGCCAAGCCATGATATTCCAGTCACAACACAATTACCGACCGCCTATTTATAGACCAACCGCTTTGAATGCAAAATCGAAAGTCACTTAAGACTCCACTTAATCAAGCACAACACTTGGACGTGATGAGTTGAGGGGTTGGATTTGCTATAGATTTACCATATGTGGTCTACAGTATAGGCAGTGACAGTCCATTCAACATACAGATTGTTAAATCAAAAGTGGACACTGATCGTCTCTAGAGTTCTTTTTCAGATTGTATGTCTTGAGTGTGATCACATTTGAACTCTTTTAGTTATTCCACACACCAATATACTGCTATACAGTATGCTGCTACACGCCACGACACAGACTCCCCTTCCACTCTTCTACTACTGTATGATTCTGGCATATGGCAAGAAAAGATACCATTGGTAACATGGTACACCAGAGTGGAAGGCACCTATTAAAAGCTTAGCAGCGGCTAAGCGCTCATTAAGTCATCATGGACACACATGTATTAGCACCTAATTAGGCATGTATTAATGAAGGTTAATACATCTCTCAGACACCCATTTGGTCAAAGAGGAAAAGGCCATATCTAAGTTGGTCAACAAAATTGGTAAATCCAAGAGGATCTAATACAGCAAGAACAGAAGCGTATCTCAATAAATTTGATTGGTAGAAATTTTAAATGATGTCCCGTTTTCAATCATTTTGACCAAACGTAATTTAATGGTATGGCACAATATTTTTGACAATTATCATCTGGCAGTATTTTACATTTAATGCTCCCCATCACAACGGTCCCACTCCATACTAAATACCATGAACTTAATTCAAGCATCTGCTATTTTGCAATGAATACATTATTTCTTGACGATTTCTCTATGACTGCAAGTGCGATTACATAGACTCAGGCCCGGTAGATGGAGCATAAACTTTTTTTTCCTCCACCATGCCTTGTTTCATTCCAAACCGCTCTCCTCTGACTTACTCTGCAATGCCAGAGTGTTCAAAAATAAACATGTCTCTCTTGCACTTTTGGTTTCAATTCAAAAGCCAACTGAAGTGCACAGCACATCAAAGTATAGTTTTCCTAATTGGATTGAGGGCTCAACATGGATTACTTTCGACGAAGCTGGGACACAGTCTACTGTCACCCAGTGAACTGCAAACAAAACAATGCAGTTACTGCATGTGTGAATAGCACCGGACTTAGTTGGTTATTACGCAGCAAGGGGCCCCAGTTGATGCCCAGTGCAGCAGCCTGGCCTTTACAGAGGAATGACACGTAGCGGAACTTTGAACAGACAGTTGAGTGTGAAGTATTGATAGTGTTATGTATTATTCCCCAGGGCTAAATTAAGTTGCATCCATCTAATAATCAACAACTATGACTTTGTTTTAATGTAATAAAAATGGTGGGGTGTACATCCCTCCTCACTTCATGAAATATATCCAAAACACTTTTAAAAAAGAGACTCAAATTGCCATTCAGGAATGTAAAGAAAACAACATGTGAAATGTTAATATGTGAATGCGTTAGCGTTGAATTATGCCCAGTACACAAGTTCACAAGTTCAGCCACAGAACTCCCTGGTTCCTCTGCACTCACAACACTCTCTGTAGCACCCCATGTTCTCATTAGCACCCTATTGGTGTCGCATCTCCGGCCAAACCTCCTGATCTCAGCAGAAGGTGCACGAGCCTGTCCTCATCGCCATGGTGATGGCCGACCGCCAATCACCGGCCGATGGCTCAGTATTGTCTTTGAGTTGTCACCTTGTATGTGCCCCCCCCCCACCTCCACCCCCCACCTCCGTTGACAGTTTATGTCGATGGAAGCAATATGTGGCAGTATGACGAATCCACTTTCCTACTAATGTAGCAGTTGGTTTCAGGGAAGCCCTTTCAGCCTGCAACTTTCACTCCAATGCACTGCTGGGCCTTTCTCACCAGGCCAACTTCCTTTGGAACAAAATATTGACTGACTTCATAAACTACATGGGCCATGATCAATCACAACCAGATTTATGTGCTATTGTAAGTCAAAATGATTGTTCTTCTACTGGGATAGCGCATGTTTGAATCATTATCCAGCTGAGTCTAATTTTCACCTGAATCCAAACATGCATTTCTCACAGTTCAAGAGTTCAGTTATCAATATAGTCAATAAATGATTGTCTGAGAGGATAGAAATAACTGAAATGATGGTCGAAGACAACCAGACCAAACCTGACTGACCATATTTATTTAAATCCACTTCAGACACAATGACTCAGACACACACATACACAAACACACACACACACACACACACACACACACACACACACACACACACACACACACGCACGCGTAACACCATAACCAATTAAATCTTGACACATTTGTCACATTTGTGTCTATAAATACTCTTGGGCCATAGAGTTCATCTTTGTATTGCAGTGAAAAATATGTTTAGAAAATGACATTCTAATAATATCTATGTGTACCTCAATAGCTCAATCACCCAGGAGGCTTGGACTATAAAACAAGAGGCTACGTGATAGCCTACATCCATGTAATATCAGTCCTCAAATACAACTATATCACTGATACTTCAGAGCTGTATACTCTAGCAATCATGTAACCTATCAAGTTAAACATCTGGTTAAACCTAATTATACCAAACCCTAACCCTAACCCTAACCCACATGCATAACAACATTGCAATCACCAAAAACAGGTCAACAAAGTCAAAAAGACATTGGTCTAAATCCAAGGGGTTAGCAGTGGGGGCATTAGCCAACATGCCTTAGCGAGAGAGAGGAGGGAAATTATGGAGTTGAGAGCAGAGACAAGCAGGGTTGATCGACTCATCGGTCTCCCTCTCCTTCTTTTCTCCTATCCTCTTCTTCCATGCACCCAGCATGCATTTCAGCTCAAGGTCAACTGAATCTCCTCTTAGGTCTGTCACTCTCTGCTGTATACCCTCAAATTACTATGGCAGTCAGAGTCAGTAATACTTCTCCATGGACAAAACAACCCCCTTTTTCGTTTTCTCTTTATATTTGGAATGTTTTGCTTTTAGAATCTCCGTTGGGAAAGAAATATCTGGCCTTCCTTGAAAGCTATGTGAATCCTAGAGAATCTTGAAAGCTGTTCGATTCCCTGTATTGTGTGCCTTCCGATTAAATATCCTTTATGTACTTAGAATAAATCCTGATTTAGTTAAAGCTTTACAGTACAGCTTTCTGGGATCATATCTCCAAAACTCATTTCCATCTCATGTCATGAAATAACCTAAATCCATCCAGATAATCTCGACATGGGTATCAAATTGCTGTCAAATATCTTTCCTTTGCCCTCCAGTGTCATTGAGGGGAGCAGCAAATGTTATGCAAAGCAGTGTCAGATTCTATGGATTCTATGGATTTTCTCATTGGGATACAGTACAACCTTTGAATACATATCCTGATGAAAATCCGAGTCGCAGACACCATTATGTGTGTGTAACGACAACACATAGATCTAACATTAGGGAGTAGTTCATGATGCTTGGCTTTTTATCAAGAGAAAGACAGAGGGACAGATGAAGCAAGGCCATTGTAAATGTAACAATGCTGCGTACAGCAACTATTCCTCTTCCCAGCAAGGATGATTAACTTGAATTAATTTCTTAGGATACAATGTAACTTTCACATTTCACACGTCTTTTCATTCTTGGTTACAGGTTTTTCATTGTAAAGGCCTGTTAATGAATGGTAATAATCATACAAGACTGAGATTGAAATTGAAATATATTCTTAAACCCATATCAGAACAGACCTTCCTTAGACACTGTGATATAAAATATGGCTTGTAGCCATTGCTTGTATTTCCAGTGATTTGTTTGTCAAACTGGAACACAATTTGACAAGCTTAACCCAGAATGACATTGGCATTTGACTCTGTTTAATTAATCCCACAAAGTAATACAGTACAACAGCTTGAGTGACGCCATGGTAAGTGGCTGATGCCATTCACTCCCAAAATGATGGTGCAGACTAGTTACTTTTAAACCAATTTCATTCTATTAGAACTATCTCTACAAAGCCTAGATACTGTGGTATGTACACCAAGCGCACTTCAGAAGAGGCATATACTGCAGTAATGGACAAGGCCAATAAATCCAATAAATCCTACTAAGTATACAGCAGTTGCAAACAAATATAGGGGGGATCTTATAATGATATGAACATGATTTAAATGTAACCAAACATAAATGTTCTTGGATCTAAAAGTTATTAGCTGGGATGGGAATGTGTTTATCCATGTTGTTGAAAGAGTGTTCAAGTGATTAACCAGTAAGTATCTAAATAGAACATTCTTAAGACACCTGAGAGGTTCAAGTTGCAATGACTTTAAATTAGAAACAACATGAGATGGAAAATAACATCTTACTGGCAGTCGTTATTGTGCATATTGTGTTGCAAGCCCATAAAGGCCAAGGTTGAGTACATGAATCCTCATTATCAACTACTGATTTAGTAGTCTTTAGTAGATTTAGTAGTGATTTAGTAGACATAATCTTCTAAAAAAACAGTGTTTGTGTGTGTGTGTGTGTGTGTGCATGTGTGTGTGTGTGTGTGTGTGTGTGTGTGTGTGTGTGTGTGTGTGTGTGTGTGTGTGTGTGAGGGGGAGACGTATACCATAAAAGGGCATGTCTATCTGTTGCCTGGCAACATCACAGACAGAACCAACTTTTTTGTTACATGTCTGTGTTGTTGTACATCCCTCGTGATCTGACATTCCAACCACCAAACACAAATGGCCATATTCACTCAAAAGAGAGGAATATTTGTGAGAGGTTCCACTCCTGAAAGCAGAAGCAATGGTGATCAAGCATTGAGAGGACACAAATAAAAAGAGAGAAAGAGAGAGGGATTACCAGACTCACCTTGGGCTGCACCTCTACCTCCACCACTTGGTTCTTGTTCATACAGTCTTTCACAAAGCTCTCCACGTTGCTGTTGAACTTCATAAAGATCACGTAGGCAGCGTAGGCCGAGAGCAGTGTGATACTTTCCCAGTATGAGATGATGCTATCCAGGAAGAACACAATGAGCATGATGAGGTCCATTATGTAGAATGAGACGTCACGGAAGAGCGGCCACCAGGTCAGGTTGAGGATCTCCTTGGAGAAGATGGCGCACATCCCAATGACGAAGAGGATGTTGAAGACAGCAGAGCCCACGATGGTCCCGATGCCCACATTGCTATGCGAGATGAACACGCCAATGACCGACGTAAAGAGTTCGGGTGCCGAGCCCCCCGCCGCCATGAATGTGGCGCCCGCCACATCATCGGAGATGGCCAGCTTCTCAGTGATGACCGTCAGGGCCGGCACAAAGAACTCGTCGCACACGATGGCTAAGGCAATGAACATGTAGAGCATGCCAAACATGTGTAGCACCACCGCACCCTGGCGCCTCTGATCCAGGGTAAAGAGGTCCGTGGGGTAGTCCCCCTGGCTTTCGTTGCCGTCCGCTGAAGACCTCATGGCCACAGGCATGTCGGCCGAGACATTGGGGTCCCGCTGGTGGTGGGTGGAGAGCAGAGTCCTGTGGGGGGCCGGGCCTGGCTGAAGAAGGGCCTCCTGGGGCAGGAGTGGCTCAGCGGGGCCTCCTGAGTTCCACGTAAAGGCACTGAAGGAAAATGAGACAGCGCTTATGGCTACCAGGCTGAGGACAAAACCCAGGATCCGCACGGGCCTCAGCTTTCTCCGCAGTTGCTGGTGGTGGTGCCTCTTACACGTGGCACCCAAGAGGGGGCTTTGTGCCACCATTTCCAGGCAGGGCTGGTCCAAACCCATCACAGTGCTGTTTGTGTCCTCACTCTCAATGGTTGGGCAGAAAGAAGATGGACAGGTTTTACCGGATACAATACATGGTGCTGCCTTCGGCTTCAAACAATGTGAGATGATTCCAGATGCTTTCCAGGGTCTGGCTTGCCAAACGGCGTCTTCATATTAGCCCCTGAAAAAAGATTTGGGATTCATGTGGATAAAGAAAGGATAAAGAGGTAATGAGACCAAATCTATTCCATGTTTTTACACAAGACAATAAAAAAGCTGTTATGCTGGTATGTTATATGGTATGCAACTCTGCCGTTACCATGTGGCAATGATTATCAACTTGAAGGCAGAGAAGCTATATCAAACTAAATCAGTTTTGTTTTTTCACAGAAAAGGAGGACTACATTTAAGCAACAAATAGATTTTCAAAACAAAGGTCATACATGAAGTGTTATAATGTTGGACAGTTTGTTAGTGGCTGACCACCTAATTAATTTAAGAAATAGCCACACTATTGCCAAATATACATGATAATAACACATTGGATAGCTTTTCATGAAGTTTAGGGAACAGCAATTCTATCTCAGAGTTCAAAGGTTGTTTTTTTCCCAATATCAAAGTAGCCTGATCTATGAAGCTATCTGACCAGATAATTGTTTTGGTAAAAACGGAACAATTTTTTTGTTTTGTTTTTTTACTATGATACCCAAGAATGATAAGGGAATGATATTAGGCTACAGGCTATCGAATAATATAAATTTGTCAAAATAAAGGGCTATATCATTCATGCATAGCCTACGTATTACGTAAAAAATAAATGCATAATTTATTTATAATCTCACAAAATATTGATTTAGAAGAGATGATGCACCAAAGGCCCTATGAACTACTTTGACACCGTCGCACAATTGGATTACCGCGTTGCAAGCAGATCATCTGCACATGGACTTTCACCTTATCCGTTTGTATTTTTTTCAAGCAATCTCAAGCATTGTCAACTTCTTTATTGACAGAATATTGTGTATCATTGCGCCGAATTGTTGAGTGTAGTAGGCCTACGTGATTAACTCAAATGCCATGCCATGTCTCGAATCACAGCGTATACCTATACTCATTGTACAATTGGAAAAATTAAAAAGAAAAACATTGAAGAAATGTATTGTCAGTCTGCACTAGAAGTCACAATTGAATGAAATATAGCCTACGCATAAATGCTGTCCACAATCTCTTGGTATTCCTTGAAATATCAGGATGTATAGCCTGTTTGTACGAGGACGTAGGCAAACAGCTGTTGAAACATGCGCCTCTGTCCTTGAATGAAATCACGCTGTCAATTGTCATATAAACAAAAAACAAAAGCTGTCCAAAGGAAGCGTGACATTGCTGCGTAAAATAGAGGCACAAAGCGTATAAGCGGCAAAACGCGTAAATCAGTACCAATTTCTTACCTTTGATAGAGGCGAGAAAACTGCAACGGTAGCGCAGCAGGTTGAAATCGCGTATCCTGTGTTGTGCCCTCTTGCTCTCATTGAGCAAATGTGATGTTTCTACCCTCTCGGACGGTAGAGGAGGAGCTCCGACAAACTGGTTGCAAACTGCGCTCACCTCACTCAGAGCATCATCCCTCCCATCTAACAATCCTTCGAATCGAAAATACCTTGCTAATCTAGCAGAAAAGACTCGAACCCCCCTAAGGCAGGGCCGGGATAACCACGTGAACAGGGTGGGATACTAACACAGGTAGGCTGTACAAACCAGACAGAGCGAACCATTCCATGATTATCTCATGCAGTGGACGTCGTTAGTCGTATAGTGATGCCAGTGCCACAGACTTGGATTGAGGAGTTGCCGTGGTTACAGGAAAGGCAATGGCGATATTTCCACTAAAATAGACGAGGGCTGACAGAAATGGATGTTTTTTGCATGAAGGTTTAATATTTATTTTACTTGAAACGACTTGATCCTAACATTTCAAGGTCATTGATAGGGAGTCAACCAATGGAGCTAAACCAACATCCATAATCCACATCATCCATGTGGCTGCTGTTGAAGATTAATTTAAGCAATCAAGTAAAGCTTCATTATCATTGATTATGTTAGCATGTTACACATGGATTATGACCATGAAGATGAAGGGAGTTTTACCTGTAACAGTCCTCTCAACATTATTGGTCACTCATTCAGACATATAGACATGCCACGTTGCCATAATTAGCAATAGTGTTTCCAGGTTCATGACAGGTAAAATAAATATAAGGGTTAAGACATCAGGGCCTATTATGAGGATAAGGAGGGGAAGCAGTCATAATAAGGCCTTCAAGGTCAAACACTGTGTGCTCTATGGACCCGTAGGATTTGTCGTTTTGGGATTTGTCTGTTGCTCAGCCATCAGCTGACATAGCATTCTTCTGTACAACCCAGGGTGCCTATATTTACCTTCCATCCCTCTTACATCAAAAAGCCTGCACCAGGGCTTAGCATTAGCTGACAGGCCAAACAGGCCGTGTTGGACAGACATAGACATGCAATCTCTGCACAGCATGACAAAGTATGTGTGACACTAATGCCGTCACTGTGGATAATAAATCACGATTCACTGACCTCATTGATTGCCCTCTCCCTCTCTCCCTCGCCTGCAATTACCTAACACGAAACACAGTGGCAGAGAGTAACTTGTCTGCCTTCCCATTATCAATATACACTCGTCACTCACAGAGCGATGTGTGCATAGACACATCACAATTGGACCCCACACATTGGTGTAAGAATTAGGAATGAGCTTGGACCCCAAACACTGACCAGGCTGAACATTTGATGTCAGAACTAGAAGTTGTCTTACTTCTCATCGCCTCAAACCTTTCTCTGCTGCTCAATGGCCACTTCAGCCGTCATCTTTGAAGCATGAACTTGAGTGCTCTTCCACAGTGGTCTGCTGTTCTATAAATATCCAAAATCAACATAACTCCACTTTAACAGTTTGCTAAGAGCAGTCCTCTATTGCTCCCATAAAGAAAGCACAAATTGAAACATCATTTTTTAGAAGCCCTTGTGTGTCATGTAATAAAGCTCTCACTTCTAGGACAAACATAGTTTCCTGGGGCCTTCTAATTCTGACTCAACTGTGGTGTCAATGATGCTGTCTGATGCAAAACCCCACTGGACCACTCATTTACTTGCAAAGTGATTCAGCGTTTAATTGCTCAGCTTGATCCATTATGCATTGGTTCGCACTCTTCATAATGGATTGGCCACTGCTTCTCGTCATCAGACACCCTCGCTGTCTTACTCCAAAGTTTTTCCCTCTGAATATGTCTTCATCCATCAGACAAGTTAATTAAAATGAGAGTTTGATTGATGGATGGGCAGGTAAGTAGGCTACATGATCGATCAGATGGTTGGAAAAAGATTTACTATGCTGCAAGCAGTTTTTTGTTATTTGTCCATCTGTCAGCATGAGGCATTAAACTTTTGTGAATTCAGAGTGTGCCAAATTACATTTCGTCCCAGGGGGCTGCAGATGATTCTCTGAGGCGGCCCTTGTATAGTTAATAAATAATTAGAATCAGTTTTGTTCAAAAGATTAATTTTTGTTTGTTTAACATGATGGATACTACTCAGCACAGTACCTACCACCTTTGAAATGTGACAAGAATTGAAATCTACCAGCATCTTGCCTGAATCAGGCGGAGCTAATGCATCAGTCTCAGTATGTACTGTAGGCCTATATTGAACTTGATTAGAGTTTCACACAGTTTCAATATTTTTTTTTGTCTTTGAGAGAAATATATAAATGTTTTACAAAAAGGAGATGAGTTTTTATTTTTCTGAAAAGTAACTGGGGCTGTCATTTCATCAATATCCCTGCACTGTCAAAAAATAAATGTATTGTGCATATAACATCACTTCATATAGTGTGTGACTGACATAATATGTAACAGGCAGTGGGCCTGCCTGTGCTATGAGGCCTCCTAACTACAGCTAGCTCCTCTTCACTCCTCTTCATGAGATTAGATATGTGGCGATGATTTTTGCCTATCAAATGAGATCCCGTCATAATGTCAGCTCTTTTTCCACAATGGGCCCCCCAGCCTCTCCTCCTCATTGAGTGGTACAGATCTGGCTGCATCTCCAGCATAAAAGTGATGACTGGTCATTGGGGCTTGTTTTGATTCGTCTGAAATCTGCCGGGGACAAAACAACAGAATGATCCACCCCGGCCCTAACCCCCCCATCCCACCCTCAGTTAGGGCCAGCAGCTAAATCCAAGCTTTTGTGTGCCACATAGTTGTGTGGATTTGTCAGCAATGGGGAAGGGGTGGATGGATGGAGGGGGGGAGTAGGGGTGATAGCCTGGTGAGCTTTTCCGGTGAAGAGAGAGAGAGAGATGCAGCCACTAAAGCTAATTCAACCCCCTTACTACAGTTATTGCCAAAAGGTTTGTGGGATGGTGTTCTTAACAGTGAAAGTGGAGGGCCGTCCAAATAGCAGCTTTTTCAGGAGGACTTGGTAGGATTATGTGACGGCCTTACGTCGGCTATAGGCTAATCCCCCTCTCCAACCACAATGCTGACCAAAGAGGCTTGGAGAGGCCTGAGACCAGCTGTCCATGTGGGGTAAATACTACAGTGTTAGAAATTCCCAGGTTCAGGTGTGGAGTTTGGAATTAAGAGATGAGATCAGAGTCTTCTATTAATGCTTTGTTACAATATGCACACCAGAGAAATACGTCATACAGCAGAGTAACCACAGACTTGCTTCTGAATTTATCCTAATTTGAGTGGACATTCTCATTTATTTTCTAGTGTTTTTACTTCTTCTAGCACCTTTACCATCCTGTTTGGTTGTGTGGTTGATTCCCACACACATGTAAACATTATAGAATCATACAGATATCAATCTGTGATGGAAAGTTAGAGGAATGGTGCTCAGTCTGCGTTAGTAGAGGTAGAGTAGGCCTGTGTAGGTTTTGAATGGGGCCATGGTAGAAACCACTGAACAGAGAGGGGAGAGGACATGTGAATATTCATCTTAGTGGTCCTGCTAAAGGGATTAGAGAAATGATAATCCACAGGCAGGTCTCCCAACAGTAAGTACAGGGACTGATTAGGCT
The DNA here is from genome assembly GCF_951799395.1 of Argentina silus. NCBI lineage: Eukaryota > Metazoa > Chordata > Actinopteri > Argentiniformes > Argentinidae > Argentina > Argentina silus. The sequence continues at coordinate 31,150,644 of NC_139655.1, read as the reverse complement.
GCGGCACAGACGGTGAAAGTGAGACACCCCACTCACATCCCTTATACGTAGATACCATGTTGTGCCCAAAGAATAAGCAGTTCCAAACAATGGCAATATGGGGAATCAATTGTGCCTCTATAAGCCACTTCATTTGCAAGATAGTGGTAGACTGGATGCTCCAATTTCATTCAATCCATTTTTGATTTTCAATTCAGAGCAGAAAGAGGGCAGCGTGTGAGTTCTATAGAGCACTGACTGGTCCCTTAACTCACAGTGGATGCAACATTCTCGACTCTTTTTTCAGGTTGTACTCATGTCACATGTGACACTGACTCGTACTAGAGAATGCCATTCTGCCGTATACTGTAGTTTGCCGTGGACGTCTGCTCCTCATTGCTGCTCTTCGACCGCTGCCCCAACTACGGCCACGAGGGACCGGTCCACCACAGCAGAGAAGCTACCTCAAGATCTACTGACAGCAAGTGAATGAGCCCCAACTTGTTGACCAAATAGCCTCTCACGCTATTTTTTGTGTTCCCTGCCAGAGTTTGACCCTGACGTCCCACGCTGCCAGAACCCCTCCCGCAATGACGACACTGTCATCAACGCAGTGGACGGACGGAGGACACACATGGATTGTGATGAGAACGGACTAAGTTTATCATTAGGACTGCACTATTTCAGTGGCAACGTGGTAGTGTTTTCGATAGTTATGTTTCAGATTTTACTTTAATTGTAATAATAATTGTAGCCTACTTACCTGTCTCTGTAGGGACCATCATGGGATCCATTATATAGAAAGATAGCAAACCACCTCTCGGTTTGCAACACCCATGATCTCAGAGACAGGGATGCAACCTTTTTTTTTTTTTTTAACATTGATCATCCACCCACATAGGAAATACCTCTGGCTGCTTCTGGGAAACCAGGATTTCTTTTGCCTCCCTATTAGTTAGGGAAGCGGGTTGAACTCATCATAGTACTATTACCAGTCAGGTGTTACTTAAATGATTGATCAGACCCACAGGGCCATGGCTGAAGACAAGGTTGTGCACAGATAAATGTATTTATTTTATTTGGTGAGTCACAAGAAATTATATTATTATATGGATCACAAAACAAAACAATTAGCAAACTTCATGATAGTTGTCCACAACCAATTGACACACCAAAGGATCACTTTTTATGACCCCATTCCACTCTTTTTTCCTTGTCCAGGAAGTGAATGACTTGGTTCGACCCCTCACTATGGAACACATACTCTGTGTACCTATTTGCTAAAGACCCCTTTACAATCATACCTGGTACAGGCTGGTGACGCTTGCAGGCAGATAGCCCCACCTACCGCCCATCCTATATATAGGATCTAGCAAGTGCGCCCAATTATATCCTTTCCACTCACTGACTGTCTGAAGTGTACTGTAGTGTGTTCTCGTAGCTAGCTACAACTTAACTTAACTGTTCTACTGAGAATCCTATTGTTCTCCTGGGGCATTACGTTGAATCATGTGGTTCAGCTCGACATTTAAAGCAGAATATCAACAAATTTGTAAGCGAAGTTCAATGGTTTTCACCATGTGCACACCTTCTACTTTCTGAGTTTGCAGGCTAACACGAGAAGGTCAATAGCTAGCTTGTGTGCACGCAATTCTTTGGAATTGTTTGAACCCTTGTTAGCTTGGCGATAATTCCTCAAGTTATAGGCTTATAACTTGCTAGGTCCCTCGTGTATGCTGACAGTTGCTAGCTCTTTCACCTCAGGTGAACAGGGCTAGCACCTACTTAGCAACGCTACCTATTGCGTTCGGGCAATTGGCATGCAAGCTATCTTCCACTGTCTTAGTGAAGCTGAATTGCTGCACTATTTTGGTGTGTGAGCGAGTGCTTGCTCTCAAGGGAGATTTTCCTCATTTCAATTTCTTTCAATTTTCCTTAATTACCACTGTGTGTCCTGTTTTCTTCTACAGGAAACATGGCTCTGGTTTCTACCAGATTCGGGAAACATCGTCCAAAGAAGGTAGGTCCCCGGGGAGACTGCTCAAATGGATGTGTGTCGTGCCTTGTAGAAGTTGGACTCTCATGAAGTCTGCCCACCTTGCTTTGGATTAATCCACGCAAAGACAGTCGTACTACTCATTCTGCGAGCTAGTCGCTCTGCTGGTTACTGAGGTTCTCAAATGACAAGTCAGGTACGTTGAAGGTGTTGCTGTAGAGCGCCTTGATGAGGGCGAGGCACCGCAGCTCTCCTCTGGAGAGGGACCCTTCAATTCTTCCTCCATCACTGAACCCCCATTGAGGGCTGTAAGGGGTGTAAGGGTCGCGAGAAGTTAAATGAGGAGTACACCGACAGTGAGGCAAGCAGGCTATCTGGCTGCGCCTCCAACACAGAGTTCTCCGATGGGGACGGAGATGATGCTGCTGAACTGGACTCCCTCCCTTCTGCCCAGCCTGCCCACAGAGCCTCCTCCAAGCTCAAACTCTGCCACCACCCAAGAGCTTACGGTATTGTTGTACAGTTATGTCACACATATATATTGTCAGGCTTGACTGACACAGGTTAAGGCCACAACATGTTATTGGCCCGGGAGAGTGATTTGAACCAATCTCTTATAATACAGGTTGGAAATCCAGCTAATGAGGAACAGGGAGGACAGACATGCACTTCTGGAACCAACAATAAAAGGGACGGACTCTATAGAGACATAGGCGTGGCTATCTCCATGCAAGTGTCACCGGCCTGTACCAGGCGTGATTGTATAGGGGTCTTCAGCGAATAGGTACATAGAGTGCATGTCCCATAGTGAGGGGTCTCCCTTATCTGCTTCAGAGAACCTGGGTTACATTCGTAACCTCTAGTTTCAGGTTAGTTTCTGCAGACAATGCTGCAGTGTCTTTTCAACCTGAGATTTGTAAGGGCTCTCAGCTGCTCCTACAGGGTGAATGCCACAATGGTGTTGTGTGATTGTGGCATTGATATGAAATGGCTGACCGTGTATGTTAGCTCAGATGCAGTAAAATCCAGTGGATCTTGCAGCTCTCAGTGGAGATAGATTATGGCCTCACAACAGCCTCCCAGGAGGCTCCCAAGGACAACAGGATGGCAACATCTTATTGATTTGTTTGTCCCATCCTTTATTTCACATTAGATGAGGTCCATGCTGACTTGAAATGGTTTAATGTATGTTGTCTCTGTTTTCTATAACACAATGTAGTCTGTTATCAGTGAAGATATACTGTATACATGTACAGACAGATCTGACAACATAACCAACCACAATAATAATCCAATTATGATGTAATATGCATCATGATAACATGCATGAAACCACCATTTTATGTACTAGTATGTGTAACATTAAGTGTGGATAATCAGGGAATCTGGGCACTCTAGTAGGCCTACACAGACAAACACCATCAAACCTGCCTCCATTTTCTCCCTTGCTGTTACCTCTCATTGAAAAATCGGATACGAGTGGGATCAGCATTGATACAGGGTGTGCACTGTATTATAAGGTTAATCCCCATGTCATCACCCCAGCCAATCCCACATATGGACTGACCTGCTGGGCTAGAGAGAGGAGGTTTAGGGGTAGGAACTGAAAATCAGTTCCCACCTGGTGGTCACAGTGAGTGAAAAAAATTAGGGAGAACCTGGCAAAAAAAATATAAAAAAATGTTTCATGCTCCGATGTCATTAGGAGGCGAAAGCAGAGCTCTAATCCTATTTTAATCGCAGTGGGATTTATTAAACAGAAGCAGCAGGTTTAAATCTCAGCAGATTACACGCCAGGCCCAAGGAGATGCAGAGAGGACCCAGAGAGGCTTGTGTAATCAAGTGCACTTAAGGTGATGCAGTCCTCCTTTCTCTAGTCACCATTCAGTTGGGACAGGATCAATGAAGATGGTGTAACTACACCTATGCCAGGATCCGTTTGAATCTAAACAGGTGCCCTATTTGCTTATTCTGAGATTAAAATGTTATCTATTCAAAGATCTTTCAATGAAGTTCCCACATTTATTGAGTGTAAATGGACCCCCAATCTTGCTTCCTAAAACTTCCAACATCTCTGCGCACCCCCACAAATGATTGTCTTTATAATTGTCTGTGTGTGCATGTGTGTGTTGTTTCTGTGCTCCTTAAGATCATTGCATGGATCACTGAGACTCTGAGCTCTACTTTCAGCTGGCGCAAAACAGATCCAAACGTGGGTGGAGTAGCGGTACATACAGGTGTGTTCATGGCAATAAGCAGGTCAAGTGCCTTCATGTGCGCTGAAAAATCTGGCCTTGAAAATAGCACTAAATAGCAATTTTTCAGAAATTAGCTGCGCCAGCGCCCGCGTTTGTGCCAATGGCCAAACTATACCAACGCCGCCACGGCACCATAACGTCTCCTTGAGCCGCAGTTTAACAACTCATGGTGATCTATGAGACATGTTAGACCGTATACAAAAGCATCACGTCTCCGAAACAAGCTCGCTTGAAGCAGGGTAGTTTTACTCTTCAAGTCTATTAGCCTTGGCAGCAAGAGCGTTGTGGAAGCGTAGATACAGAGAAATAACCACATAATATTAAATATAAATTCACAAATGATCTCAATCATGCTAAAACTAAGTAGGACATTTTTCAAAACTCTGATTTGAAAAAACTGATTTGCAAAAATCACCCTGCACACATTGAAAGCTTTGGTATCACATTTTAGGCTTGTATTTTAAAAGAAAATCAGTGTTGATGCAATCATGCAGGTATAGGTTTGAAATTGCAGATTAGTTGTTGAGGTTCCAAGAATAAAGCCTCCTGTTATGAAGTGTAGACAATTATTTTCAGATAGCTTCCCTTTATGAAATATAGTCTATTTTGTCTGCAGATCAACGTTTGTGGCAGAGCATCACTCTCTGTGCGGCACCCTGAAAGCTGTGTTAATGGAACTATGATGGTACACTATCCTTTCGGTGTTAGTGTAGTTTCGACGTCTCTGCATCTACGCCTCTGCAACGCTCTTGCTGCCGAGGAAAATAGACTCGAAGCTTAAAACTACACTGCTTCAAGCGAGCCTAGCTTGGCAGACATTCTGCTGTTGCATGCAGTCTTCCATGTCTCATAGATCACCGTGAGTTGTTCAACTGCGTCTCACGGTACGGGGACGTTACGGTGCCGTCACGGCGTTGGTATAGTTTAGCCGTTAGACTGTTTTTTTACGACGTTAAAATATAGCCCTCTGTGTGACATTAGCAAGCACAGCCATGTTGGAGTAGTATAACATCCAGGGCAGGTACATCTGGGTTCAATCAAATGAATCGTTTAACTGCTTTATTCGTAACCTTGGTGGCTATAACCAACTATGGATGCAATATGAAATTGATACAAAGAGGAAATTATTAAAATAATCTCAAAACATTTTATTGAAGATTAATTGCAACGGTATACTGCTCACTGCATGTTTCCTGGACAACTTCAACAAAGGCAGTGACAGGGTAGAGAAGGGCAAATGGTAATCTATGTAATCATAAATTGATTGAACAATGCCATGAGCTTTGACCTACATCTAGAGACATGCATGCGGAGGCATTGGGAGAGCTTTTCTTTTCTTTCTTTTTTTTACCTGAGATACTGCTTTATATATGTTTTACACCCACTGATGTTTCACAACCTGCATACTATTGAAATGATTACCCTGTTTTTTTGCTGACTGTTTCCTACTGGACATGGACATTTTGCTCTCCAGAAAGTCTAGCTGGCTTTACTGGCATGTATCACAAAAATGAGCGGAGCTCAACTTTCTATGTACCGTCTTCTCCATAATCATTAAGGAAAAGGAAATAATACAGCGGCCACGGTGAACTTGATACCAGTTACCAATACCAGTTTATACCAGGAGAGGGCATAAGAGCAATGCATGAGAGCCTTGAATAGAGACATAACATTTAGGAACTCCATTTAGAATGAGAATATGATGTATTGACGAACTTCATACAAAACACATGCAGTGTAAAAACAAACACCACTTGACAAGCCACATGCACAGACACTTGGTCAAGCCAAATAGATGGTGAATTTTGACAGTGATCTTGGTCCTTATGAGTAGACAGTTCAATAAATGCCAATGAATCAAACATTCCCAGGAAGTGTGCTTTGTCCCAGACACTTACTCTAAAAAGATGCAAAGCTCTCCATCTGTTGGCAGACCTTGGCATATGCCTGTTTGTGACACAGCATTTCTTAGGTGTGGAACCATTTTGATGTACAGTTCTCATGCTCACAGATATGGGCTATAAGCCCAATTGCACTGCTTTGGGTCAAGATGTTTTATCAGTCCCATTAGGAATGGGACTCACCAGTGGCAGCATATGTAGTGGTGGGACTTTAATAGTGTTAATAGCCCCCTGGCAATAGAGACCCAGGCTTTTGTTCCAACCCAGCAACAACTTACCTAACTCACATCTGTTGATTAGTTGAATGAGGTGTGTTAGTTCTGGGCTGTAACAAAAGCCTGCACACCATGGGTCCCAAGGAAGAGGATTAAATAACACTGGATTACATGAATGAAAGAGATTCATTTAGGTTGAAGATGACAGATGAGACTTAAAAAATGCACTTGTACTTTTTCAAGTCCACAAATCCACCTATAATCACTCTTTGTGTACCTGGAGCACCACACAGATGCCTTCCGTCATTACTCATAGAGAGAGCTCATTATGGCTTTATTATGACGGAGAGAGGTGGAAATCCATCAGCCAGGAGAGGTAGCCCTGTGGGAAGCCAGCAGTAGAGGCGCCCATGCTGCTCTAGCTTGGGGCCCTGGGGCACTCATTTCTCCTGGGTGAGGAGGTTGAGGAAATACACCTGCCAGGTGTGCTAGCAAGAAGAGTGCAGAATAAAGTGCGGTCCCAGCAACCACGGGAAGTCTGGTGATGACTAATGGCAAACTTTTTTTACTGGTGTGTGTGTGTGTGTGTGTGTGTGTGTGTGTGTGTGTATCTGTGTGTGTCTGTGTGTATTTGTGTGTGTCTGTGTGTATGTCTGTGTGTACACTTGTGCATGAGCACACTCAAAGTAAAACTTTACAGGTCATACTAAATCCACCTCATGACTTCCAGTGACCCTGTCCATGTTCATCAAACAGAAATAAAACTAATTTTCTAATGTAAAGGCTGTAATCTGAGGGGCAAGAGAAGAAAGATGTCCTTGGGAGAAAATATGTACAAACACTGTTCTATAAACGTGGGTGGGGTTAATCTGGTATTATGCTGCCATCTAACGGTGAAGGATACAATTCGTGTGTGGCTCAATAGCGCCCATATACGACAGGGGGCAGTGTATTATAAAACGGTGAAAATATCGAGCGGATGAAACTTCAACTTTCACACCGCCGCCGTTGGTTCTTCCTTTTCCGGTTACGGTGATAGCAGGTATGGCGGAACTTATTCGCTCTTAAAATTATGTAAAAGTAATCTCTCCCAATCTGCGGTTTTGAAATAATATATCATATTTTTAATATCATGTACGCACAGCTTTGTAAACAGTCTACATGTTAATTATTATATTGACTCATTTGCTGGTTTTCCGACATTGTTCTTGTTGCCTGTTTACAATCCCAAAGAATCATGCCCTCTCTAGCTGAAAGCAGAGATAAAGCCTGCTTTATGGTACCAAAACAGACATTCAGCATTTGTTGTGTTTCTAGACCTTATATATTTTAAGTCCCAGCGCCTATCGTGTAATGTATTAAATGAAACTAACTACCAAACTACTAAATTCAATGGTCAGCTAACAAATTAGCTTGCCAGCTAGTATTAGGGACTGGGAGGCAGCGGGAGAATTTGGCCGTTCACCATCAGCAGCAATTCTTCTGTACATCTTTTAGCGAATCGTTAGACCTATTTGTCATTCTAACCATTCCCTTCATGTGTTTCCAGGTATCAAAATGGTCCAACGCCTGACTTACCGTCGTAGGTTATCCTACAACACCGCCTCCAACAAAACCAGGCTGTAAGTAGACTTGTTATTGCTTTGCAGTTCCCCATATCCAGTTGTAACTTCACCCTGTGTATATGACTGCATGAGTGCTTGCTTTCAACATTTACACAATGCCAAAGTCTTGCAAGAACCGTAGCTACTTAGTGTATTGTGTTGTGCATGTTTTATTTGAAATGTGTACACTGTCACGTCTTGACTCAGCGTCTTACTGTGACAATGATGTCAGTCATGCGTAGTAAGACTGAGTGTTTTTAAAATTCCCATTCCTGTTTGCTTTTAGGTCCCGGACGCCTGGTAACCGCATTGTGTACCTGTACACCAAGAAGGTGGGCAAGGCGCCCAAGTCAGCATGCGGCATCTGCCCAGGGAGACTGCGTGGAGTAAGTTCTGTTATTTTCACAGGCTCTGTCTACTTGAGTTCCTAACTGGGCGGTTTGCTCTTTCATAGATGCTCGCATGCCGTTTTAATCGCCAAGCAATCATCTTGATTCATTCCAGGGCGACACCTTTAGTCCCCTGGTTTCCATTTATCACCCCTCTTTCCCTCATCGGTACTGATCCCAAAGCCAAGATGAAGGCTCATGTTCTTTGGACATGAAACAGGAGGAAAAGCTAGAGTACTACCTGAGTTTGCCCAATAAGAACAAATATGCATTGTTTTCTTGTGCAAATGTTTTGCAATGTTGGCCAACTGAACATGGCCTGAGGGTTTGCACTCTGTCACATCTCTTCAGATGAAGCCAAGAAATGTGTTACAGCTGAAATCATGAATGATGAACAGTGTTATTGTTAGCTAATGAGGAATCAATTTGGCTTGCTGTCTGTAAGGGGTGTCAATCATTTGTAATGCTGCCAGTTAGAGCATTGTCACATTTATGCTCATGCACTTATTTATTTTGTAGGTCCGTGCTGTTAGACCCCAGGTTCTGATGAGGCTTTCTAAGACTAAGAAGCACGTCAACAGAGCCTACGGCGGTTCCATGTGCGCCAAGTGTGTGCGTGACAGGTAAGAGAAACGCCTCTAAAGTATCTTTGAAGGAAATGGGTCCAACCTGGGTAATGCCTGGAAGGATGTGATTTTGCATCTGATGCTATCTGCAAATCACAAAGATGAGTTTGACAAAATGTAATTTTAATTCATTTGAGCGATATGTACACAGTGGATTGGATAGCCAATTGTCCTGCAACCAGATTGCTGTAGTCTGAGACTGCTCTTACATTATTTGTGAGATGTACAAACCGATCTAGATTGAATCAAGTAAATTGACACCCTATTGCTTTTGCATGTGAATTTGTGTCCAAATATGAATTGTAAGCTGAACAATGTACTCTAGCCTGTCATGAACAATGTTTATTGGGACCAGTGCTTGAATGCCATTGACACCACTAACCCCTGTCCCTGGCTCTCCTCTCAGGATCAAGCGTGCTTTCCTGATTGAGGAGCAGAAGATTGTCGTCAAGGTGCTGAAGGCACAGGCACAGAGCCAGAAATCTAAGTAAATGTGTATTTGTACTGCTACAATAAAATAATTGGGAAAACATATGCAGTGCCTGTTCTTTATTAATCATTTGTGTGTATTAACCATCCAAAGCATTAAGAAATATGGAATGTTTAGTGTAGCTTAAACATGAACATGCATTTGCCACTGGACTATCTGGAAGAAATGGTACAGCCTGAAGAAGAGAAGTGGTGTGATCATGGATCAGAGGAGCTGTACCAGGGGATGTTTATCACTCCACATCCCACTACTAAAAGGATTGTTAAGCAGAACTTTTTTGCCCATAGCACTAGACCCCTTTTTTTTTTTTTGCAAACATGAAGGCCCTTTTTTGGGGGTGTGACAGATTGTCTTGTTACTGGATTATTTTTTTAATCAATGTTTTCCTAACTTTCTCTTGCATTAATAAAAGTATCTAAACACACTAGGTACACTTCTGATCATAGTATGATGCATTTCTTGTAGAGGCACATTAGTGATCCGAAGTTCGGCTCTTTTTACTGACTCGGATCTATTCGAGTCGTTAAATCAAAAGAACGAATCTTTCGACTAATTTGATTAATTAATGCCCAGAGTACGCAGGTCCCCCTACCGGCGAACCGTGAACTGAAAACTCGAAAGAGTCATGATTATACAAGCTTGTCGTTCACCATAGCCGGGGGCACGCAGGTTTATTACTTTTAAAGAACGAGTCTTTCGAGAACTGGCACATGTTGAATGTGAAATTAAACGTTTGCGCATAAGATCTTGCATGCTTTTTCAGTAACCATAAAGAACAACAGTAAGTTACTGCAATGTGGATGTTATGTTAATTCTAATTATTTTCTATATGACTTGTTATTGGTCAACTATTTTTTACACATGGGCCCATATACACCTGCACCATTTCCCTGTGTGCCTGAAAAAAGGTATCATCATTCTGTTTTAAACCTGACTGTAATGGCTTCAATAAAAAATGCAATCAAAGTTTGTGTCCGGTTTTTCTGTAAGGCAATATCATATTTCGTGTTAATCACAACTTGAAGGTCTGACGTGTCAATGATTTGTTGACTATTAAAAGGAAACCAATGAAACGAGGTGGCCTATTCGGTAAGAAACCTGACCCAAGAGTAACACCAAAAGATCTCAGGCTGAATCAGCACTACGGAGTCACAATGGTGGGACAGTTTCATCAGTGTCGCTTAATAGCTACGTAACCACAGATTATCTTTGCAGATATATAAAGATAAATGTTCACAATAATCGATGTTGTTGTAAGTCTTATTTCAATTTCTTCCTCAAGACATGCATTTTAAGGTTAGAATTTAGAATTATTTTGAGATAAAACACATACATTACTTTTTGAATGGACATTATATGCATAATTAGTTTTTTCCCTTTATATAGTAACCAGTACTTCCTAGACAACAAAAAAAGAAGTACTTCCTGGACACGTCAACGTAGCTAGCTACATCTCGCTGCACCCGGGAACATTTGTTGGTATTTGATTCAAAGCATATTTCATATTATTATGGAGACTTTATACGGTCTACCTTTTGCTGTGTTGGAATGTCCAAACATCAAGCTCAAAAAGCCCTCGTGGCTACACATGCCGTCAGCAATGACAGTCTATGCAATCGTTATTGTATCGTACTTTCTCATCACTGGAGGTAAGCTAGCCTGTCAATGCTATTTTTTTTTGCAATGAAACCAAGCTTGTTTGCCAGGCAAAAGCCCAAAATGCTAAATGTTGGCTGTAGCTAGAACTAGCTGTCACACTTGAAATGCATTTTAAACGCTCTAGACACTGAAATGTGTATGACGATCTATGTTGTTCTCATGTCACTGAGACCGCAATTGCGTTTATCCCATCTGCAGGCATCATCTACGATGTCATTGTGGAACCACCAAGTGTGGGTTCAATGACTGATGAACATGGACACCAGCGACCAGTCGCCTTTTTGGCGTACAGGTGATTTCCACAAGCTCTGTGGCAATGTATCCCACTCAGACATGTTCAAAACCACCTGGACACTACAAACATTTACCTACAGTTGCAGCATCACATTTTATTGAGGACACACACACTTACAACCCTATTGTCTCTTCTCCTTTAGGGTAAACGGTCAGTACATCATGGAAGGGCTGGCCTCCAGTTTCCTGTTCACCATGGGAGGACTGGGCTTCATAATCCTGGACCGCTCCAATGCTCCAAACATCCCCAAACTCAACCGTTTCCTGCTGCTGTTCATCGGCTTCGTCAGCGTCCTGCTCAGTTTCTTCATGGCCCGAGTCTTCATGAGGATGAAGCTGCCGTAAGTGCTTTTCCTGATGTTTTTGCATTAACAAAAACACTTTTGGGCAACCATTTTGGCACTGAGCAGTGTGTCTCTAATTAGAATGAGGAGTGCTCTGTCGAACCAGGGGTGTATTCAGTAAGGAGAGACATCCACAACATTGCAGATAGAAATGTACATGTTTCTCTGCTCTACATGATGGACTCTTCTGCGCAGGCCCCAAGTGTCATGAGTTTGCATTTAGCACAGTATAACAACCAAATTGAAACGGGTTTCAAGCCATCATCATGAAGGTTATCCAATTGCATCAAGATCAAAAGGCACAAGAACAATAAGTAAGGAAATTAGGAAATGTAGCAATAGTTGGTTTTGGTAAGGGTAATGTGTAAGGAAGGGGTTAGCTGGCCCACAAAGACAAGTGTCAGGTGAACTGAACAAAGTGACCAATGTCTCTGAGCTGAATCCCACCAGTCCCAATGAAAACATTTTTTAGAGTAGTGGTGGACATGGACTTACACATTGACAACATTGAAAATTTTTCATCACTCGGTTCTTGAGATATTTAATAAACGGCAAAATAATAATAATAACTCCATCAATTACAATAGCGTTTAAGACCTTCAGGCTAATAATAGATTATCTCTCCTCCTAGTGTCTTCAATCATTTGTACTGTTGTGCTAGTGTTGATATTGACTGTATATCTGTAGACTTTCACTAATCTGTGTCTCCTTTTCCTTCAATCTCTGCAGAGGATACCTCATGGGATAAAGATGCACACACAAAACATATTACCAAGATTGATGACGGGATGAGTGGGGGACTGCCAAGGACAAGTGGAGCTGACGTGTGTAATGTGAATACAGGCAGTTGTACATTCACTCTTGATTTAAGGACTGAAGCTTCAATTAAATTCAACCAGCCTCAGAGGAATAAAGAAAGCACTGAGCTCAATTATAAAAATTGAACCGATTGTAACACTATCTTTAACTGGTAATAAGACGATATTGATGTGATGTATTAAGTGTCCCAGTGTGTTCAGCGGCTTCAATATAGACTATTGAAATGCAGCCATGACCTTTTGTAAACCGTGAGCGGACACTTTCCATGCTTTATCAGATTCAGTGTTCTGAACAGCCAATATATTTGAAGTGGGAGTTGGGGTCCATGGTAACTGTAGAAGTAATGTTTTGTAGACAAATCTTCAAAAATGCCTTTAAACATGTCACAATTGTGTTTTTATGCGGAGCTGAAATAAATGTTCTTTTCACACTCAATTTCTTGATGTCAAAAACTGCTAGAACATGAAGTTACCTATTTTATACTAAATCTAAACCTAGAAACACACAATACATATACAGTATGTACACATCCAAGCACACCAGCCCATGTCTCATATACTTGTTTACATTTTAACTCGCGCCACATTCAGACTTCACATCTATGATAGTCTCTCACTTCCTTGCCTTTAAACACTGTCCTGGAAATGTTTTCAGTGCTATACTGTGCCTCAGACAAAAGTTCATGGAGAGCATACACTATGGCTAGGTGTCCATAGGGTGGTGCTGTTATGAAGTCAATGATCAATGGTGAATGATGGAGGATCAACTTATCCTCCCCGTATTCTATCCTACTTATAGCCATTGGGGGAAAAAACAGTGAGCTGTCAGTCAATTCTGGAAACCGCAGTGATGGGAGTACGTTTGGCATTTGAGAAGGCTGTGAAGATTTATTTTCAGTGTGTAATTGAGAAGGATAGATATTATAAATTAGAGTTTTCTTTAATTCAAGAGTTTTCTTTAAATGTATGTGTAACCAGGTAAAGCTGGTAAATTATTTCTAAACTGTCAAAAAGGGAAATAATAGAGCTCCCATGTTTGTTTGGTCAAGCGAATGTGGGAAAGGAGAGGAACAAACACCCGGCCATAATACTGTCTGAAGCATTATTGCCCTCATTAGAATCTTCTGAGACGGTGATCTCATCCCAACTGCATCTGACTGAACCTGTTTGCCAAAGCTCAATCTGCTTGTTTTTCCTCTGCTCTCTCAGCCTCTTCCATGGTGCATTGTGGATACTCTGTTGATACTCTGTTTCCACCTCAGTGAGATCCTCAAGGATCTCTAGGCCTAACACGCTTCCCTACAAATCAGAATTGGCCCCTTAGTGTCTTTTTGTTCAATTATTATTGGTTGATTTAGCTGTAAACTGTAAGCATGAATCTAATAAAACGTTTTTCATCCCCATAATGGTCAATGTTAAAATTGGGGTTATCTGATCATAGATTTGTGGTTAGAGGCGTACCTTTTTTCTGAGTTTGTAGCAAGTTGCATGTACATGTAGTAGCAAGTAAAATAATTGAATAATTCTTGAGGACAACCTGCGTGACATGCATGATCACAACAGTAAAAACAAGTTCTCATTGCTTTCACACAAAATGAAAAGGTGAAGCAACTTTTTGCAGAGCAGTAAACAAAACTGTAAGTAAGACACACCCATTTATTGAGTAAGTGTTGACAAACAAAACAGAATTATTACCTAACAGCATGCAGCCATTTCTCCCATTATAGTGAATTTCTACTCCATGTAAACTCTCATTGCTCGACAGTTCAACTGATTAGATTAGATTAGATTAGATTCAACTTTATTGTCATTGTGCAGAGTACAAGTACAGAGACAACGAAATGCAGTTCAACTGATCAATCAGTGATGCATTTTTTGTTGTTGTTACTATCTGCTTCTGAATATGTTATATGAATTTGAACTACAAAACCTTTTTCTGCTGAGTGATTTTCACCTTTTAATTGAAAGTTGGCCAACCAGATGGCAATGCAGATGGTTATAGTATTTAGTGTGTCTTTATGAAATTAATGTTGGAATATATTTTTCATTAGATGACAAATGATGTGGTATTTAGGTTTTAGGTTTCTATGCTTTAACTGTTAACAGTTGAATACTGTTTCAAGAAATGTGCTCAAACAATAGAGAAAAACTGTAACAACTATACAAAGATTCACTTTCTTTTTAAATTTGTGAAATAAACTGAAATAAAGATGGATGTTTTCAGTGTCTTGTATTTCTTTGTAATTAATGTTAGGGGTGAAACAGTTTCATCAGTACAGGTTACATAGCTTTTAGTTTCACCCATAGAAATCATTGGCTGTCACTAAACGTTACGATGAGGAGAGATCAATAGACTCTAAAGACCCAAACAAAAACCCACGCTTTAGCATGTTAGCTTGTCCATCACTGTTGTTAAGGTTTGTTAAGCCTCTCCAGAGTCAATAGACCTAATACATACCTGTCTGAATAACTCACATTTCAAAGTACCTGAGAGGACATTGCATCTCCAGCTAACATATTATTAAAGCATTAAAAAAAGTTGAGTTATTATACACTTAAAACACTTCCTTTATCCATTAAAAATAGAAGTTAATATTAGAATATAATTGGCTGAATTTATGAGCCATTGAACTTCCTATGGTTGCATTTGATACCGGTGCACTTGGCACACCATTTTGACAGGCCTGTAAGCCAGATGCAAAACTCTCCTATGTCCTCCGATGTTTGCTCTGCTGAGAGGAGCGTTGTTGAGTAGTCTCATGGCTGCAGCTTTTTCCATTTAAATGATGATGTCCATTTTCCTCAGTGACCATGGGGACCTTGAGTAGATCAAAATGAGGAGGTCAATGAGGATGAATCCACAAAATAGTATGGATACATTTTTGCTTCTTTCCAATTTTATGTATAATTGTCCTTATATTGTCTGGCTCCATTTCAGTCACCAGCCCTTACCCCTTTCACAACTACCACATTGCTTACACCTACCAAATCCCTTTAAATCTGTGACCATGGAAGGGATTGAGCCTATAGTGAAAGGGTTAGGGACTGAAATTAAACCAGTTCACTGACCTTTCTTTTGCTCCCCCCGTTCTCTGTCTTCGTAGTGTTGGGCAGATGTAGCCCTAATGCATTCTCAAGGTCTGAAAAAAATTAAAATATTAAAAACATTAAAACCTGAGGGAGAACCCCTGCAGTGATACTATCGTGTTATTTAATAATGGACTTTGTTTCTGCTCATTTCCATACCACAGACCACAACCACAGAGGACATAGAGGGTACCTGTGAGAATCTGGTCCACCTTCTCCACCACCAAGTTGGCATCCTCCTCAGAGAAGCACATTGGTGGTTTAAACTTGAGGACGTTGCGGTGAGGTCCGTCTGCGCTAAGCAAAATGTGCTGTTCCTTCAGTCTGGGGGAATGAATATAGTTTGTCCTTCTGAGAGTAGAACACTGCAATATCACCACCAATTAGTTTACCAAAGTGTTGCATTTTGAACATTCTCCCAAAATAATCTGGTCTTTTTTCTATTTTTCTTTAAACTCTTAATTGAAATGCATCCTCTGTTTAAGTTACCACAATGAAAAGTAGAGCCCGACAGATATATCGGAGCACCGATATTGGCCTTTTACAGAAATCTGTAGCGGCAGATATCCACTTTCTCCACAAATTTCCCAGCCGGTGATGATATGCTATATTGTATTATATTTCTGGGTTTTAAAGATGTTTTGGTAGACTATTTCACTATGTAGGCTTGCTTCTCTCGCTGGATGTACTTAGCCTCGCAGAATTTTGTGAGGGCGAAATGAAATGCAAGGACGTAGTTAGCAGGCATAGTGGAGGGAGTGCCATTGGAGGCCAGTGGAGGTGTGTGTGCAAATAGGGGCACAAGGAGTGGGAAGACAGAGAGGCGTTGAGACAGCTTGCAATTGCATTGATACATAATTTGTATTGAATTATGCCCAAATAAAAGCAAAATATACAAATCGAGAGTGCACCAAAATGTAATTTCTAGCTCTTGAACTGGAAAAAATATCCTTTGTGCATGATCTCTGTATAAAATCTGGCTGCTGCAGTATTCTCGCTGCAGCCGAGACAGACTGACAGGCTGCTCTGTCCTATGAAAGGTAGACCTATTGAAAAACTGTTGTCTAAATAATTTCCTGGATGCAAGTTTTGCTATTGATTCTTTTGCTCCCCTAATGTTGATGGCAACTCAGCACATATGACTGGAATAAACCATTATTGGTTAATAATAACAGTGGTTGGGAACAATAAAGTGCAGGAGGTATTCTAACAGTTTTAAGACTGCATAAGATAACATTTTTGTTTATGTTTTTGTGAATTAAATGACAAACTGAGTATAAGTCATATAATTCAGTGGATGATCACACTGTGAGCATCTTTTTGACATTGTTTCTCTTTTGAATCTTATGCTAAAAAGGAATTCTGTTTAAAAAAAGGTCTGTCTTTCATTTCACCACTGAAAAACAATATATCAGCAGATATATCCACTATCTGTGAAATTTGCCCCCCATAAATCGTCATCGATATTAGACCCAAAAGTCCAGTATCGGTAAGGCTCTAATAAAAAGCAGAAGCTGCTAAAGGCAGTTGGTAAGTGATTGAGTCAGTCTGAGGTGGAGTTGAAGAGAATATTCAGACAGAAATGTGCTTGTCAGTGTCTGTCACCACCACACACATATACAAATTCCAACTTTTCATGAAAACTGAGTTTATGTGACATGCTAGAGAGAGAGAGAGAGAGAGAGAGAGAGAGAGGAAGGGGGAGAGAGAGAGAGGAAGGGGGAGAGAGTGCGTTACTCACTTGTAAATTATTTCCTGGGCTTCCGCTGTAGCAGGGGTCAGCTTCACTCGATCCTTCACTAGCTCCACCCCCAAGAACAGGCCGCGACCCCTACCAGACATTACATCATCACAACCGGACCCGCTGACCTCTGACACACACATGCACAGAGAGAGCCTCTCATCTCTAAGAACCCTTTTGTCACAATGTCATTTACATTGCAAAGCAGTTTGTGTTGGTTTGTAACTATCAGATCAATGGTTTATGAAAGCAAACTAAGGCTAGTTAAAACAAGAATGAAGGGCTATCAATAATTCAGAGATATCACCCAAAAAAACATTTACAATATCCTGTGAAACATTGCAACATTATAGTCTCAAGTTGACCCTTAGTGTTACACCATATGTTCTTACACAATAACCCAGAATGGTTTAAGACAACCTTATAAATTAAGGCAAACTTAAACAAAACAACAAAGTTTGCATATTTTGATAGGTATAGATAATGTTACTGTTAATACATATATACTGCATTGCCTATACAGCTCATATGCTGCTTACACTGTTCATACTGCATTCTATTTATTCTGCTTATAATGCTACTGCTAATTCATATACTGCTTACACTGCACTACTATACTGCTCATATACTGCACTACCTGTATATACTGTTCACACTGCACTTTTCTGCTTTTTTGCACTTCTGGTTAGACGCTAACTGCATTTCGTTGTCTCTGTACTTGTACTCTGCACAATGACAATAAAGTTGAATCTAATCTAATCTAATCTAATCTAATCTAATGGAATTATTTTATCAGCTATGTGATGATGAAAGTTTAGGGTTAGGGTTAGGGTCAGGGTTAGAACTGATGACACACAAACTAATACAATGCAGAATATTGCTTTACATGCATTGTAAGCAGAAGAGAGAAGTGTTTAGAGTTTGAGGAACTGCCAATAGGAATAAATGCCATCATGTCAGATAAGCAATAAGACTCCACCATGTTGCACCAAACATGATGCTGTAAGTTGATCATATGAATAGCTCTCATAGACTAGAATGTGATGTGTGTGTGCCTGCATGTACCTGCATGTGTGTGTGTGTGTGTGTGTGTGTGTGTGTGTGTGTGTGTGTGTGTGTGTGTGTGTGGGTGTGTGTGTGTACGTACGTACCTGATATCCCCCACTAGCGGGTGCTTCTCCTTCTGCTGTTCCAGCAGCCTTCTCAGGTAGCCCCCCACACGCAGCGCGTTTCCTTGGAGGTCCTCTTTCTCGATCACATCCAGCACAGCCAGACCGATGGCACAGGACACAGGGTTACCGCCAAACTGGGCAATACAAGCCCAGGGAAAGAAAAACATTATACACCCAGGTCAGGTTTAGACTGGTAGAGAAAGGGACTCAGTATCTGAAGCAACTGTAATCAGACAGGGCTTAGTGACAAGGAATTAGAGGGCTCACAGGTTAAATTACTTCAGTTGTCTATGGGCCAGGGGTGACCAGGAGTGACCAGGAGTGGGCCAGGAGTGACTACAATAGGCTTTCACTTCATTGGTTTGTATTACTCCAGAACAAAGCAGACCTGCTCTAACATCACCTGACCTGATTAATCTACTCTAGCATCACCTGACCTGATTAATCTCATAGTAATCAAGGCCCATATGACCCATTGTTAAAAAAAAGATGAACACATCATCAACATGAGTGAACTATTGCTTTACAACAATCTAGCAAACTGTGACCTAGCTTGTACAGAACATATTTTCTCCAGATGAGGATACCAGATGTTTAAATGGTTAGCAAAGATGTACAGGATGTTATTGTTAGGGATTGCGTCGACGCAATTTCAGCTCCAGTTAAAGGTGCAATATGTAGCTTTTTTCCCCTTGAAAATGTCACTACATAACCTTGCTGAACTATTACTTATGATGCATTGGCAGTCTGTGACAGTGCGTGCACCTGCCAAGACCGTGCCCTTTTGCCTGAATTTTCTTTTCCAAAATGTTTGGGAAGTTTCTAAGCATCTACCACTTGCTGTGGGTGTGTAACCTGCGACTTGCGTGTGTGTGGTTCATTGGCTGGCTACTATACTGCCTGGGAGCCGTAAGCATTTCTTAGTGCTGGAAGTCGACGGAAGCCTTCGTGTGCAGATACGTTTGTACCATGTATACTGATGATTTTTCCTAGTAAACATCCTGCTTGACATTACAGCCTTGACTGAGTTTTGTTTGGGGAATAAGGGGATTTGATTTAAACTTTGGGTTTAGCAACTGTGGGTGTCGCCGCTGGCTGGCTCATTTCCATGTTCATGTTTCCACAAACATTTCCAAAGTAAATAACAACTGCATTTTCAAATACACAGGTCCTTTTTCAAGTTTCAAGGTCATGTAACTAAGACGTTTGCTGGATAAAAACGTGAAAATTAAAACAAACTGATACCCGATAACCTAAAACTGAACACATCATTTTCCACAAGAAAATTCAGATTCAAAAACTTCAAATTCACTTCTTTGTTGAGTGTGACTGAGAAGAATAATTGTCCAAATCCAAATCGCTTGAGGGGTCGCTAAGCACCCCTTTGATCTGAAATAACTTGATATGCTTAGGCAACATGATAGTAATAGCTCAACTTTGCCCTCAACGTTTTGCCTTGAAAAGACCCCAGCCCCCAGCCCCAGTTGGTGGTGAATGCAATATCCGCACCGTGTTGAAGTACTCCATGCCAGAAGACTTGAAGGCCTCTGCCACCTCTCTGGTGGTGACCACACAAGACAGGGGGTGCCCGTTGCCAATGGGCTTGCCCATGGTGACGATGTCGGGCACAAAGTCATCACCCTGCAGCTGGAAGGCCCAGAAGTGGGTGCCAACACGCCCGAAGCCCACCTGGACCTCATCAGCGATGAATAAACCACCGGCCTGACGGACGTGTCTGTGGGGGGAGAAGGATAGTGCAGTAGTACAAACACACACAAACATACGCACAAGCGTGCACACACACACACACACACACACACACACACACACACACACACACACACACACACACACACACAGTGTCTATAAATGCTCTGCATGTAAACCATTAGCAAAATGATCAAATGCCAGTTTGTGTCAAACCAGAAAGCTAAATCAGTGCATCTCTTGACTGTTTGACTGCATTCCAAACTCTTTAACATTTAAACCAAAAAATATTAGTTACATTTCAGGCATGTGGATTGCTTTCAGGCATACAATACTAGCTGTTACATTATGGATGCCTTTCTGGTACAAACAGAGCAGAACCATCTAATTTGAATCATCATATCTACAGTATATCATCAATTATATTGGGGCAACAGTCTGATTCTCTATCTTTCTCCCTGTCCTCTGTACTCTCTTCTGTGTGCTTTCTTTCAGTCCCCTCATGGATTTAAAAGGAGTAGACTGGTGTAAGCAATGTGATGGAACCTCCATCAAATCAAGCCCATGCTTTCAACAATCCAATGCTTTGAATTCCATTAGGAGGTGTGAGGAAGTGCATACTTTGGGGAGAAGGGTATGAAATAGGAACACAGCATTACTGTAAGTGATGCTCTACTGAGAGTGAGTGAAGGCAGTCTGTTGTGTGTACATACTTTGCTACTTTCTGGAAGTAGCCTGCAGGGGGAATGACCTGCCCACCACAACTCTGCAGCGACTCGGCAATAAAAGCAGCAATCTGCACAAGAGAAGAGTACATCAGAGACTGACAACCAGCCACCACATTTGGCTAGTGGACACAAGAGGGGAGAAGCATTGAAAAAGCCCCAGCAGGTGGTGTCCCAGGTCTATCAACCTGTGGATTTCTCGCCTTCTTTTAGCAACAGTTGGGGGTAAAGATTTCGGCCGTCCTTTAGGCTGTCCAGACAGGCCCCCAGCCAAGACGACCAAGATGAAAGCAGCCACATAAGTGTAGAATGCTCAACAATGACAAAATGAAAAAGGTTAAAGGGACATGTAAGAATGCATCATACATCAAAAGGTCCATTTTTGCTGGTTTATCTTCTGGGATCTGCATATGAATCCATCCAAAGCTGTTAAGAGCATTTCCTTATATCTTCCAGAGTTGGCATCATTTCCATCTTGCTATTGAACTGGGCAAGATTGGCATCACAAAGTAAAGCTGGAGGGGACGGGAGGGGAAAAAAGAAGATGAAATGATTATCCACTGTACAGGGAAAAAGGCAGACACCTTTGGATGCCTATGTATGGAGAAATAGTGATGGTAAATTGTTGTTTCATCATAACCTTTCTCCAATTCAAGGGCATGTTGACCGCAAAACACAGAGAAAAGTATCATGCAGATTTTGGAGGTCATTTCTCATGTAGGCCCAGACATACAGTTGTGGTCAGAAGTTTACATACACTTGTAAAGAACATGTATGTCATGGCAGTCTTGAGTTTCCAATCATTTCTACAACTCTTATTTTTCTGTGATGGATTGATTGGAGCACATACTTCTTTGTCACAAAAAACATTCATGAAGTTTGGTTCTTTTATGAATTTATTATGGGTCTTCTGAAAATGTGACAAAATCTGCAAGGTTAAAAATATACATACAGCAATGCTAATATTTGGTTAAATGTCCCTTGGCCATTTTCACCTCAATTAGACGCTTTTGGTAGCCATCCACAAGCTTCTGGCAAGGTTCTGGCTGAATCTTTGACCACTCCTCTTGACAGAATCGGTGCAGTTCAACTAAATTCGTTGGCTTACTGACACAGACTTGTTTCTTCAGCACACTCCACATGTTCTCGATGGGGTTTAAGTCAGGACTTTGTGAAGGCCATTCTAAGACCTTAATTCAAGCCTGATTTAGCCATTCCTTTACCATGTTTGATGTGTGTTTGGGGTCATTGTCCTGTTGGAACACCCAACTACGTCCAAGACCCAACCTTCTGGCTGATAATTTTAGGTTTTCCTGAAGAATTTGGAGGTAATCCTCCTCCTTCATTATTCCATTTACTTTCTGTAAAGCACCAGTTCCACTGGCAGCAAAACAGGCCCAGAGCATAATACTACCACCACCATGCTTGACGGTAGGTATGGTGTTCTTGGGGTGAAAGGCCTCACCTTCTCTCCTCCAAACATATTTCTGGTCATTGTGGCCAAATAGCTCAATTTTTGTTTCAGCTGACCACAGAACTTTCCTCCAGAAGGCCTTTTCTTTGTCCATGTGATCAGCAGCAAACTTCAGTCGAGCCTTAAGGTGCCGCTTCTGGAGCAACGGCTTCCTTCTTGCACGGCAGCCTCTCAGCCCATGGCGATGTAAAACACGCTTGACTGTGGACACTGACACCTGTGTTCCAGCAGCTTCTAATTCATGGCAGACCTGCTTTTTGGTGGTTCTTGGTTGACTCTTGACCATCCTGACCAATTTTCTCTCAGCAGCAGGTGATAGCTTGCGTTTTCTTCCTGATCGTGGCAGTGACACAACTGTGCGGTGCATTTTATACTTACAAACAATTGTTTGCACAGTTGATCTTGGGACCTGTAGCTGCTTTGAAATGGCTCCAAGTGACTTTCCTGACTTGTTCAAGTCAATGATTTGGATTTTTCAGATTAGATTAGATTAGATTAGATTCAACTTTATTGTCATTGTGCAGAGTACAAGTACAGAGACAACGAAATGCAGTTAGCGTCTAACCAGAAGTGCAAAATAGCAGAAAGTGCAATGAACAGTATTTACAGGTAGTGCAATATATGATCAGTAGTAGTGCAGTATAATATAGTATAATATAAGCAGTATAATATGGCAGTGCAGTATAGCAGTATGTGAGTAGCAGTAGCATTATAGCAGAATAAATAGTTGCAGTATGAGCAGTGTAGCAGCATATGAGCTGTATGGGTAATGCAGTCTAGCAGTATATATGTATTAACAGTAACATGAGGTAGATGCAGAATAAATATAAATATGGAATGCCGTATAAACAGTATAAACAAGTATGTACAGTATGTGCAGTAGTATTAAAGAAAATATAGGATATGTGCATTATGAACAGTATGAACAGTATGAACAGGTATGTACAGAAGAGCAGTGGTATTGAATTGAGATCCGTGCTGAGCTCCTTAGACTTTCCCATTGTAGCGTTTTTGGCTGAGTGTAATGAGTGTATCAAACAAGCCCTATTTAAATGGGCTGAAATAAGTCACCAGCTGTAGTCAATCATAATCACTCATAAGAAGTTAAGAGGCCATGCCACAAAGCAAATTTGATTGACACAACTTTCTACATCACCAAAATCGATAATTCAAGGTGCTGTATGTATATTTTTGACCCAGCAGATTTTGTCACATTTTCAGAAGACCCATAATAAATTCATAAAAGAACCAAACTTCATGAATGTTTTTGTGACAAAGAAGTATGTGCTCCAATCAATCCATCACAGAAAAATTAGAGTTGTAGAAATGAATGGAAACTCAATACTGCCATGACATACATGTTCTTTACAAGTGTATGTAAACTTCTGACTACAACTGTACATTTAGCTTGGCACTTGCTTTCTCTATAGCTCAGAGACATATTCAACTGATGTGATGCAGACAATAGATCTAGAACCTGTTCTTGGGCAGGGCAAAAAAAACAATAACCTACAAGACTGGAGTTCCCACCCTTGCATCAGACAGACAGTAAAGGCCACCCTGATCACATGATTATTTATGTTTTTTTACCTTGTGGCCTTTCTCATGGGCCTTCTGTATGAGATCACTGACGTCATCTGCGTATGCTGTGGAAGGGTCCGGGTGGTCTTCTCTATATTTGCCTCTGTAGATGTCAGGACTCTGGGCCTAAGGGGGGGGGGGGGGGGGGCACAGCGGCATAGAAGACAAACAGTTATATCTTAGAAGGCCATCTAATCTGGTGCTTCCCAAATGGTGGGTCACATTCCTACTGGGTCACAGTTACGACAGGACAGGGATTAGAAGATGTCGTGTTCATCTGAAGGGTCCTTATAAAACCAAAAAGGTTTCAGATAGGTCACAAAATGTATGCTTAAAGAACCTCTTATCTATTCAAAACAATCTGAGGAGCATGGACACAGGGCACCAACAGCCATCACAGCATCCAGCAGACTAAGGCACAGAAATATCATGCTTCTAACATTGCATCATCATTTTGTTAGATATTTGAGATAATGGAATATATCCTTCAGACATACATTTGTGAAGGATGTTACTGTTTAACATCGCTCACTTATCACTGGTCTGTAACATGCCTTAAAGTTAAGTCAATGAAGTTTGACTATTAAAATGTGTTAGGGTTCAGTCCTCTGTGAAAGCAGTTTAGAGTAGTTCTCAAAACATTTGGTTGGTTATCTTTGGACAAAAAAGTTGACAATTGAGATAATTGTTCAATGTCATGCTAAAAAGTTAAATAGTCACATGCCTCCAGTACTCAATCATAGCCACTGACTGTGTATATATGGAGTAGGGTACATTATTACTTGATAACCCGATAACACACATATCTCCATTGGTTTATAATTGCATAATATCCATGAGTATGAGATTAGTCTCTTTGAACATGCAATATGTATAGTGTACACCAATGCAAGGTTATAAACAAGACTAGTATCAGATTAACCAAAACATGCAATCTTGCCAAAAACTGTTTAGACTTCCTAATTCCTACAGCGGATGGAATAAGCGACAGTAGTCTTTTTACACCAAGACCTTACTCACTTACGCTAAAAATACAAGGTAATCTCTTACAGTCTATGAATAATGCATGCAAGGTGGTGAGACTGGCTGACAAGTAGTCATATCAGACTTCAGCTGTGGCATCAAAAGGAATAGCTAACTCATCTTAGGTTCCCATAATGGAACTAATTTACACTACAGCTGGTAAGCCTGAAGGTAGTAAAAAAGGGGGCTATATAAGGGGCTCTTTTCCATGTCAAACATAACCATTTGAAGTTTGTGACATAGAGAAGAATGATTTAGCCCATGGTAGAACTTGGTATGTTGTAATGTGTTATTGATATGTATACATAGGTTATTGATACATGTGTACACAATTGATGTTATTCAATGGATCCCAGGACACCCTGAACACAGTGAGAACAGTGGCTTACAGGGCTATCTTGGCTATATGCATGTCAATTGATGATGTATCATCAATTGACAATTGCAATGAAGCCCTTTAGCAGTGTTTTTGTTCACCATCTCCATAGTAAACAAAAACAGTACCCAGAACTAGAATATGAACAGAACTGGAGCATGACCTATGGGAGTCATTGTTTACTACTTAATTACACCTGTTTCTCTCTCTCTCCCTCTCTCTCTCTCTTTCTCTCTCTCTCTCTCTCTCTCTCTCTCTCTCACACACACACACACACACACACACACACACACGACACACACACGGTCCTGTCAAAGCCAGTGGAGCATGTTGAGTCATGATGTTTTCATTTTGCGGAGGCAGACAGGAGCACTCACCACATGAACAGATTGGCTCTGCTCTGCACCGGCCAGCTGGTGAAACTTATAGGGGCTGATGTCTATGAGTGATGAAACATGCCCGTGATATGCACTGCAAACACACAAGCAATAGTCAATGAAATCTCTGACAGATCGCAATATTAAGCTCACAATAAGAAAATGACTATGAAGTAGTTTGATGACATTTACAGTGAATGCATATAGAGTAGATTATGGATATCTCACAGAGGCACACAAAAAGACACACATGCAGTGAAACATGGCCATACCGCCCTCTCATACCCATGACAGCAAAAAAGTTGAAAACATATATTGTTTATTCACTTCAACAGGAGATCAAATCAGTCTATTCACCTGTTATTCCCCATGGGGAATGATTCCCCTGGGGGAATGATTCCCCATGGGGAATAACAAGTACTAACTTTAGAAACCCTAACTTTGCACTGGTACAAAAAGATTCATGAAAAAACTGTGGATTGATGCAAACTGGTGCAAATAGATTTGGTTAACAGTGTGACTTACTTGTCCAGCGTTATAATGTCTTTGTGGCCTGTGTACTGCCAAGCGAGTCGGAGGGCAAGGTCATTGGCTTCAGAGCTAAAGTTCAAACGGTAAGTTTCACATCAGTTACTCAGTCACCACAGAATACACAGGCTTGGCCCTGGATATCACAACCAAGCCCTAGTTAAAAAGCCTGGGAAAGCCTTACCATCTTAACATTTTATGTGTGAACTAAAAACACTTAACGATTACAAATGTGAAATACAATAACCCAAATACCCATTAAAGAATAGAACATTAAGACATGTTCATCAGCTTTAGATGGTGTTGTGCAAACCTACAGACTGTACAGTATATCAACTATTCTGTGAAACTATTCTGTACGTTTATGTGACTGTTTTTTTCTAGAATGTGACTGATCAAAATGATTTAAAGCAGCAATAGCTAATCATTGGCCATTGCTCACACTCACATGCATACTAGTCATCTGATCCTTATTATTATTATCCTTATTCCTATCAGTCTTGTCAACCATCACTCATCTAATCATACAACTAACTTACTAACTTTAACATCAGTAATTCTGATCAATTCTTAATAATTACATGTTAATACAAGGTAGGGGAGAGGTAGGAAGGAACTGGAGGGCTTATATGGATTCAGTCTTCACAGTATCTCTTCACTATCTACAGCTTCATTGGATCAATGTGGCAAACATACACCTCAGGTTCTGACCAGTCAAAACCAGTGTCACAATATTCCAAGGGGAAAAAACGAATCGATATACCTCTTGCACTTGCACTTAAAAGGGTTTGTCAAATGTCAAAACTCAAACAAATGTATCTGGATATGACCTTACATTTGTTTTTGGCCTACTGCCACCCAGGTCTTCAAGATTCAAAGTGTTTATTATCATATGCACAGTAGAAAACATGTTTCCCTGTACAACGAAATTCTTGCTTTGCTGTCCGCAGAATGCCAACCAATGTAAAATATACAATACAAAAGAATATACAATATATACTAAACAAATGTACAAGACAGCAAATGGGTGTGAGATGGGTGTAGGTATGGTAGAACAATACGTTCTTTCTGGCACGTCTTTACTAGTTCTGGGCACTGTAAGCTCCACTTGCTGCACATGTATACAGTACTGTACATTCCACAGCTGTGTGTTGGCTGTAGGCCTGCTACTATGGGTGTGACCACACAGATGAGCCTTATTGGTTGGCATTACCTATTCTATTTTCCCCTCTGAAATGTACTGTACTACTGAGTCTGTCTGTCTGTTCTCAAACATGAAACTTGCTTGAGAAACTTGCTTGAGTGCTTGAGAAACCTTGATTTTTGCAATGATAACGTCGTTCTTCACAGTGCAAGAGTGTGATTGCAAATGATATGTTTTTTTTTCTCCCAGTACTTTCTTGTGAGCAGGGTGAGCTCTCTAGGTGTTTTTCAAAATATGTAGTATTTTCAAAAAACAGGACACCATTCACTGAAGTAGATGAAACTTTTTTCTTTGAAGTAAAAATTATTGTAACAACACAATATCCACATTCACCATTTATAAGGTCCTTTGCTTAATTAATCAGACACAAATAATAGTGGTCTACATAATACTAATACTACTACAACTAATAATAATAGTCAACATAATACTACTACTACTATTACTAATAATAATAATAACAACAACAACAATAATCTACTACTACTACTACTACTACTACTACTAATAATAATAATAGTACTACAGTAACTACATTATGGATAGGCTTCCCTGGTCCTGGAGGTCGTGATCCACTGTGTGTAGCTTTTTGTTCCAGCCCAGAACGAACACACCTTCTATAACTAATTGTGGACTAAATTGAATGTGGGTGAATGTACATTTTTGCATATTGTACCATTTTACTGTATCAAGGCCTGAGACTGGTTGTCATAGCAGACTGTACATACCCAGAGTTTACGAAGTAGCAGACGGAGAGCTTGTCGGGCAGTGTAGCCTGCAGCTTCTGAGCATACTGGACCAGGTTGTCATGCAGGAAACGAGAGTTGGTGTTCAGCAGTTCCATTTGTTCAGCCCCAGCCTTCACCACCGTTGGGTGGCTGTGACCCACTAAGGAATCAATTAAGGACACAAAGATAGGATTAGAATTGGTCTTCAAGTTAAGGACACAACCAAAGAGTTAGAATCTGTCCTCAAGTCAAGAAAACCACCACATACTTAGAATTAGTGCCACTTCATGTAAAGTAGTGGTTAGATTATGTAAAGCTAATGAATGAAAAATTAGTTGTATGATCTCTCTGGACACTTGGGAAATAAATACTCCATTCAAGACTGAAACATGCAAAATCACCACAGTTAAGACGTTTGTATTCCCTCAGATTAGATTAGATTAGATTCAACTTTATTGTCATTGTGCAGAGTACAAGTACAGAGACAACGAAATGCAGTCTCAGGTGTTGATTTCCCTAAGATTGATTTGTATATCTCAGGTGTTGATTTTGCAAGATGCATTGTTACATTTAATTATTTATATGTATAGTATTTAGTACAAAACTGGACTACATTCTTTAGTCAACTCTATTTCCCTAAAAATTGGCTTTGTGGTGTAAAAAGGCTCTGAGCACACAAAATTGATTTGTAATAAGTGCATGTGTTTTTTTTAGTCCGTTATGCTGCATAAATGTTTCAGGGAGCCAATGCAAAGGCTTACTGATAATAGTGGTCAGAGGGTCTGAGTATTTGAGCTCAATTATTTGTGGCTTGATTTTATTCTCTCACAAACTAAAGGATGTTATCCAAAGTTACCATATTGATTTTGTGAGGAAAACGAATGCATTTCCATTGGTCTGTCTTTCTATACCTAGCACTTTTACCTATCATATGTCAGTTTCCCCAGCAGATACCTTGACCATACCAGCCATGACTTTCATAGTTTATGACCACTGCTGTGATTATATATATGTATGTGTGTGTGTGTGTGTGTGTGTGTGTGTGTGTGTGTGTGTGTGTGTGTGTCTGTGTCTGTGTCTGTGTCTGTGTGTGTGTGTGTGGGCGGTGCCATTGTCAATGTCAGTGAGTAATATGTTGGTGTCTGTGCTTACCATGTGCCACATTGTTAATGCAATCCAAGTACTGCTCCCCACTCTCATTATACATGTACTGGCCTCTGGCTCGCACAATCTTGATGGGATCATGGCTGAAGAAGACCTTACAGGATGGGCTGAAATGGAACTGAATCTTAAAACATTGATAGTTGAAGGGGAATAGCTACAGTAGCATTCAATAGACACAATAAAGACAAACAGGTCTCTTACACAGAGAAGGTATACCCCAAGATCTGATCTTGCAAGTTTTAACATATATTTCAGCACCAATTATGACTACAGACTAGCCTACTACTGCCTTGAGTGAATGGAATAACAGTTATAGAGTTGAATAGTCACATTAGTGGAATTACAGCTATAGAGTAGAATAGGCACACTAGTGGAATAACAGGTGTGTCTGTGCTGTAATGGTGTCTTGTGACAGAAGTTCACAAAAGGCGTGTAGTGATAAAATCAAGACTATTTGGGATGAACTAAAAATGACTAAAATGACTAATGAAGCGGTGATCATTTGGGACAAATTTAGTCACTAGTTTGGTAGCCTGAAGTTGTCATTTGCAACATAATCCATACAATTTGGCAGATTTACCTCCTGTTAGCCTACTACAATAAAGTAATGTTGCATTAACTCGCTTGAACACATAATATAACAATTATAGTCAGTCAAAACATATAAACTTTTCAGCAATATGTATGAGGCAAGTAGCCTATACCTATTTTAATTTGTTCAGGTTTTTACTTTCTTTTGAATACCTATTTTAATTTGTTCAGGTTTTTACTTTCTTTTGAGTTATGAAATGATCGGTGACACGTCGTTGCTTAGGTTGAGACATTTGTTACATAATTTGTTTGGTAAAATGACTTGACTTGAGAGAGCACTGAACTGCCTGAAATAACGCGTAGATCATGCATTTTTACGCATTGCCCATGTATTTTTACGCATTGTGCGACTATTCTAAAAGTCCTATCCCTACAGATTAGATAGCTGGGTTGCATTCGTGTTAAAAACGTAACTTTATTATATTCACAAGTTGCAAAATTTGGGAGAAACATCAATATTCATGCAGATACAACGATTAAAAAAGGATGTCTCAAGCCTACCCAATGTGCTTCTTCCTCAGATCAATTGTCTTCTTCTTATCAAAAAATTCCGCTGCCATCCTGACTTTCTTTAATTTGGAGACAATGAACCGTTGTCCCACACCATCAGACTCCGTTTGTCAGCGCAGAACTGATTTGCAATGGAGCCTTTTAGACACACGCGCGTGCATGATTACACACGCACGCACGTCACACACACGTTTTAATCTGCTGCTTAATACTGCCCCCTACACGGTATAGCCGCTGTGAGGTTCATATGAAAAATTGCGAGGATACTTGACCGCAAGTCACACATGGTGAACTGAAGTTGACGCACTAAGAACATAGTCGAATCTATTGGGTAAAATCTACCGAGTCAACTCGTTATACAGTGTAATAATTTCAACCAACTGCGATAATAACATGAAATCGCATCAAAAATACACAGAGAAAGTGGGAATATGCTAAGGGCGCAGCAGTGACAATAAATAATGACTATAAAAAGATATTTGAAAGACTGCATTTATTTGGCTCCAACAGTACAGTCATATGAAATGGTTTTTGAAATAATATGTGCAGAAGTAATATCTGATGGCAAATTCAAATCATTTGCGATGTGTAAAAAAGTTGAGATACAAATACGCTACATATTGGGAAAAAACAAACCACAACAACAAGAAATGCAATTTAAGTAACTCAAAAGCCATGAAGAGGAAGTGCTGCTCTTGCATTGAACTTTGATACTGAAGGGACGTTTGACAACAACAAATGTAATATAGTTTTCATGCTTCAGCTAGTTGAATTTTCAACACAACACAAGGAGGCTGGTATTGGGTGTTTGGATCAGTGTCAGAAAATGGAAACCTGAAAAAAAAATCTGGATTGGTGTAGGAAAAGAGAAATTCAGGGTGCTAAACAAGTGAGTATTTGGTACCTTGTGGATTAAAAGGGAGTACCTGTATTATTATTTGGGGACTCCCTATACCAGCCATAATATACTGTATGTTCATCAACGTAAGTGGCTGATTTTTCTGATTTTGTTGCTTAACAGACAATCAAACATCAAACTTAAAATATATCCTAACCAAAGAACCCTTTCACAAACATTGAACAAAGGTAAAAGAAGAACAAAAAATCAGCTGCACATTTACTGAAGATACAGCACCGTAAAAGTACAAAATATGTTACAAAGGTTCTAAATAAAATACAGAGAGAAACAGGGATAAATTCGTTTTCTGTAATGCCAGTAAAAACCTAAAAGATAGATTTGTGGACAGCAATTGAGGCTCAAATAAATCAAGCCAAATCTAGCCTCAAAAGGATTTACAAGTTTACAACTCAAACTTTAAGACTTGCAAATCAAAGCGTGCCCTTTTCTTTACTAGTGTAGTGGTACTTTTAATGAGGGGACAAATCAAACTATATAAAAATCTGATAATAAATGTTTGTTAGCTGTTATCATGCTGCATTCTGACGCTGCACACATCACCAAAGTATAAATTGCACTTTTTGTCAAATGAGCACATATTTAAACTGCACATTTATAATCCACTATACATATAACAAACTACATTCAATGCAAAGAGAGAGAAAGAGAGAGAATAATAATAATCATCATCTTATTTACGCTGTTGGCCAGGTGTGGACGACCACTCAGTTGAGCCCATATAGCTTTAGACAATTGAGCTGGAAATACAGTACATGTAATGTATGAGCAGATGCATGCCAAAGTAAGGCCTACATTTTGGGACTGACTTGACATAAAATAAGATGACCTCCATTTAACACATCCATTTGATTATGACGACAAACTTCCTTCACATTGCATGTAGTGTACCTGTGTGACAATTTAGCATGATTCAATACCCTACTATGATAGACAGAAGTTGAAGAAACTGGTATCAGGACCTTAGAAAGCTACCCCCATTTGATAAGGAATGCCTGTTAGAAACCAAAATGCCTTATTTAAGAAAAAAATACAAAAATAAATAATGTACCACTTAAAATAGTGAGACAAATATAAAAGTATATGCACAAACTGATTTTGACTGTTACATAAAAAAAACCTATAAAGACACTTCTGTCTTATGGTTGTCATGGATAGGGAATACCCTCTAGAGCTTTTGCAAACATCTAAAGCTTATAGCACCATTTGACACCATAACAGATGACCTATAATACTTATTCACAAGCATAAACTATTTACTTCATAACATGGCGGACGACATTGCTAAGGTAGGGGTGGAGTGGTCCAATCTGTCACAAACCAAAAACATCTATATTGTGCTTGTATGAAATATACGACACTACAATTTGCATAATATCAGCTATTATGTTCAAACCCAGCAACATTCGGTTCCATACACTAAAATGTGATGTATGATTCACCCCTATGGTTTAAGTATTAAACTTAGATTGACTATTTCAGTATTCTGGCTGAGGACATCCATGACATTATGAAATGAATAAACAACATTGAATGGGAGCTGAGGCCCTCTCTTTGTTCCAATTGCTATGGAATGTGATGTAACTGGCCATCAGTCAGAACCTGGGTTACAAATGGAAGCATGATCATTCAACTGAAATAAACACATATTGTACATTAATTGTAGGGTCTGTCAATGCCATACACCTCTTCCATGTTGTTTGACAAAGCAAATGGGAGAATACGTATTATCGTGTTGACATGATCCAGTTGAGACTCATTTGACAATACCAACCATTTTCTTGTGAAAATGGACTTATTAAACCAAACTGCATATTCACCTGCAAATGAAGCATATTAATTGATCAGGTGAAAATGTAAAAAGCTTATTGTTACTAATGGAAATCATCCTGCAAATCAACACTGCATTTAAATCATTGAAATGTCAAGATCCAAGAACTTTGTGAAACAAACACATTGTAACTCTCCTATATCCCACTCAATGAGCCAGCAATGGACAAGTACTCATCACAACATAAGATATCTCAACGCTTGCACAGAGGATGAGCTTCAAGTGTATATAAAATCAGATGCTGTACAACCAATAAAATGACTTCAATCTTTGTTACCAACTCCAATTCCCTTTGTGTCATACACAGGAGATGACTGTACTGTATGATCAGTTGAAGCCATAATGTACATGCCATATCAACACCCAAGTAATATTAATGCTCATAACATATTAACATCAGTGCGCAATGGATGTTTTATACTGCGACAATTTACATGACAGAGGTTACCATTCCGCAATAAACACCATTCCAATTACTCAAAGCATGATAAAAAGTTGTACATTTCTGATAAAGGAATGAATAACAAAAGCTTGAGGCACCAAAGGCTATTATATACAGAAGAAAATAAACAATAACAAATAAGAACAAGAGTAAAACTTCAAATAAAAGACAGATTTCCAATAATGCTCTCAGTAGACCTTGTAGTGTCACCCATCGAGATAGGTGGATACTCTGTTCGGACTCCATGGAGACCAGCGATTGGCAGGAGAGATGATTGGCAACTCCCTGCCATGGCCCACCCCCTGCTCCGAGGGATCCCAAGCAGGCCCGTCCATTCCAAAGTCCTTGTCAGCCTAGCTCATTTCCGATTGGCTGTGCACAATGCAGTGAGCTTCCCAAACTCTTCTTGTCTATTGACAAGTGGCCGTTGGAAGTGTCACTCATAACAGGCAGAGGGACGGGGCCCTAGGACCCACACAAGTGCAACAGTGAATGCCTGCAGCTACTGACCCACTGCAGACCCCACCACAATAAAGAAAATCATCGAACCATCTTTACTTCCTGGAGAACAACTCTTTTCAAGCCACCAGCCACGGAGTGACTCCCTTTGGAAGATTACAAAGAAAAAAAGGAACACAATAAAATCACAAATTTAGAGCTCTGGATTTTCTTTTCTTTTCAGTGAGTAATTTGATAGCAGGTTAGTGATTTTGCAAAAGCCATAACATTTTAACCACACAACAATGACATATGTATATCCAATACATATAAATATATTTTTGGAACAGTCCTCATGCTTTTTTGGGGCAGGGTGGGGGGAGTTGTTTTGTTGTGATGGAGTCTTTAGTCTTTTAAGCTAGTAGTATGGCATGAATGAATGGTGAGCTCGATATGAAAACACAAACACCTAGCGTGTGGTGTTAACAGCCAGTACAGATCCCTTCAACGCCTCCTTCTCCACCTTCTCCTCCTCTTTCTCCACCTGCTTTTTCTCCTTTCTCCCCATGAATCCGATCGGGCCATGACAATCCAATCTCAGCCAGAGCATTCTGGCCATGCAAAGACTGGGACAAGTTCTGCGACCGGCCAAGGACCTGAACTCCACAATGCGCATGTGAGAGTGACACACAGTTTCCACACGGCGAGGTGAGTAAAAGCAGCGACGGCGTGAAACCTCAGGACCCTTTGCTCCTCTTTTTTTTCATTCATTGTACACATAGATTTCTTTTCTTTTATATGTTTCCATTTCAAAAAACTATAAATACCAAAAAAGAAGCATTATTTACAAACTCCATGCTTTTCGGGTTAGAGTGATCACTGCAACAAAAATCAAAACAAAAAGAGAGAGAGAGAGAGATGATGTAAGGGTGAGACATGGTACTAACACAGTTTCGAGACCTAACAAGGTGAGGAATTTCACACACCACTCACAAGTTGTTTTGAGGTGAGAGTTATATATAAAATCCATGCGTATACTGTACATTAGGCCAATGCTGAATAAAGCTCTAAGCCACACAAAGATTTGCAGAGGAGAATGTGTTGTATCTGTGTGAGTGTGTTGTATCCTGTGATTTACAGTAACATGGGCCATTTGACCCATAATGCTTACCTTCTGCCAACATCCAGGCATTGGTAGTCCGTCTGGGCCCTGTTAAGGGAGAAGGACGAAGGGGGGAAGATATTAGTGTCACATAATGGTGACAAGAATTAGCTTTGAAATCATATCAATCTCAACTGATGGTAGGCCAGGCCTGTGAATGTTTCCTAAACATGGCAAGTTAAATTTACCACTTTTTTTTAACTTGGAGTCAGAATTAAACATACTATACAGTATGGCAAAATGAACACATGAATAGCACATTGTGCTTGCACATCTAATCTCTTGAAAACAGGTGGTAAATTTACCACCAGCAGATATGTTCTAAATGACACAATGAAGATGGCAGATAGAATTCAAGTAACATACTGTTGTCCCATATCTCAATGGATTTGTAATCATCATATGCAAGTTACATACAGTAAAATGATTCATCATCATGCAATGATTTTATGGTGCCTTCTTCAAAATCTAAAGCTTAATATTCTGGGTTAGTTTATGACTAGTATAACCGTATAATTTATAATAATAATAATAATAATAATACGTTAGAAATAATCAGTGAACCATAATTGCACAGGGTTCATAGTTCTCATGTATGTTAAAATGCAAACATGTAGCAAACACATCAACACTCATAAAAATCTAATTTGTGTAATGAACTTGTATATTGAACAATGTGTGCATGTAATTACTTAATCCAGTCATTTATATACTGTACTATGTTTTTACTGTAATAGAACATCAACAAGCTGTACAAACGATATGTTAGACAACCCTTTGCACACAGCCAATCATAAATTGCATGCTTTGCTGCATTCCCCAACATCTCTAAAAACACACAAATAACGATTCCCCCCACGATCAAAACAGAAAACTGTGGATATATGTTGTGGCTGACATTGGATGGCACTGTAGGTCCAGGGCAATGACTGATCTCACATCTTCTCTCCTCGGTCATGGTCTGGCCCCAATTGGTACAAATATAGAAGTAGGGTGGAGAGGGGTTAACAAAGCCCATGGGTGCATGCTGTCACCGCACGGATACTGGTCAGTAAAGAGGGGCCACTGAAGGATCTTAGACCATATCTTAAGATTGTTAAAGTCAGTTCAGGGACAGTAGGAGTTAAAGGGAAATTTGTGAGGTGACTGTCCAATTAAAGGGGAAAGGTTGTTTCTATGAAAGCACCCCTGAATTAAGTGGAGAGGGATTAAATTAGAAGGATACATCTCAAGGCAGGATACTAAGGTATACTTTTCACGGCCAATACTAATAGTGTGCTTCTCTAATCAGCAATATGATGTGTGTCTAAGAGGGGCTGCTTGCATTGAGAGTTTTAGTCAGGAAGAGGTGTGTTGTGGTGTGTCTTATGTGTTATATATGTGACAATCAACATGTAAATGACATACAGTACCAGTCAAAAGTTTGGACACACCTTCTCATTCAATGGTTTTTCTTTATTTTTATTATTTTCTACATTGTAGATGAATACTGAAGACATCAAAACTATGAAAGAACACATATGGAATTAGGTAGTAAACAAAAAAGTGTTAAACAAACCAGAATATGTTTTATATTTTAGATTCTTCAAAGTAGCCACCTTTTGCTTTGAGGACAGCTTTGCACACTTCTGGCATTCTCTCAATCAGATTCATGAGGTAGTCACCTGGAATGGTTTTCAATTAACAGGTGTGCCTTGTCAAGAGTTAATTTGTGGAATGTCTTGCCTTCTTAATGTGTTTGAGACCATCAGTTGTATTGTGTAGAGGTAGGGTTGGTACACAGTTCTATACAGTGAATAGCCCTATTCGACTACTGTTCTAATCCATATTATGGCAAGAACCACTCAACTAAGTAAAGAGAAACGACAGTCCATCATAACTTTAAGACATGAAGGTCAGTCAATCCGGAAAAATCAAACACTATGATGAAACCGGCTCTCATGAGGACCGCCCCAGGAAAGGAAGACCAAGAGTTACCTCTGCTGCAGAGGATAACTTCATTAGAGTTACCAGCCTCAGAAACCGCAAATTAACAGCACCTCAGATTAGAGCCCACATAAATGCTTCACAGAGTTCAAGTAGCAGACACATCTCAACATCAACTGTTCAGAGGTGACTGCGTGAATCAGGCCTTCATGGTCGAATTGCTGCAAAGAAGCCACTACTGAGGAAGAACAACAAGAAGAAGAGAATTGCTTGGGCCAAGAAACACAAGGAATGGACATTCGACCAGTGGAAATCTGTATTTTGGTCTGATGAGTCCAAATTTTAGATTTTTGGTTCCACCCGCTGTCTTTGTGAGATGCAGAAAAGGTGAGTGGATGATTTTTACATGTGGTTCCCACCGTGAAGCATGGAGGAGGAGGTGTGATGGTGCTTTGCTGGTGACACTGTTGGTGATTTATTCAAAATTCAAGGCACACTTAACCAGCAGGACTACCACAGCATTCTGCCGCGACATGCCATCCCATCTGGTTTGCGCTTAGTGGGACCATCATTTGTTTTTCAACAGGACAATGACCCCAAACACACCTCCAGGCTATGTAAGGGCTATTTGACCAAGAAGGAGAGTGATGGAGTGCTGCGTCAGATGACCTGGCCTCCACAATCACCTGACCTAAACCCAACTGAGATGGTTTGGGATGAGTTGGACCGCAGAGTGAAGGTAAAGCAGACAACAAGTGCTCTGGGAACTCCTTCAAAACTGTTGGAGAACCATTCCAGTTGACTACCTCATGAAGGAGATTGAGAGAATGCCAAGAGTGTGCAAAGCTGTCATCAAAGCAAAAGGTGGCTACTTTGAAGAATCTAAAATATCAAACATATTCTGGTTTGTTTAACACTTTTTTGTTTACTACATAATTCCATATGTGTTCTTTCATAGTTTTGATGTCTTCAATATTAATCTACAATGTAGAAAATAATAAAAAATAAAGAAAAACCATTGAATGAGAAGGTGTGTCCAAACTTTTGACTGGTACTGTGTGTGGAGGTGATTTAGCATCTAATCTGATGTCATTCGGTGACTTAGTGAGAGGGTGGAGTGGGTGGGACTGATCCTCATGCTTGAAGCCATGCGGGGGTGATCCAAAATGGCCGCTCGGTTTCATTCGGCAGAGGGCGGAGAGTGGAGGTCAATGGTCAGAGGCATGCATGGGAGAGGTAGAGGAAAAGAGAAATACTGTACCAATTGGCACGGGGCATCCAGCCCATCCAGACCAGGCTGCCCTGGCTCCCCCTTTTCACCCTTAAAGCCCCGGAAACCCTGTTCGTAAAGATGACCTGGGAGTGTTACTGGAAAAGAGGTGGATGGTGCTACCCTGTGCGTCCCCCTTGGCTAAGGGGACACGACAGAAGGGGAGAGAGGAGCTGCCTTGTGACCTCCAGACACCAACAGTCAGCCCATTCATTTTCTAATGTGGTCACTTGTCTTGATTTACTTTGAGACAGCCAAGTAGGACTCTAGAAGGACAATATGATTGGTTAGATGTAGCCTTTTATAAAAGCCTTTTAAA
The DNA here is from genome assembly GCF_951799395.1 of Argentina silus. Taxonomy (NCBI): domain Eukaryota; kingdom Metazoa; phylum Chordata; class Actinopteri; order Argentiniformes; family Argentinidae; genus Argentina; species Argentina silus. Next base: position 31,111,779 of record NC_139655.1, on the reverse strand, counting down.
GCTCAAAGGCACAGTGTGTAATTTCAGCGTTCTTTCTTTTTAAAGGTGGTTACCTCCGAATTCAAATGACTTGGTGGCTGTAACAATTGGCCCCCCATGGTTTACAAAGAAGTACAAGGGCAGCACTTTGGCTGGTAATTAAAATTACAGATCATGTCTTTAGGTATACATGGTTGACTTTCTCAGGGCTGGTAAGTGCCAGGTTAGCCAGAGGGGGGCTCCTCCCTGTTAGGGGTCCGCTGCCTTACATCGCTAGGAGGCGATTTCCAACTCTTAGCTGTGACATACCAATGGGCAGGGTGCATCTAATCCAGGGGCACCCTGTTCTCCTTTCTCCCCCTTGGGCCCTTTTTTGCCCTTCTTTCCCTTCTCCCCCTGTGGATACAATAGTTTGGTCAGGTCAATCAATAACTGATCATTGTTTTCTCACATATGCGAAGGGTGAATATTCTCTGAACCCAACGAGAACAACCATTTGTGGTTCTTCTATGTTCCTTTTTTTAGATTATGCACATTTATCTTTAAAAAAAAAAGAAGAAAGAATGCACTTGCACTGTCCACAATGGTCGCAATCGTTGGATCAGAACATTAGGGACGACAGCACCATTAAAGGGGAGAGATTAAAGGGGAGGCTATTGCCCACAGAAGGAGGGAGGACATACATATAATGTTAGATAGGGAGAGGTACCGGAGGAGAGGATCAGGAATAGGAGGTCCAGAGCATTCCTCAGGAGAGGAGGAGAAGGAGGAGGAGGAAATGGTAAAGGTTTGGTCACTTGGGACTTAGAGGGCACAGGGGAAGAGAAGGAGGAGCAGGGAAACACCTCCAGAGGCACAGAACACACCGCCACCCCACCAACACAACAAGAAACAACAAAAACTGTATCCCTTCTCACAATTTACAGCAAAAGTGCATAATCAGGGTTGGGGGGTCAGTTTCATCTCAATTTTGTCTGGAAATGAATTGATAATATTTAAGATTCATCAGTTAATTTCCTGACTGTACCTTGTCAAAACAGAATAAGCCCCAACCCTGCTGCAAATCATGGAGGTACACATGTTACAATAACCAGAAAGCAAGCGTAGTTTTGACAGCTGCTGTGAGTAAACATAGACTTAGGCAAGTATAAACTGTGAAATATATGGTTTCAGAATGCATCTCAGAAAATGTAGAAACGTGGGGATAAAAGTGGGGGATATTAAAAAATTAAGGGGCAGTTCAATGGTGAAAATGTTGAAGATGCATGTTATGTTACTCCTCGTATTTGCTAGATAACGTGTACATAGACAGAAGTAGTGCATTAAAGCTGAGACAAATTGAGCATTCAGCTAAACACTAAACACACACACACACACACACACACACACACGCACACACACACACACACACACACACACACACACACGTACACACATACACACATACACACGTACACACACACGCACACACACACACACACACACACACACACACACACACACACACACACGCACACACATACACACGTACACACACACACAGTGTTACAGGCCTTGTTAATAGGCCAGAATCTACAAGCACACTCAACAACAGACTAGACTAGAGAACACAAAGAGGGATGTTAGAAGGGTAATGCACATGCATGGAAACTGTGGAAAACAATGCAAAGGTGAGTTACAACTGCCTGTTGTCAATGGACTAAATCTCAATTTACTTTTTGTCATTTATCTCACTGTAAGTATATATACACCTGTTTACTAAGAAAGTAACCAAAAACATCAAATCAAAATATTAAATCACTTTTAGAAGATTCAAAATGTGATTTGATTCAAATGATTTTGATAAATGAGATGACAAAATATTCAATGGTGGAGAACAAAAGTTGGAAATTGAGAGAATTGAGAATGGAATTTAGATGCAGAGCAAATTTGCATATGTCTAGAGTAGTGGTCCAATTAAACTCACTTTAACACCCTGGTTGATGGGTACAGTAAGTGCATATGACCCTCAAAAGTACAAAGCACAAGGAAACTACACGATATCCCTATAAAAGTATCAGCAATGTGCTGGGACACTTCATTTACATAAACCCAATGAATTTCACTACATGACTGCATTATGTCAGCTGCATCCTCTATAAGACAATCATAACTGTCATATGTGCACCCCATTCAATCAAAGTGTTATTGAGCTTTGTAGTAGATAAAGGGGAATCCACTATGCAAGACGACGTAGTCCCTTTTCACTCATTGTCCATTGACACCAGTGCTTCTCTGTAACGTTATGGGGATGATAGTCATTCCCTGAGGCAGCATATCTAGATCTACCTTTTCTCCTCTTTCCCCCAGGTCGCCTTTCTCTCCCCTTAAGCCTGGCAACCCCTGTAAAATACAACTCCAGTTCATTACACTTGCCCTAGGAGTGTATCTGAGAAAGATCTAGAAACAGGCCTGGGAGAACATCTGCTCCCTCTGTCAATGTTTCACCTCTTTACAGTAAAAGCTGGGAGATGAACAGAAAGAAGTAGAGGGGAAGACAGAGAGAAATCAAAGGGTGTGCAATATGGAGGTATGGTGAGTAGTCAGATAGAAGGGGGAGACTGCTGCCATTTACATACAATATATTTGTTCTAAAATATACCTTGTAACAGAGTGCATTTTCATATTCTTTCTCTTGAAGAATAAATGAAGGAGGGTTTGGGATATTACAGGGCAGATATTACAGATTTGATGGTGAACAACAAAACAGCTTCACTCACATCCAGACCAGGTGTTCCAATAGCCCCCTGGAAAAAAACAAAGAAAACAAGGATGAGTCTTTTCCTGCCCCAAAGATATACAGTGCCCTGTGTAAGTAATGGGACAGTGAAGCTTCTTTTTGCACTATACTCCTAAAGTTTGGATTTGATATCAAACAATTACTATGAGGTTAAAGTAGAGATTCTTAGCTTTTATTTGAGGGTATTTGTGTACATATTTTTTAACCCATTTAGAAATGACAACACTTTTTATACATAGTCTCCCTATTTCAGGACACCAAAAGTAATGGGACAGATTCATATAATGTCCAAACCTATATTAACCTTATAGGAATTACTTAGCTGTACACGGTAACTGCAAACAAGATAAATATAGGAAACTAGTCAAATTCTATTTTGGTTGCTAGTGTATATTTCAAAACGAAAAGTCCATGTAAGTAAATAACAGGCCTTATGTGTAATTCATATCAATATTGCTGGACTGGCATGTTCTAGTGGATGGTGTCATGTATTTGCACTCACAGGAAGTCCATAAGGTCCCCTTGGCCCGAGTTCACCTGCTGCTCCTCTCTCACCCTGACACAGACACAAACAGGTGTTACATTATAATGCACAATCTACAAACTAACACATTGGGTGAGGTAGTAGCTAATGAGTTAATGTGGCTAAATTCATGTGGCTACTTAGGAGGCAAGAAATGAGAGAAGATATACATATCTCCAATTAGGGGGAAATGCTATTTTCATTTCCATTTTCTTATAAAACAGTATCCCAACAGTTTTAGCACATATCCTGAACTGAAAGGCGGTTGTCTATTGAGAATATCTTTATTACACATGCACATGGCACAACTGTCCAAATCACTTAAGCAGGTAAACCTTTCACCCTTTGATATCTTTACACAAGCCACGTGTGGTCACTGTTAATCTATTACATTTTAAATAAGACTAAAGATATAATCCACACTACAGTATAAGGGATAGGATGAGGATTACGTTTATATACTTACTCTGTCTCCCTTTGGCCCGGCTGGACCGGAAGGTCCAACAGGCCCGTCCATACCCTGCAGAGAGGTAGAGAATAGGGTTAGGAGGTTCCCTATTTAAGACTATACTTTGGTCAGACCATATCCCCATATACCATCATGTTGATCATTGCCCACCACAACCTTTCTTGAGTGGGGAGGTGAACTACAATGTCAGCTGCCATGTTTAACAGGACATAATAATGTTCAAATGAAGAGCATATGGAATGATTCAAGTACAGTAACTAATTTGATTGATGCCCGCCCACAAATCCACAATATTATGCAAATAGGTCTTATACACAGAACTGCTGCTAGTTCTCATGCATTGACCACAAGAGACAATTATAACACTGAAGACAGTCACATTGTTAATGTATGAGTGAGTGTTAATGCTGTGTTAAAGGCACACCCATAGACAGACATGCCTGCTGACACTACTTTTCACAAGTCACTGTCTTGTTCCTGCTGTCATCCTGCTGGATTTTTGAACTTTCGATGTCCAGAGTGAAAGGCAGGTCGAAGCTGTTGGCTTCCAAATAGGGCTTATTAAATATACAGTATTCAAACTGGGTACACAACCTTTTCATGAGTAAAGAAGGTTGTAGACAATACTCATTCAGCAGATGGAACATGTCAACAATGAGCTCCAGGGCAAAGAGCATGTTGTGATGGGAGGGAGGGGGGGGTGGGGGGTCGAGAGGTGAAGCTGGGTCACATGACACTCACCCTCATTCCGAGCTTGCCGTCCAAGCCGGAGGCTCCCTGCGCGGTTATGGAGGTATGAGTGACATGAACAAGGTGGGATTAGTACAAGATGAACACAGTGAAAACAGACACATATTGTCGTTATTGGGACAGGTGAGGAGGAAAGAAGTACAACAACAAAATGACAAGGGGAGGTTGAAAAGCTTGCAGCAAGGGCAGGCGAGGACAGAGAGAGAGAGAGAGAGAGAGAGAGAGAGAGAGAGACACACACACACACGAGAAGTAGACAGACAGACAGACAACACAAACACACATAAACATAATATTATGTTGTGCACGAATGGACACTTAGAGCAGCAGGACAGCGGACCAGAGGGCTGAAAGCAGAGGAGAGGGGTTTGAGGGGTGTAAGATGGAAGGACAGGGGTTGGTGCGGTGAGAACCCACGATGCTCGTCTTTGTGTGGTACTGTACTTACGGGGAGGCCCAGGGGTCCTCGGTCCCCCTTGTGGCCCGGCTCCCCGCGCACTCCCTTCAGACCATGCAACCCAGACTCCCCCTAGGAGCAAGAGGGGAAGAGGTTGGCTTAGGAGCAAGGAGGGTAGGGTGCTACATCACATAGATGGTTAGAATTTGGAAGACATACAGTATAGGCTACTGCTGCAAGTTCAATTGCCTAAGAATAGTTGTCATCAACCCTCGTTAAGGAGAGTTACAATGCAGGCTTTTGTTCCACCTCTACACTACCACAACTTTTTAAACTTATCAACTGCTCATCAAAAACTTGATTATTTGAATCAGGCGTATGTTATGTATGATTCTACCTCTCAAATGTATCACTGGTCTGATACAACTGAATAGGTGGAAACAACATTGCTTCCACCGCTTAAACAATGTCAGAAGTGTAAGTACTCCACCACCTACTCCAAGTAGGTAGTCTATACCTCACAATGGAGTTCGCAGCATGTTACAAGGAAAGGTAATAAGGTCATGGTTTACTTTAATCTACTAAATCAAAGTGTATGTTACTTGTGGGCATGCATTATTAATTGAAGCAAAAGCAAGCTGTCTCTTTAGTTTCTCCTTTCAGTTTACCTTTGGTCCAGGGAATCCATGGGGACCCTGCAAAAACATTCAAGAAAAACTCAGTGTTTTCTCACTGTACAGATTCACTTGACTTATCAGCAAGGGTGATAAAGATATCAAACAGCAGTCTATAGAAGCTGTCTTACTAGGAAGCTATGGGGGTTATTTGACCATTAATAACCTGAGTTTTACTGTACCTCTGTTGTTTTATCTAAGTAGGTCATTGCGTGCAAACACTGTCCCGGAATAACACAGTGAAGACAAATTGCCCTACATTGCTTAATAAACACACAGGTGACAGGTGTACAGTGAGGATGTTGTTAGGAAGTCCCTACATACCTATAACCCATACTATTCCCATGAGGGAGAGTGGAACCTGACTCATAACTTACAGAGGTACAGATGGGAGACTAGATGTTCTGCTGATTGTTGCTTTGGACACGGGTGAAATGCTCCTTAAACATACTTTGAGTAGGGAGACGTAAGTGTAGGAATCACCCAGACAGAGCATGCTCTGTACACCAGTCACTAAAAAGGGAGGGGACCGGCTGTTTCCTCTGAAAGCACTATGACATATTACCTCAACATCAACACAATGTGAAATCAACCAGGGGTGTTTTTCAAGTATTTCATTCAGTCTATTGTTTCATGTTATTTCATCTTTGTAACATATTAGAACAGCGTCAACTGAAACACCCAAACAAATATTCTAAAATGTACTAGCTGATCCCAATAGCCAACCATTGTCTCAATGTCCCTGATGTTGATGTGCATTTACATTGTATGGAGGTTATGCCTGATATTCCCTGCATAAATTAGCTGTAGATTTTAAAATGTGGTAATAGTAGGTGTTGTTCTAGTCTTGAGGCGGGGCCTACTCACCATGGGGCCTGGGGGGCCATGGGGCCCAAGTGCTCCTGGGGAGCCAATAATCTGTACGAGAGAGAATGATAGTCAAATCATGTCATACAGTAACATTGGTGTTGCATTCAGCTATATGGATTAGCTAGTTCTGTTACCCCCCCACCTAAACAATTCTAGCCTCAGTCAGTTTTGTGGGAATTTTGCTTCGGGGATCCTTTCACAAACCTCTGGGTTTGTATGATTCTAAAGGGTGATTTAGGGTTTATTAATGTCACTTACCGAGGGTCCCGGAGGACCAGGCACACCTGAATCTCCCTTATCTCCTTTTAGTCCGTTGACACCCTGGGAAACAGAATATTCCTATGGTTCAACAATGCACCCAAGGCATTCAACAATGCACCCAAAGCATTCAACAATGCACCCAAGGCATTCAACAATGCACCCATTATACATATATATATAATATTGTTGTACACAATAAGTCTGAAGTTATTGTGTACTGTGTATTGTGTACCGTACTGGTGTCAAAGATACGGTAGAACAAATAATGCTATTGCTGACCAGGTAGCAGCCAGCATAAATGATTATTGATGATGCTTTAAGGTTAGTGGTTGGACTCTTACTGGTAATCCAGGTAAACCGATGGTTCCTTTGTCTCCAGACAGGCCAGAAATTCCCATGTCTCCTTTGGAACCTTTGTATCCCTAGGAGGTATTGAAGCCAGATTACTATCAAAATTGACCCATTGACATCAACACGTGATTTCTGCAAAGTTCTGATTTGCATGCAAATATTAAATTAGGATTACATGAGTGTAAGAGAGAGGACATTTTGGGTCAACCTACCCTCTCACCGTCCAGTCCAGGGAGGCCAGGCATGCCTTGATCCCCCTGAAATCCAATAAAATGCCCAGTGTTTAAGAGCTGCTGACCCAAAGTCTACACACATAAACCCAGGTGCTTGCCTTGGAGTATGGAAAATGTATAGCTAAATTGTGTGGTGACTTGTCAAGCAATGAGCCAATATGCTGTCAAGGAGATAAAAACATGCCAATGAAGCACTGACTTGCAATCATTGGACAAATAACTCAATGGATATATAAAGACATCTAATTATGAAATTATTGATTACCTTAATACCCTGTGGTCCTAATGGTCCAGGAGGCCCTGGGGGACCCTAGATAAACAACAGAAACATTCTGTTGTCTCCACCATCACACTGCACACACACTGGGACTGAATATACACCAGAGTCAATTCAATTCAATGAAATGGTGGTGATAATGGTGGTGGTAATTCAGGTGGTGAATTGAAGTTGTATTAATGAAATGAAAATAAAGAATCAAGGCAATGTTCATTAATTGAATTCCAATTAATCTCTTGAATTGACAGAATTAAAATGGAATTGGCAGCGACCTGATATACGTAGACACAAACGTGCGTACAGATGTTAGGAATCACTTGATGGAGCAACCACTACGTATCCACATGGCACAACAATAATGACGGACAAAACAATCACAATAATACCAACACCAAGGTGACAAAGGCATAGATGATGTAGATGGGAGGACCGCTTTTTTGGCTTAAAATTGTCTCCAGCTTCTGAGGGATTTTAAATGCCCTTTCTCTGGAATCACTGACTGCAAACTTTATTCAGGAATGGGTATATATTTCAAATACATTCAAGTTAAAACAGAGCTGGAGACGAAATCAAAGGCCCCAAGTTCCTTGCAATTGACCCTGCATGTTGATGATGAAGAAGTGGTAATAATAATTATTACCATTATTACCACAATGTACACATTCAAAGTATAGAAACCTACATTCCAGATAACGTACACAACCATGACAGATGCCATATGATGTTCTGCACTAGTGCACTTTCTAAGAGTTGGACATTGGAATAATTTACTGATATATCCAGTGATATATCAGATATATCCAGTGTCCTTCTATGACCCCCAAGATGTAACACAATTGGAAGGACTTTAATTTACACTGCAATATACTTACTTCTTACTCTTAAGAGACCACACCCCAGTCAGATAGGCTGACTCAACCTCACAGAAGCACAGACCTCATAAACACATCATTTACGACTCAATGTCGTCTCAGTCAGAGTTAAGCAACAATATGTGGGGAATTATGTGTTAGGGCAGGGAACTGTATATGGAACAGGGTGGGGCGAGGTTGGAGTCCATGCTAGGGCAAAGGTGCAGCAATCATACAGTACATGTAACACAGACAGAATAGGGGTGATTTACCGTCACTGTAATAGTGGTAATCTTCTGTAGACGTCCAAGGAATCAGGTGAGAGACAAGATAATTACGGGTTATGCACCAAACAAACCCTGTGCATCAGCATGCTTTTTGTCCCCCTCCCCTCCTCCTACAGTATATGCTAACAATGCTAGACTAGCATCCCAACTGCAGCAGATGAACCATACACTCAGATGGGTGATGGCCAACTAGGTACACAAGTAATTGTGTACTAACCCTAATCTGATTTAGCAAGATATGAGAGACTTCACTCTGCTTCAAAGAGGACATACTGTCATATATTGCTTTGTTTTCATATTTGGACTGAAGCACCAAAGTACAGTAGCTAGATACTGTTGATGTAAGAACCATTTCTACAGTATGCTGGCTGTGGTAAGAGCTACATGCAGAAATTAATATTTTTGGACCCATAGCACAAGTGCTAATAGCACTGTCGAAGAAATATCAAAAGTTGTTTAAAGCAGAGATTGACCAGAAGGTAGACAATGCTACCAGACAATCATGTTTATGTAAACATCCATTCCACAATGTTTCTGACCTGTAAAGCCTCTTGGATGTTTCCATTGTAATCGATGATCTCAGTGGCTCCTTGGTCACCTTTCTGCCCAGGGGGGCCCTGTATCATGGTGACAATAACATGTACATCTGAATCTGAGGAGTACAGGTCTCAAGCTACAGTACAGTATTATTACAATTAACACTATATACGGTGCATCTTTGAGTGAACATCAGGGGAGGCTGGTGGAATCCTGGTAATGCATGAAATGGTATGTGGGATGGTGTCAAAGCTTCCACTGGTGAACATTCATAATTGTTGCAAGTCTGACATTCCGCTTTTCATTCTGGCTCATGTACATACAGGTAACAGACAGACTGTATATGGTACCTGTTCAAACAAAGGTGTGTTTATGTATTTGAGTCTAGAGCGGGGCCTATAGAGACATCCACTAATCAATCACCCTCAGACACTTTGTTCAATGTAAACACCTTGGACAATTCAATCAGTCAAAGCTGGGTCAGGATGTTCTAGTACTTAATGTACTTATACACTGTCCCCTGCTGGTATTGAGCAGACCCTTTATTATAAACCAATTGCAAGCGCAGCATTTCCATTAAATTACAAGTGCTTTGCCATTTTCTTTGGCATAAACATGGTTGTTTTGCCTGTTCTGTCAAGGAGTATTGAAGACTCACCCTTGGTCCCATGGCTCCCAAGTCTCCTTGGTCTCCAGACTCTCCCTGAGAAAGGATGACAAGATTGTGAGGTGGAGGAACCCTACTCATGCATGGATTGAAGTACAAGAACTCACCCCAAGTCGATTTTCCCCCACATTGACATTGATATTGACTCAGTGCATATGAGGTAGTAGAGGAAGAATTAGATATACATTAGATGCACTGACCTTTGAACCTTTAGGGCCAGGAGTCCCTGATTCTCCCTCGCCTCCCTGGCAATGGCAGAAAAGAGAAATCGAGAGAGGGATAGACACACAAGGATGGACAAGTAAGCCACCACAGGAGCCCATCATGAGACAAACAGACACCTTTCAGACACATGTATAGTATAATACATGTAAATGTATGTTTACGTACAGTATCTGCAGCATGTCTCCCCATACTTGGAATTACTATTCATAAAGTGCATCACGGCAAGCCACAACAGATCATAATGTTTTTTAATAAATGTGCCATAACCAGAAAGCAATGGATATCTGTTTATTTCAACTCCAGTGAAAGCAGGAGAGTCTGTCACTGCAAATGATGACCCCTGATCAGATATGAAAATGCTCTCAACATTGTAGGGTCTTGTCTTTGTTTAGACTGGGGCAAAAACCACCTGTATGGTAACTGACATATAGTACATTTATGTAAAAAATGGCAAACTCATATATTTGCCTTACTTTGGTTAAGACCCACTGTTTGGGCTCTGAGGACAGCCTAAAATCCATTATAGAATTTTAATTATAGAGTTATTCACCATGGCCATTATTATCTTCATCCAAAGAAAGTGCACAAGTGATTTTTTTTCCAATTCAAGCTATCACTCACGAAGAGGCATGATTAATCTATCATGTAGGGAAAAAGGTGCTATATGGCAACAAATATCAACGATCCACAAAGATGTTGGATGGCCTAAAAACATTGGTGTTTGCAGACACTAACTTGGTATCAACATGTGAAGTGTACTTCTGGAGTGTACTTCTCAAATCATATCACTGAATGCTCTCTTTATCATGTCCCAGTTGGAACCAACCCCTTCACGCCTCCAACCCACATATCCCACTTACCCCGACCCTTCATCCCCCTCTGGTAAACCACAGCACTGACCTTCTGTCCAGCCGGTCCAATCTGACCCCGCTCGCCCTTGCCTGGTGGCCCAAAATCCCCTCTCTCGCCCTGCGGAGAGAAGAAAGAGTCTTCAAAAACAAGGAACCCTTTCTCTGACCTCTTTACCCATGGGGTGTAACCCCCAGCTGGCATGACGTCAACATGACACAATTGTGAGGAGAAAGTCTTTAGAACTGTGATACTTGCATCACTAATTCTCATCAGTTAGGAGTGGTTGGCCAACCCTCTGGTTTCCATGGTTATTTATAAATATTCATGCAGAGTCAACAACACACAGCTCCTGCTGGCCTAAATTGCACTTTGCTGTCAGAATATGCCACCCCCCGACTGTGTCAAAGACTCGGGGTGGAAGCTGAGTTGCCCATAAGTACAGATCTTAAATTTGCATAGTCTCCCTCCAACTTAACTTACCCTTAAGAGGGACAAATGCAAAACTGACCTTAGTTCAGCATGTAAGGGCAACTTCATTCTAACCGGTGTCAAGGTGAATTAAACTAAAGAGACACTAGAGGGCAGTGTGGGATAATTTGCTAAAATGCTCATTTTCGTATCCCCTCTAGCTCGAAACATTAAAGGTGCAATCTGTAATTCAAACCACAACAAAGTGAACTCCCCACCACTTTTTTGGTAAATAGCCGAGGAATGGGACTGGAGAAATGCAACCAGACTCAATTTCACAGAGTTATGCAGAGGGGCTGGCCATCGATGAGATCAACATTATAGTTTTTTCCACAAGCTATACAGTGTTTGTTTACAATTGCATTGTTTGGAGTAACAATGGAGTAAAACAAGCTTATATTTTGGGTTCTGATGAGGCAAAACAGTTTAACTAAGCTCATGAGGCATTTATAGGTTATGTCCTTCAAGAATCAATGACTATATATAATTAATTTAAGTCCTAAAATGTTTGTACCAATTACAGATTGGCCCTTTAAGTAGGATGAATTTGCCCTGATAAATTAATCTAAGGTCAGTTTTGTGTTGTTCCCTCTGATGGGTAGGGTTAGGGCTGGGGTAGTTCTAAACTGATCCTATTGGATTAAAAGTGCAGGAGTGGTTAAAGTGGTTGTATGGTAGCAATGCTTGAGCTGTCTTGAGAACATCTAAAGTTCAACAGCGGGTCGGCATGTCTGGGTCTCAAATTATTCATGGAGATGAGGACAAGTGGGTGAGGGTTAATATTTCAATCATATGGAGAATACATGGAATCCAAATGATATCATCCATTACCTCTGCCTAAACCTCAAAATGGAATCAGACAACATTTTGCACCATTGGAAAGTTCTCTCAATGGTTTGAACTGTGCAAGCATTTTCAACTGGTTCAGGTTGGGTTCAAGTTGCCATTATCAATGCTTTACTCTGGGTCTGACAGGGGCACTGTTATCACAGTTGGGTCAGGTTCAGGTTCACTATTTTTTTTTTTTTAAATATGTTTTTAGGGCATTTCTGCTTTATTGGGACAGAGACAGTAGAGATTGACAGGAAGGATGGGTGAGAGAGAGGAGGGATGACATGCAAGATAGGTCGATGGCAGGAATCGAACCAGGGACCTTGCGATGATATGGTATGCGCCTTAGTGTGCTACGCCACTGAGCGCCCCAGGTTCAGGTTCACTATTGACTGGTTTCTGCGGTTGCCTTCATACAACCCATTCTTCCTGGGAACCTCATCTATCTCCTCCACCTTTTCAGGATTTTAGATCTAGACCATGAGTGCCAGAGTGTATGCATAATTGAGGACCCACACATTTGAATGACATGGATGAGTAAGCACCCACCTTGGTTCCTGGTAGTCCTGGGAGCCCTGGCTCCCCTTGGGGTCCTAGGAATCCAGGTTCGCCCTGAAAGCACCAACGATATGGGTATAAACGGGACACAATGGCTTAGCATGTAAACCATGACAGAGGACAGACAGACACACGTATGTATGCAACGCACACGCACGCATGCATGCACAATCAAGAACAGTGTGCAACAACTTATCCTGTGATTTCACAGAGTCAAATGACTTGCTCTTCTTGAACGAGCCAAATTGAATTTAAGGGCTGACTAAAGCCCCTATTAGAAACTAATCACAGCCCAAGTGCTTGCTTAAGTCTATTCAACATTCAAGTCCGCTGCCAGTTCTGGTCTGTGGATACAAAGGGCGTTTTAACATTTTTTGTGACAAAACATTTCCACTTAAATTCCACACTTAAGGACTATACACTGAGAGCAAACTTTAAAGCTCAAATGCCTCATTTGATTTATAGAGAGTCACAAGTTGGCATTGACTGCGACTGGAATATCTTACTCTATGTGGACTTTTCACAGTTTTAGTGTGTCCAAGGTTTCCACAGGTTTCCACTTCTTCCTTTGACTGACTAAGGAGGAAAGGTGACCTTGGTGCTCACTGAGTCCAATACCATCAATAGAAGCCGTTCTATGATGTTCAGCTCGAGGAGAACATGTGAGTATTACGTTAGAGCTTGTTATGTTGTTAGATTCCAAATGCATCCAGGCCCCTTAAGTAAAACCAGGGTTATATAAAATGGAAGTTTTTTTTTTACAAGGCCAACAGGTTACAAGCATACAAACAGAGGTACAGGCAAACAAACCAAAACAGCAACAAGCATTATCTCATCATGCTTGTATGAGCATTCTCTGCATTCACATTATAGTTCAGGCATATGACCCTATTTTCTGGGTGTACATACTGTAGGTACTCATTGCTTTGTGTTGATTTAATGTGTAGAGGGGGTAGTGTTATATCTTGTTCCTCAAGTATACTTAGTTTCCTCTCACATATCCAAGTACAGTTATTTGAGAATTGAATAACCTTCAAAGTATTTTTGACTCAAGTGAAACTTACATAGTGTCCACTGAACGGTCATAATCACAACCCTTTGCATGATCTACATTGACAGGGTACTTGCAGATGACAGAAAGAAAGGGAAATGCCAGGGACCAGTCATCATCATCTGGTGGTATGGTTGATTGCAGCACAGCAAGGGCTGCATTGATCAATCAGCGCGGCTATTCAGCAGGCCAACTCACTGCCACTGCCTATGCCTATGTACTTCCTATGCCTATGTGATCATGCTACATCAAACTTAACAACCTAAATCAGTCCCTCTTGAGCATCTTTGATAGACTTTGACAGTAAAATCAATAACATAACTGGATCACTTCTCTAGGCTGATTTCACATTGTCCGCTCACTTGGCGGAACACAGACTATCTGTTCACATGGTAGTCACAGCAAAACTGGTGAGATGTGAAGCATTGAACTGGTCTCATTAGCTAAGCATGTGGGCCAGCTGAGTGTTGGTAGGATGGAGACAAGACTGGGACAAGTCTGGGAGTTCTGGGGAGTGAAGACAACAGATATTACCTTAATCCCGGGAAGTCCAGGCAGCCCTGGAAGTCCTGGCTCTCCCTACACAGGAAAAGTGTGACATGTTACAGCCGAGCCGAGCCTCTGTCATCTATGTAGGGCCTTCAACACCTGCCTCTCCTCTGTCTGTGAGCCTGCGAGCCAAGCAGCTCCACACTGGGCTGTGGCCTGATGTCAGTTATCAGTACTTCCCCTGAGTAAAGCACCAGTGCTACATGCAGTCAGATCCTGAGTCATGCAGCCATGATCGGATTCATATTGTATGACTATTGTGGTGCGGATTATGTTGAATGATGGTGTTCAGATTAGTGTTTTAACTGCTGTCCTGCATGGGGACCATTGGGACTGAACATTATTTGCTGAAGCCCAGCACTTAACAAACCTGATTCAAATAATCAAGTATTTATTGAGCTCTTGATTAGTTGAAACCAAAGTGCAACAAAACAACATTTTACATTTTTTATGCCAGGACTGGAGTTGTGAAATGCTGGTTTAGAGGGCTAGAATGGCCTCGACAGGATTACTGGGTTAATACAGACTGACTGTGTCTGAGATTGTGCCCTTTCTTTGCATTTCTATTCAGACCATGGAATTCGCAAGTTTGAAATTCTGGACAAGCATAGAAAAGAACAAAAGTATGATTTCTGAACTAGAGTTACGTAAAATACAAGAGGTCAAGCCTTTCTTAAGACTTCTCAGAGGCATGTTTAAACAAGAAATCTTCTAACTGTGAATAATTTAACGCTCTATTAAGACTATAACATTTATGGCATGTGAGAAGAAATATTTTGCACTGCTCTAGAATGATCAAGCGTAATGGCACTTGGGGCTTGTCGAGGGGGCTGTAAATTGCCATTGCGCATCCTGAAAGCATTGTAAACACAATGAATAAAAGTCTCTCGTCTGGAAATACTACTTCACAAGCTCCCACAGAACGTCACCCAAAATGAATGATTCAATGGAGATCAACAACTGTTCCTTTATGGGCGACTGCATGAGGGATACAACTTTGTAAGAAAGCGTATTAAAGCAAATAGAACTGGAACTGTAATAAAACAGTAAAATCAGAGTCTGTGTCAAGGCGGGAACTGATTTTGCAGCACAGCAGGAAAAGGGCGCTAGAAGCCCTTGTGTTTGTCTGGAACCTTTTTTCTAAGAGGAAAGAGAATATGGGGAATTAATGGGGTGTGGCACTCGGGAGTAAATAGTATAATTAGATGGGATCCTGGTACAATCTTGACAGCAGCTCTGGCTGTGCTGAGCTAATGGTTCTGTCAAGGGAGGGCAGACACTGCAAGGAAAAGTCACAGACCAGCTTTTTGGAGTACTTTAGTCGTGCATATATATATAGCTGACGCTTTTATTTTTTTTAACTTTTATTTAAGTAACTTACATTGCAGTGAGTGCATACATTTTTCAGTATACAATATATGGTCCCAGCGGGAATCGAACCCAAAACCTAAGCATTGTTAGCGTCGTGCTCTACCAACTGAGTCACAGAGGACCACCAGTAGTGTCCTCTGTGTGTCTAAACAGATACCAGTCTGACCTGCAGTGGCTGGCAAAAGTATTCATCAATACCTTCAATAATGTATTATTTTATTGACAAATTATACATAGGTATGCACATTTCTAAGTGAGTATGGAACTTGAGGAATGACAGGTACATGACCTACAGTTTACCTGTAAAATGTTACTGTTTGTGAGGCATACACCTTTATTAGAAAGAGCTACATTCAAATTCAAGCAAAGGTCTCAGCAAATCCAAGCAAGTGGTCAAAATTAATCTAGAAGAAATGAGGCATGTTAGTATGTTGCCAGTAGCCTTGCCTTGCCTTGGTGCAGGTGTTAATCAAGGAAGTAACACTAGCCCGGACTCTGTAGTACTGTGAAGTTATGCAGAGATACTGCAAGATCACACCAAGAGGGTTCGCCATGGATTAAGAAGGTCTCAACTTTATCGCACTCTGACAACAAAGCTCTCTGAGCACTTTAACAAGCAGTCCTATCGTAAGTGTTTCAATCTGACTTAGTGGTAGTGGAGACCCAGCAATCATGTTCTACATGTCTTTGTTGAAATTGTCTGTTTTGTTTCTATGGATGATTCTGCAAGAAAACCGATGCCTCACTCTGGGATCATTTACAGTAGTATTTTCACTACTACTGCTAGTACTAGATGGTGCCATTGGATTGGAGCGCAGACTAGTTTTACCTTGTATCCCCCTCGTCCTGGCTCTCCTGGTTCACCCTGTAATGCAGACAGAAAGTTAAGTTACAATCTTCATTGTAAGCAAAAACAATTAGTAATAATGTATAAATATTCATTTTATTGTAACCTAACTCATACTCACCTTGATGCCTGCAGCAGAAGAGCCTGCATCACCCTAAAAAAGGCAAATATATATTTCAGGTAGGGTGCCAAACATAATGATACAGAATTGGGTTTTTATAAGCCACTATTGTGAGCAGCGTAATAACAAAAGTGCCTGACAAAACCTTTATTATGCAGTTACAAAGCAATTACTAAATCATCATGCAATAACATTTTAATAAAATGTTATCACAAGATTAATTACAGTATTATTACAGAGGTACAGGAAAAGAGCAACAATTTAACCCAGAAAGGTCCTACTAACACTAACAGGTAAATGAGATCTACAATTCTAGTCCCACGTCTACTCTCCCATTCTTGTGTAGTATAAGTATAATTAAGTCTGGGGGGGGTCATTTGTCTCAAAGCCCCTCAACAAAACGTCTAACTGATCTTCAGCAGCTCGGGAGTGGGTCATAACTCTCTGCTCTGTTTAATAAAATGTCTGAGAGCCAAAAACAGATCGCAATGAGTCCTTCCTCTGATTTCTGCCTCCAGCTTCTTCCCCTGAAATGTAATGAGCCCATACTCAGATTTCTGCCTCCACCAGCCTCCACTGCTACATTCAACTGTTTGCATTCTAAGTAAAAGTTTAACGTTGGGTGAGAGAGATGCCAGAGAGATCTCTGAGACTCATCCTACTGCTAATGGGACAGAGTACCCATTGGGCCAAGCATTGCAAGTACATGTACCTTTATCTGTGTAACAGATAGTTCAAACGTCTAAACTTGTGTTATGAGTAACCCTGCATATATCCTAATGTTGGGCAGTCAGTGGGAAAGGGAGCACAGAGCGAGGGGTGGGGCCTTTCTCCTGGTGCCGATTCTGCAGTTCCACTTCACATGCGCCTCGCGCTCAGAAGTTGCTGAAGGAATGCCTGCCCCGGCTTTTTATTGGAGTCATTACGATGTGCGGCACACAAGGCATGTTTAATTGCTGCATTTTTTTGCTGGCAATAAACTGCATTAACGGTTACAGCTGGATATCGCTGTGCTCAATTGCGCCTCCCTCCC
Source organism: Argentina silus (assembly GCF_951799395.1). Classification (NCBI taxonomy): domain Eukaryota; kingdom Metazoa; phylum Chordata; class Actinopteri; order Argentiniformes; family Argentinidae; genus Argentina; species Argentina silus. The sequence continues at coordinate 31,093,968 of NC_139655.1, read as the reverse complement.
CCCTCCAGACCTGTCATTTAGATTTTGAGGCGAAAAACAGATAAGATAAGAAAAAAAAACGTATAAGACAGTCTGAGGGGATGGAACTCTTCAACAAAAGCTTGATTTGTTACTGGGCTATGGAAAATGGGTTCCTCCTGCACAGCACAGCTTTGAATGTTGTATTCCAGTACTAGTAAGGTGCCATTGCCAAAGAGCGCAAGGTTTTGACTATATAAAGCTACTTTGGTGGTTCAGAATTGATTATCTGACTCCTAGAGATGGGGACAGGGTGCTTTTCTCATAAAAAAAATAAAATAAAGCAATGTTTATAAAACCGAGAGGCATAAATTGAGCCCTATATATACACACCTCAAGCTTTGTTTTGACTTGATAGAATAATGTCAGATTTGAATATCGCAGACATCAAAGTAAGTGCTGTTGTGCACCTGTTGGTTTCTGTTTTACATTTTAACAATCCTTCACAGCTGGGCCTGATTGTGGTGTCTCTCCAATCGTTATATAATTATCCAAAATTTCCAAAATTATATATTTAAAAAATTAAGTCTTCAGGCCTTAATCCCTGATGAAAGGGAAATAAAAGCCACTTCTGAGATGTAAAAACATAGGGAAAACATAGATTTTTGGGTGAACTAGCTCTGTAAAATTTGACCCAGGCAACACAATTTGAAACACAATAACACTGTCTTTCAACTGTCAAATATCAAACTGAACATTTGAAATGGGTTAGGGTTCATATAAGTATGAAGACACTAAAGCTAACGTATCAAAACCAATACCTAACGCACAATTTGCCAAATTAATATATCTACAAAGCATATGCAGCCTGTTTGAATTTCAGCAACTAAGGATATGACTCAGAAGGCCCTTAGAGGCACAAAGCGGTTTTAATTAAGCACTGTTTGTAGTGGCAAAGGACTGTACACAACCAACCAACACTGAACTCCCAGCTACTGCCAAAGGATAAAGACTGGTGACACAAACTGTCATAACACTGCCACGACTTATCATACGCCAAGTGTGATAAGTGACTGAGGTCCTGAAATGCTGATTGACAGTACAGTACACACTGACACATCGCGTAATCAATCCCAAGTGAAAAACGGAGTGAGCAAGAGATATGAAAAAGAGGCTGAGAAGTGTCCCAATTGGGCCAATTACCATGGTGAAGCTACAGGCTGTGATTTAATCATTGAGTCTAGCAGGGGAGGGTGCTGTCAATGTGGCAGCTCTTCGTCATGAGAACCCATAATGGATGTGGACAAAGCTGAACACAGTATATATTGGCACTTAAAGATAATAGCGTAAAGGCCCATGTATATGTACTGTACTGTAGGCTTAGCCAATCAGACAGTTTCCAGCAGTGGCGCCAGGTGAGGGTAAAGGAGGGAGAGGAGAGTAATAATCACCAGGTTTATATGAAGTGGTGTGGTGACTAATTTGGACCATTAAAACCCCAACATGGGCAGCCAAAGATGAGCGCGACTCATACCCAACATTATAGCCATATTTATGCCGTGCCATTCTGGGGATTTAGCTTTAATCTCGGCCTCAGTTCCCCTCTAATGACTGAGTTAGGCTATATGTGAGAGGCTGTTGATTCTGATTGGCTCAGAAACAAGCCAGTGGCACTGCCAGTGGTTGAACCATAGCCAGATGACAAGGGCTGGATTGACCTCAAGATTGAGAGGTACCACTGCTGCCCTGGCCAAAGCCAAGCTTTTGCTGCCTCAACCTCCTCACAACCCAATTAGCGAGTTTACTTGGTTTTGCTTTTCAGACCAAAAAAGGATTTTTCTCCCTCAGAGGTCTGACTTTTTTTTAGCTGGGCTGTTCGTGGTCACAGCTAATTTCACACCTTGTAAAATATTTATACACATCTCACCAAAAAGTAATTGTTTTAAGGAGCTAAAGCCATGCATGTAAACTGGGGTGAGATTTGTTTGTACAGTGTCCAATGCCGGACATGCAAAACTTGTTAGAGAGGGAATGTTGAAATGTAACAGGTTCTGGCCTGGTTGGCTTATGGAATACCAATGATGCTTTTTAACACCCAGTTTCTCAAACCTTTTTTGACTTCTATAATGCTATGAGATACAAATGTGGGATATAAAACTCTTTTGATCCAAACAAATATTCCTGCCTATAATCTCCTCTTAGCCAAAGCATTTCTATGTTTATGTTTTCAGAGTAACTGTGAGATGTGTTATGATTCACTTTTGGATCACCATCTGTGTGGAACGCAGCCATTGATATGATCTGGAGCACCGCATTGACAATCTCATTGGTGCCTCCATCACTTCTATGAAGAGGAGGGGAAGGGGGGGGGTGAAGGGGATTATGGGGGGAGTGCTTGTGTCATTTAGTCTTTTTCACACTTCACAGAGCCCCTGTCAAAACAATTTCGCTTTGTATCCATGCAAACTCTGGGCTGACCATTCTCATTGCTGTCTCTGTCTCTCAAACTATACTGCAGCTCTCTCAGATTCACCCCCTTAACCCATATTACCACATTTTTCCTGGTACAGTATCTGTGCTGCACTAGGCTTGGCATCTTCAGCATGGGAGCACCCAAAGCACCCTTGCCTACACTGACAGTGCTCCACAATAGGCCATTGGCAAACAATTTTGGAAGAGCTGCTGGACCTCAACCCGAGTCCCGGTCCAAATCATGACAGTGTGGGCTTTAGCTGTGCAGTAATGGGATGTCATGCAACGCTGAACTTGCCCATGGACAAATGACACATCAACTGCCTCTCCTAATCAATGCTAAGTCTCTTTGGTTTGTGACAACACATTTTAGTGTCTAAGAAGTATCTAGGCACCAAATGCATAGACCACCAAGACGGGAGAACAGAGAGGGAGCAAAAAGTTGATGTTCATGCTGTGAAATATGTCTATTTGCTTCCCAAAATGACCGTTTTTGGTATTGTGGCGATATTCATGAGAGCTATTGAATAATGAATCAATCCTGGGCATCTGACTGGTGTTAGATGGGTTTAGATATGCTGAGTTATCCCTTATGTCCCTTCTTATTTGAAAACCAATTACTCCCACCATATGTTTGCCATTGTGCTCTTCGGAAAAAAGTCTGCAGCTCACATTTTGCTCCAAAGACACGAGACATGGTTTGATAAACTACTTTTTTCATCTGGATGACAAATGTCTTGATTGTTAACTTGATATCTATTTGTAATGACTGCTACTTTTACTTCTTATTGATCTCAATGCTTTTATTATAGCACAGTATAAATCTGAATGTTTCTCAATTCCGATTTTTCCTCATGCTGTGAAACTACTTCACATCCTCGATTTTATTACTGGCAAGGTAGACCAGATCAAAGTGGTGTTCAAACTGAGACGTTTTATCGCCCTCCACTTTCTTTGTTCACCCATTTTCCATGGATGGATGCTGTCCTGCATCTGTTTCTTTCAATGCCTCTTTCTTGGCAGCAGCACCCAGCAGCATTTTAAACAAGAATATCCATAAAGTGAGAACTTATCAAAGTTGTTCTGCTCCAACCGGCAATAAATTGACAGTGACACTTTGAGTACACTTCTTCTGCTATACGGCCAGCGTATATCAATAATGCTTTTGTTTTTTTCTCTCTTTAGAGACACCTCCAGTACAAGCAGAGTGCTATTGCCTGTATAATGTTCTTGAGTATACATTTATTTTTGGATTCAGTAAGAGTTCATTTGTTTGTGTTTGGAGAGATACAGAAAATGAAGGAATTGAGACATTGAGACAAGGAAGAAAGAACCTCACTGACTGGCAATAACTGGTGATGTCGGATCAAACTACACCTATGTATCTATCTATCTTAACAGAGGCATTATTTGTGTTTTCATGCTCATCAAGTGCACAGTCAAGTATTATATAAAAGCATTAATAAGTCAATACAACTGTGTTTACTGCGTCTAATAGTTTGACTGAGTAAGACGCCTTGTTTTTGAGAGGCAATAGGCAAAGCAATAGGCTGAACTTATGCCTCGGGTTTCATACAGCGTGTCCTGCAAAGACCTTCCCCTCCTATTGTTGGAATGGACCATAACTAGACGAGCTGTCTTAATGATAAATGGTCCCATATTAATGTGAGAAGCGTCCAACCAGGAAATGTAGCGCAACCGTAGCACACCAATTAGGTCCACTTACACACAGACAGTCAAATGCCCAAATGGCTGCCTTTGTGTAGCTTCTGCTACAGCTGAGGCCACTTTTCATCAGCTACTTCTGCTCCTCTCCACCATTGGTTGCTCACATGGACCACATTAAGTTATTGCTGCTTTCTAGAAACACAGAGAAGGGAAGGTGAGTCTGAATTGACATACCTTTTCTCCCACATCACCTTTCTGCCCATCTTCTCCCAAGTCGCCCTGCAAGAGAACAGCAGAAAAGTTATATATTGAGCATTTTGAAGCAGCTTATGCATACTTTTCAAATGCATAAGGACTCTGGAGTAGAACAAGTAGATTATTATTCTTTTTTAAATATGTTTTTAGGGCATTTCTGCTTTATTGAGATAGAGACAGTAGAGATTGACAGGAAGGATGGGAGAGAGAGGAGGGATGACATGCAAGATAGGTCAAGGGTCGGAATCGAACCGATTACGTGGTAAGCGCATTAGTGTGCTACGCCACTAAGCGCCCTTAGATTATTATTCTTAAAAAGTAGCCTCAGAAGAAAATGAAAACAGTATTTGAAAAGCAGCAGTAAACAACAGTCAGGGCTCAACAGCTAAATCTGGGGTCTTGTTTTTGCCTGTTGGCTTCCATAGTCTCGTTTATAGTACTGTCAACTCACTTGATGCTGACCTTGATTCTGGACAAGCAAACGCCTATTGGATAGACTGATATTCGAGGGCAGTGGGAGTGGGAAAGAGCCATGTCCCTCAGAATCACACTAAACAAGGATCCTTTCTGCGATTGTGGATAATGATGCCAGTAAGTTAACTGAGTCATCCTGTCCCCCTCCTGCCTCCTTAACCCAGGGGACTGGGTGAATGCTCTCACCTCCCACCCACGCCCAGCCAACAATAGCAAATAAAACCATTAGATTGGGGACATTTGTTTTGTCCGCGTTAAAGCTCTATAGCTTCCTAATCTAGACTGATTAGGCTTTCCAGCCTCCACCAAGGCCTTACTAAAGAGATTTGGTCCTATGAGGACTCAACATCATTGACTGAACTGATGTCCAGAAAATTGGAGTGATTTGTAATGTGACCTTTAGAAATCGCTTGGTTTTCCGATGTCAGGTTTGTCTTAGGGTAAGAGATACTAAGGCAGGGCTTGTCTTGTTAACACTAGAAGCCCTGGGCCCTCATTACTAACGAAAGTACCCAGAGTGACATCTGTAGACCTCCATTTGTTGATGTTAGTTTAACAGTGTAATCATTGAATTAGATCAATACTATGCAAAAAATAATGGTTGTGTTTAGTCAGCACTTAACTGTTATTGTCTGTCTGGCTATGTTGCTGATATCGCCATTACGGTTGAAATTTAGTTATTTTATTATAAAGTGTCACAAGCACCTGTGGACCTCCGTTTGGGACGACTGGTATGTTTACATTGAAACATATTGATCTTGACCATTTGCAGAGGAAACCCAAAGACTGTGTCATCAGATTTAGGCTTGTCATTTAGTTTTAACCTTCTACTTGACACAAATACTGTATGACAAAGCAGTCATTACAATGGCATTATAACGATATACCTTTAATCCTCCATGAAGTATGACATGGTACACAGTGCAGTTTGTTCAATTATACAACAATGTAAGTGTAATGTCGTATATTCTGTAGCAGCATCCAAAGTTACCTTAGCTAGTCTATTGACCAGCAAGGTAAGCAACCTTAATTGTATGGTAAAGAGCAGTGGACGCTGGTCTATTGAGGAAGAGGGGGATGGTTCTCCCTTGAATTTTGATGAAATAAAATACAAATAAAACTTGTGTACAAAAACTGTAAATCTGTTTGAAATTGGCTCAGATAGAAGTAGTCATAACAGTGGTCCCAAATGGTTAAACATGGTAGCTGCTGTGTAGCGGTTATTGGAGAGGTTTTTGCACCTGGTTTTAGACAGCTGTTGTGTACTAATGTTCCCAGGCAAAGGGAAAAGGTAAGAGGAGAAGAGTGCGTGGAAGAGAAAAGGAATTATACAACAAGCAAAGTGATGATGCTGCATGTGGCTGCTATGAAAGTGAACTGTGTGGGTGGGTGATCAGATCAGCAGGATCCAGGCAAGAGTCTGCAAGGCTGTCACCTTGATAACACCAATCTATCTCTCCTCCTTTGCACCTGCATTATAAACTTTCATGTGTAGGCCAGGTTGTAGCAACCTCATGATGGGTATAGGGTGGGCAGATTCTAGTATCACACCCTGGCTGGGTATGTAATAGCCTATTATCGATGTTACATTGAGCTGGGTGAATGGAATATGAATGCAGTCATCCAATATGCTGTAATAGAAATGAGGACATACTCATTAAAAAAATGATCTTGAACACCACCAGCCGCCACTTGACTGTGTCAAGTCAGTTGTCATTATGACATTATGATGTTTATGACATTTATGATGAGGTGCTGCAGTATAAAGACAGCTGACAGTGAAATACATGTACAACATTGACTTAAAATTAAGTGTTGCCCCATAAACCACCAAGATAGTTATATTTGTGGTTGTTTGTGGTCTAAGAAAAACTGCTCTGTGAGATGCTCTTGAGGCCAAGACTGTTGTCACCATACCACTTAACATTATTACTTAACATACTAACATATTTTCTTGTCTCACAAAACAAAACCACAAAACATAACTTAGGATGAAAATGGGGAGCGATAGTCTGATGATTAAAATCAAGATTTTACCTTTTCACCTTGCTCTCCCAATTCACCCTGTTGGAAAAGAAAGCAGAGAGTGTTAAACACACAAAGGTCTGGGAATGTTGGGTTCGGGAGGAATTATGGCAGCCAGTTCGGGGCAGATCGTATCAGGGGTTAAATTCACATGAGATTATAAAAAGGGTCTCGTGTTTCAGCTGCCTCTTCCTCAGACAAAGATGTTCTCTAAACGTCCAGCATTTTCAAATCAACTCTCTCATTTCCAGACAAGGTATTACACCCAACCAACAACACAGATAGGTATTTCAACCTGATTATATTGTTGTTTTACCAATACCGTAAAATGAGAAGATATGAAGTAACACTGAACATAAGTACATGCTATATGTAGCAATATCCTTCTCCATTATTTGAATAAATTTACATTCATTTGATAAAGACATTTGAAGACGTGGTGACGTGGTTGATTGTCATGACAATGTTCAGCTCTGGAAATGTAACATGACTCATGAAATGGTGACATCTTTTGAAGCTGGTATCTTGTGAATGTCAACATAAATGGTTGCAGGAGGATGGCGAATGAATCAAGTTGAAAAAGTACGAGCATGTTTATGTAAATAAACAAGTCTGCCTCCAAACAAATGTCATGAACGCCATGAGTTGAGCAATAAGAGCACACATGACAAACGAACCTTGGCGCCAGGAATTCCATCTATTCCAGAGGTACCCACCTCCCCCTACAGACAACAAAACATGACACACACAGTGGCTTATTCAAGTCATATGAACACTGAGAGAGGTCATGAGGTCAAAAGGAAGCTAAAGGTTACAAATGTAAGCCAGGTTATTTGAAGGAGGTAAGGGAGACCCCTCACTACGGGAGACGCAATCTTGTGTACCTTTCGCTGAAGACCCCAATTCAATCATGCCTGATACAAGCCAGTGACGCTTGCATTTGATAGCCTCGCCTATCACCTGTCCCAATAAAGGCATGCAACAAGCGCGCCATTTCATCCAGCGAACCACTCTTCCAAGCTCAGCGTGACAGGGGCAATGAGGTGAGGGGTCTCCCTCATGTACTTCAGAGGACCTGAGTTGCATTTCTTTGGTAGAAAGTTAAGCCCATCTGAGTGTAGCATTTTTAGGATTTATAGGATTCAGGATACTGCTTGATGTTTGTCTGCCTGATTGACCTTCTGGAGCAAATGGAGTCTAATTGAGAAACAAACCTGACTCCATCTGTTACTAGAAACAATTAACCCCTTGCCCCCTAGGCCCATCACAACATTAACCTTTCAGACAAGCAACCACTTAAAACCTAATTGAGGACACTGAAATTGGAGATTAATTTGGTTGTCTTAATTGTAAGTGTAGTGATGCTGTAGCACTGCTCCAAAAAGTTCTGAACTGTTCAAGGATTACAATGTTCACATGAAACAGTGTAAACAGCTATACAATATTTAAGGATATAGGGAGTATCCCTGCTTTGCTAATAAAACACATAAATCATCTATCGGCACATACTGTATGGTAGTAATTGACATAATGATTAAGTATGCTCATAATGAAGATGGAATTTGATCAAAATCACTTCATTCCAATCTGATAAGGTTAAGATTATAAATGGGCCCTGAAGTGACTCTCAGATCAATGAGGTGTCTGCCATTCAACCTGTTGCTGACTGGAAGACGAAGGTGGGGGGTCTTTGTGAACTAGCTTGTGCAGCTGTGAACCTTCTGCATGAGCTGTGCTTACACACCATAGCCGATCTGTTTTATAACAGCACTGCACAGCATAAGAGATCTATTTCATGCAGGGCTGGCATCTCCAGTCCCCACAAGAGCAAGGAATTAGGACTTGACTTTCCAAAGTTAGTATGGCTTCCGCTACTAACTAAAATGGCCTCTTTCTGGTTCCTATTAACGCCATGCGTGCTGCTCCTTTCATATCTTTCTAAATGCTCACAGAGATTACAAAGATGGTGCCTTTCAGAGAAGTTCCTCATCCCTTCCGTAATTTTCCATTTTACTCTTGAATCTTTGTACTGGGGAAATTTGTTCTACTGTTTTTTGTGTGTTCAACAATACCTGTATTTCCGTTTTGTGTGAGAGAAAGTGAACTTTCAAGTATAATTTCAAAAAAGAAACTTGGGGGCAAGAAGATTCAAAGATAGCTTATAACACTTCACTTTGTGGTTACGGCTATACGATGCAGCCCAGGGGATTTCTCATAAATAGAATAGTGGTTTGAAATTATTAGAATCCATGAGAGAATTCCTCCAATAAGATGGCAGCGATGCAAGGTCAAAAAGACAACAAGAAAACAGAGAAGTGACTGGCACACAAACAACAAATAGTTTTAATGTTTTGAGGCATTCTTTTCACATAGTAACTCGGAATGTTTGAAGAGCAGGGTTTTGGGGAGGAGTGATATACAGTGTATTATTGGAAAGTAACTTTAACCTTCTCCTATGTACCAGGTGTACAGTATACAGTCCTTCTCTCTCAAAATGATCTTACCTTCAGTCCGTCAACACCTGAAATGCCAGAGGGGCCAAGTGAACCCTGAGAAAGAAACAAAGAATTATGATTTACAATAACCAGATTCACTGCATAACACAAAATAAGATTGCATGTGCACTGGGGAAAGAGCGTGGAGTTGTAGACAACTATCTAAAATAAAAATTCTGTGTTTATGGACCTAAGTATGTTGTCATCTTTTTTATCACAATTTAGTGGGAAGTGACTATTTGTTGTGAAGTGACATCATTACTAAGTGTTGACTGATGCCTCAAGACTTTTTGAGACTACACTGGAGTCATGGGGATTTTGATCTGTCACTAAAACCCAGGGAGTGCCACTCTAGTGTTCTGTGGCTGGCCTTCGTATCTGCTTGACAAATGCCTAAACCATGATCCCACTGGCCTTCTGGCCCCACAGGAGATAGGTCTGAGTCAGGGCGTGAAAACCACCGCCGCCAGCCTTCACGAGACACAGCAGCGCCAACAGACAGGGATAAAATGGGAGGCAAACACAGAGAGACAGCCTTTGATATCCCATGCTCCTCTCCAGGAGCTGAGAATGTTTGATGACCTTACAAGACCAGTCCAGGGTAAACATCTCATGTCATATTTTAAGACTTGTGAGATTAGGGATGATATAAGCAGAGAGGGAAGTTAGGAGAAGCCCACTGAGATGCGTAGCCGACGGGGAGGAGTAAAACAGAGACAGAGTTCTGTTATGTTTGCATATTCTCCTTGTTCTTGTCTAGACAACATGATTTAGACTGGAGAAGTTACAAGTGGGCTTTAATGAGCTCCCACTCTTTACATGGTGGTTAACATGTGTGTGTTGTGTGTGCTTCTCTATAGCAGCTCACCTTAAAGCCAGGAGCTTAGCATAGGCTTGGTCAATTCTAAAACTACTGTGGGCCATGTTAGGTCAGAATTGGTGGACTCATAGATCTCCCTGATCTAAGAGGCTTAAATGCTCTTCATATTGATTCAAGTAAATGAATTTGGGTTACATCAGTCATCAATATGAGGACTCTTACATAAAACACTAGCTGACACACGGCCTCAGTTCAGCATAAGGGTAACCCCAAACCAGGGCTAGGCTAATGAAGGGGCCCCTGGCTTATGAGTCATTAACACAGCAGTGTGTCATCAAGCCCCAGGGGCAACGCAAGGTCTGTCGACAGATGACAGCGCAGACAGGAAGTGTCTGATTGGGTTACGTTGAGAAAACACTGGCAGCTACCTGATGGCTGGATGGAGCACATCTGCTGTTCACATCAGCACAGTGTGCACCACTGGGAACCTGCGTTGGTGCTCTCTCGCCTTGTTTGCTGGCTTGTTCGTTCTCTCTCCCCTTCCTCTTGATCTGTGTCTCTCAAATACTCAATTATTACTGTAGATTCATTCTTCTATGCCAAGCTAGTGTGAACTGAATATCAAAATCTCCTTTTTTACCATGTAAGTTGACTGAGAACACATTGTAATTTGCAGAACGAGGTTAGAAACGACCTGGGGATGAGTTGCAGGGGAGAGGAAAGGGGATGAATGAGCCAAATTGAAAGCAGGGGATGATCATGATAGTATAAGGACATATTTGGAATTTAGTCAGGGCACCAGCATTACCATGACTACTTTTGTGATGAGTGCCATGGGATTTTTCACCAACACAGAGAGTCAGGACCTCGGTTTAACATCTTATATGAAAGATGGACCAGAGGGAGAGTGACAACACCACTTCCAACAGCCTGTTTTGGTCCCCCATCCAAGGATCAATCGAGGCATACTCTGCTTAGCTTCCCAGACAAGCCAGCAGAGGGATGCAGGGTGGTGTGGCTGCTGGGTTTTTTCAGTGTTTTACATTTTCTGAGCATGACTAAGAGAATGAATGCATGACTCATGTTCTAATTCAGCAAAGTGAGAAACATTAATGAGATGATAATAATAGTTCTTTCTTTTATAGAAATGAGTGCAACTCTACCTTAGGTCCTGGAGGCCCCTCAGGTCCCTAGAAAGAGAAAAATAAGTCATAATATTAAAATAAATAATACGATTTCCTCTGCCAACGCAGTCACAAGGGAGTGATTCGCTCAGCCCGTGGTAGGGCTTCAGTGAGCACAAACCCTTAAGGCAGAAGAGAATTACAATTGATCCCTTGTTTTATTTTTTTTCAAATAATTACACACTGCTTTCTTTCTTGAGCTAGATCATGAATAATAATCTTTAGTGAGGGCAGAATAAAGAAAGCTTTTGTGATTATATATTTTATTTTGATTTATTTTCTAATTTATTTCCTTAGATTTTTGTGACAAATCAAATAGTTTTCCTTTTATGAATTTAGCAGGCATGTCCAGGATTGAGAGAAAAGATTTGTAAATACATGTCATGGTGAAATTTACTTGGTAAAAGTAGTAACTGCATTGTTTTATGGCTCGGTGGGCCAACAGGGGAGGGTGAGCCAGAATGGTGCAATAATAGCATTGAGTGCAGTGTCAGTTCCCTCTAGCCAGACAGTTTCTGTTAGCTAGTCAGACTGACTGCTGGTGACACTGGAACTAGGAGCCATTTTGGATCTGCCATCAGATGGAGGGCTACTTGACATGGAAAAAAACCTCTCTGAGCAACAGGGGGAACAACTCAGACACAGAGGCACATGACGGACCTGTCTTCAATTTAGTCTGCTCCTAGTTTTAGCCTATAGACATGAGAACCCAAAGCTGTTGATGAGCGGCATCAGTTCATCAACACCTCTTGTTGGGCTGCTGTGAAACATACTGTTTTCCAGAAATGCCTGTGCCATCGGTTGAGGAACTGGAAGATACCATTTGGCTGATCACTGTCTGCCCTCCTCATTGGGTGTGAGCCATGGAGCTCTTCAGATCATGGCCCAGTCAACCTGGACAAAACCAGTGCATGGAATGAAGCTGAAACACCAACAACTCCTCTGACTGATCTGGTTATGCTCTCTAATTGACAAAGTCTCCAGTCTGTAGTCTTTCTTGACACACATTACAGTACATATCTTGGGATCTCTATTCCAAATGTCCCAAAATATGCCTTCAAAAGCTTTGTTTGCATGTGTAAGGAAGCTGGCCTGTAAAAATCCAAGTGGTTACAGGTTCTCACACTATAATGGCCCTCAGTTGCAGCAACTTTACTCTGCATACCTTCTGTTCTCATTAGAAAACCTCATTAATGAACAACTTTCCCCCTACATTCCACCAGAAATGTCTTTTTCCCCTTGTAGTTGTCTGAAAAAGCCTTTGTTTGCAATCCTAACAGGATCGGGTAAACATCTTTATGACCCACTAGGTATGCACAAGCATGGGCCTCCTGCTAAAGAACTAATTAGCAGCAGCTGAGAGCACTCAGAGCCTCTGACTGATAAGGAAGTTCTCCAGGAAAATCAAGAGCCCACTTGTGGCCTGTGCACTGCTCCTCTGTTTGCAGCTTTGGATATGACACTGAGATGACACTGATTGGTAAACCAGAAATGTCCATTACTACGTTTTAAGAACCATCTTTCATCTAGAATCTTGTGTTTAATAACCACAACTATAGATATCATCCACAAATACTCGCCACCTGTAGAAGTTGAAAAGAGTAAGAGTGCAACTCTCATTGAGGGGCTCTGAGAAGAATTGTGTGTCATCAAAAGGCACACAAAAGGTACTCTTTAAGGCTCTCTAAGAAAAGGCTCAGAGGGGCCAAGAAGTACTGTACATCTGCTGCTTCAACAAATTTTTTGTGTCCTATTTCCAGTCAAGGTCACACTGGGACTAAGCTTATTCAACAAATCAGCAAAGATCCTTTCAGAATGAAAATGCTTTTTCACTCTCATGCCAACATAAGAAGAATACATGTTTGAGAGTCCTTCAAGCGTGTATTTTGCTATTAACTCACACATCTTGGCTCCTCATGTTTGGCTTGGAGATGAAAGGATATCAAGGATACCAAAATTGAAAAGTATCTCCTCATTATAAAAGAGCATACCCCCACACGCCTGCAATGCATTTTAGAATCGTCTACAGTGAGAGTGCCCATCCCTATGCAGAGGGCAACCTTAGAATAAATAGGTTGGGGGTAAAGCCTAACTAACCCTTCAGAATGATGGACAATAACACCATGAAGCAGCGGAAAGACATTGTTTCGGTTATGCATGGAACACCATGTACAATATCCCACTGATGTTCCATATTTAGCCTTCTGAAGCAAATTCAACCCCCAAATGAAAACTGTGTGCACGGCTGCAAACCACCTTTGGAAAGCAGAAGACCCCCTAATTTTCCCCAGAAAGACCTTATGGCACTGATGATTTCGAATTGATTCCTGAGAATATTTCCTTTTTTTCCCTCCTCCTTTCTGCTCCACAAGAGCTTAATCCTTCTAACCAGCTCCACATGTTCTGGATGGCGTTTGGAAAACTGTGGAATTCACTTTTGCCTCTTTAACAATAGCATCTACATCGAAACACTGAGCTGTGTCAAGTGGGCACTGGCCCCTTGGAGGCAGTCCTAAAGTACCAAAGTGGTACTGTAAGCCCCCGTCCAGAAACAACTCCTAACCCCAACTGCCTCGGCATTCCTGCAGATCTACATGTAAGGGAAAAGGGAAAAGGGTAAAGTGGAACCACTACTCCACAATATTTCTTATAGTGTACCTACCCAATTCAGATTTTCATGAAGTGCATATAGGGGGTTAGAAGTCGTTTCTAGACAGGGTGGTATGTCTTCATACACAAATTAAGCTACCCAAACCTTATTTACCTTTTCAAAGACTCACCATTCTAAAAACCTCCCCTAAACTTTTTTCTCCACATTTTTGTGGAATAGTCTGCCTGCCCTTGTTAGAAGGTCAGAGACAGTTACCACTTTTGTAAAACTAACCTCAAGACCCACCTTTTTAGAGCTGCATAAGGTTGCCTCCCCCTCTCCACTGCCTTTCCCCATTGCCCATGTCAAGATTATTGTGTACCCATATGCTTTTATTTATGTTATGTCTTTTATTAATGTGTTTGGTTTTTATATGATGTACTGTATTGTGTGTTGAGACCTTGGTGAAAATGCACTTTAAAACTAAATATACTTGAAACTTGAATTTCTTAGTTTTAGATTTCTCTCTCCACAGCTGAGTAATTCTGAACCGAAGGAGAGTGACGGGGGAAACAGAAGCCAAATGTCTCAAGACACCTGACAACCTGGAGAATGCTACCCCAATAAGTTTGAGTATGACCCTTGGGATATGTGTATACTTGTCTCATGCTGCTTTCAAGGCAGACGGATTTCCAATAATGGCATTCTTCCTTGTTTAAAGAACATTAGTGTCACAGTTTGTAGAAACTGCTGAAACATTTAGCCTTCAATCATTAATTAAAGTGTGCAAGGTATATTTTTCACCCAAAGAGCTGTATGTGAAAAGTGATTCACAATTAATCTTTTGTCATATGCTGCTGTTTTGCCCTGTAGCCTATTGTAAGGACTACAGTCTCTCCCTCCCTTTCTTTCTATTTATTCAGTCTCTGACCCTTTCTTTCCACTCTAACAAAAAGCCAGTGATGATGGAATCAGAAAGAATAGCACCTCTCTTTGTTTCTCTGGCACCACCCTGAACTTTTGAAAGTTCATATCACCCAATGTGTTTGTTTGTCCCATTTTCTGTCCCCACTTCCTTGGCATCAGAAGATATGGACCGGGTTGACATATTCTATGCATCTTTATGAGAGAACTTTCATTAAATGCCTTATTTGCTAAACACCAAACGCCGTTTCCAGTTGCTGTTAATTGGAACAGTTTGCTTCTATAATGGGTTTCATGTGTGAAAATAAACATTTTTAACAAGGTTTCATAAAATATGCCATTGGGTTTCACCATGGTTACAATAAAGATCATACATTCCCCATGACCACTAATGCATAATGCAAGTATGATATTCTACATGAGAGGCAGCTTCCTTAAGTGATTGCATTTGTATCTGAAATTATTCTGACAAAAGACTTTGCATTGATTGATTATTGTGAGAGGGAAAAAAGCAAATTAAAATAGGCTTATGTCTATTTAAAGAGACACCACAGTTGGATGGTTTGCCAGCTACATTAATACATCCAAGTAGAGAAAAACGTGACAAGTCATAATTTTCCCAAGACTCAACATAACATGTGGTCTCAGTATAATTTCCTGAAGTAATCAAGTCAGCTCTGCTCTTCATCCTCAATATTTTCTATTACAGAAACAGAAATCTAAATATAACATGGATATCAACATCATCCTTTAGCAATTATCACAAAAAAGCCTTCCTGTGGTAACACTAATTTTGGAGTTCTTCTTGTGTCCCTGGATTCATTTTACATAATCAGTCAGAGTCAACTGTAACCACAGCACAAAGACATTTCAATCTGACCACCTGCAGCCAAACAACTATGAGTTTCTTACATACAGTAGAGTAACAAAAGCACTACAATATCAATGCTATTTTTCACATTAAGGGTCTGCCATTTACTATCATCGGTATATTGTGATCCAAATCGGTTTGACCTTCACATTCAGACAAGGTAAAACTTCATCTTCTCAAACAAGTTTGCTGCCATATGATAATACTGTTCTGCATCAGTGACCACATCCACAAAAAAACAAGAGGTGGTTATAAATAAAGTTGATTGAAGAAAGAAAAAAATCCCAAATTGAGCTGTGCAGAAGGAGATCTGTGCGTCTTTGAAGATACAGTACATCCCAGAGTGTGTACTGTATAGCATAACATAATGAAGTGCTTACCATTAATCCTAACTCTCCTGGGGTGCCTGGATCTCCCTGCAACAAATATAAAATGCCCAATTAATGGAACAGCAATGACATAATCCACTTTGAGAGTTTGAGAGCATAGTTGGCAGTAATAAAAAGATTGGACTCCACAACCATTCAATCATTACTATTTCAGAACAAGAAGAAAAACTGTAGCTGTTGTCTGCCTAAGTGGACTTCATGCAATGAGCACCAGACTAGAAAAGGTTTGAGTTGGTAACAGTTGGACATCAGCATTCAATACAATGACAAGTTCATCAGTTCATCAGTGACAGTATATTCCACATTCTAAATATGTTTTTTGGGCACTGTTTATTGTTGATTCCTAAGAACAGCTCTGTAAATTTGCTGCACCCCCATGTTGTTATTTACCCATTGTAAAGGTGGTTATCACGCAGCTCCACCTGTATCTGTCACTGTCACTGCTCAATTATGTCATTATTCAAAGCAATATTAGAATCGAGAGAGGAACAATATGATTGTGTATGTTACTGCATTTGTCAGGTTAGGACAGGCATTCAAGACTAATTTGCTAATTTCCAAACTGCTCCGCTGAAGCCAAGCAGAAAAATTGCTGTATTGTTTGCTGTTCACTTTGTGACTCACATTCATATGACAATGTCTTCCACCCTCTCTCAGAATGATTCATATGAGCAGCTATTTAAATTGTGAGTGAGAGCTGCAGCAAGAGAAGCTTAATCTCTTGGAAAAACGGAACAACCATAACAACCCAGCTTCAATTGCTGAAATGAGCAACTGGAAGGGTTGAAAACAATAATGATCCTAACTTGGAGCGAAACAGATAAACAACACTTAATATTTTTGCACTCCCGCTGTGCATTCAGCCAAAAGAACAAAGATCAGTTGGAGCCCTGTGAGAGTTTTATGACAGAACATAATTGACAGGCTTTATATTTTTCTTTCTTTTTTTTCACAGGCAGAATGTACATATATTAGCACAATGCCATTGACAGGCTTGAACACATGGAAAAAGTTACGTTTAATGGAAAGCAACAGAGTAATCATTCTTTTTGTGAAAGATATAAGGGCAATCAGTTACAGTGCAGTCATTAAAAGGGTTACCTCTCTTTGCCATTCCCTAGGCCAAGGACAGTGATGGGCTGTACCAGTAGAAACACTGTCTTCATATTGGGCTCACCCCTCACTTGAGATCCGCGCACATGACTCAGAGTTAACTCAGATTGTATATCAATGGGGGTTTTTCATGCAAATTTGAGTAACACATACGGATCTCAAGTAAGTATTCTGCCCACTGTACTCACCGCCAGACCTGGCACACCCCGGGGCCCATCCTTGCCTGTGTCCCCTGGTGGCCCCCTGGGGCCAGGAGGACCTGGGGGCCCTGGAGGACCCGGTGGCCCCGCCTGACCCTGATCTCCCTGCCAGGCAAAATAAAAAGTTATTTCATCACTGTATATCAAATTGGCTTCAGCATCATAGACAAAGACCAGTAGAGCAACAGAGAAGTGGCGATACTAATGAAATGATTGATTGTGCGTGGTTAAGTCAATAACACCGATGTAAGACTGTAGACATGATGTACGTTTAAAATATTATGTGATTTAGTGAAATGTTGTGTAGAATCACTTCTGCTGTGAAAATTCCCAATTGGAATTTCCAATAGGTTTAATAAAGCAAATGCTTATAATGACTAAGAAATTATTTAGTCACATTAGTTAACAACACTAAGCTTTAATAGTGACAAATACAAATTGTGGGTGTCAGATTTGTAGTCCAATATAAAACATTTCATTTCAGTAGCTAGCTTTTAGCTACACATGGCAATGAGTGATTATAATTAATTTCACCTTAAAACTAAAATGTTTTTTTAAAGAAATACTTCTCGACTTTCCTCTAAGATGACAGAATGAGTATCAGAGAGCCCCTGATAGGACTGTCTATGGCTGGCATGCAAACACAGGAATGAACAGGAAAAAGTCGTCACGTGAGAGGCCTCTTTGGTAGCAGAGAGAAAGACGAGCAAGGACAGCCACTACCTTAATGAGACGTCGCTTTATGAGCTGCTGGTCAGCAGAAAGAAAGCCATGATTGATCTTAGGGAAGACCATCTGAGCAGGTGTGTGAGGTCAAGAGGTCGAAGTTCAGAGGTGAGAGAGGTTGGAGGAGGATGAGGTCCCAGAAGAAGAGGAGGAAGGAGGCAAGGGCAAAAAAAATGTTTTCAATTAGCAGGTTGCGTCACGAGACCCAACACAACGCCTTCACGGATAGGTGGAGAAATCCACATTTTTCCACTGTGGAGGAGGCATCGGAAGTCTCTGCTTCATTTTTGGAGCTAGAGCCCATAATTACCACCTCCGTAGTGCTGGGATGCCACACTGGGCTCGCAGACATGGGAAAAATGGGAACTTCTCTGTGAAGGCGCTGTCATCACAGTAGAGCTTAGTGCCAAAACAGACCCTGGGAGCTGCACACACTGAGACCAGCTGCTTGACCTTCTGAAATAAGGTCCATTTGTAACCCTGTGCTTTTCAAGATGGGTACCTCCCTGGCAGTGTCCATTGGTATTACCTGGAAGGATTAATCTCAAGAAAGACTATGGGAGTTTAATTTGTTTGATATATTTAGCACTAAATAGCCCATTGAAAATAGTTCTCTGGGTTGAGAGATTTGCAGTAAATCATGGGCATGGGCTTTAAAAACATTTTGCCACTTTGGTTTATCGTTTAATGTGCCTTTTGGAGTTCCTTCCATTCGTTTTAGCATCAATGGACATTAGCCAGACCATGTCTTGGTTAGAAAATGTCAATTCTGGTCCTAACTACACATTACTGGGTTATAAAAAGCTACCTCGCTTTCAATGGAGCCTTGACTCCCCTCGAGTGAAAGATTGTCGGTAGCAGTGGGGGATATAGTAATGATTGATTGGCCATGATTAATTAGATAGGTTTATGCCTGGCACTGATCTGTCATCGGGCCCTGCAGTAAGGACCTGACAGTGATGCATTCACTCCCACTGTGTGTCGTCCAGGGGTCTGACCAGGCAGCTAGGCTACACCAACAAACCTTGACAGTCAGGATCTGATTGCTGTGCAAAGCAGCCAGTGTAGGCAGACCAGGCAATCCCTATAGGGACAGACAGCACAAGATGGCACAACACAGACACAACAGACAGAGCTCCAGACACAACACAATCCAAAGTTATGAAAACAGTTACGCCAAGGGGAGGAGTCAAGCTTTCTGCTTCAGATTACACTAAATTGTGAGAGCCATGAAGAGCCAAAAGCTACTGGTTTCATCGTTGAGTCTCCCCACAATTCCTTGCTAGCAATGGACTCAACATTTTTGTTTAACATCGGCAAGGCAACGAAAGCAGTTCTGAGGGAAAATTAGAAAGAAATCTGAATTGTACAACAACATCAAACATCAAACCTTACTCTGAAGCAATTAGCTTGGATGGTTCTCTTTATTGTGTGCCACACTTGTCAATGCAAACCAGAACACATTTGTCATGTGAAATATTCCCTGATTTTGAAAACGCCCTTGAATTCCCCCCCAAAAACATTGTTCGATTTTCATCATACTTTTTCCACATTTACCATTTAATTAAATCTAAGTATGGTTGCATGGCTTGAATGCAAGTTGTATGCTCTCTTTCTGGAAGTTCAATCAAATTGACAAAATGATTTGCTCCTCAAAACATGTTTATGACAGCTGTGATATACTCTTGAGAAGTGAACAATGGAGAATTGACATGCCTCAATTGTAAGGAGGACAATAGTCTACAGCTGACCACTGACTTTAGTCTGAGCCCAGAAATGCTGTAGATTTGATCCCAACAAGGGATTTACATGTTTTATTTGGTTAAAACAAATTCCAGGGTTTTCATATTATATGTCAGCTTGACCATCATGGTTCAGTATTCATGCTTTTTAGGGCAACTTGGATGATACAAATACATTTTGAGACATTTTGCAGACATTGGGATTCCAGTTTCCATATACTATTTTGGTGTGCTTTTGCATGCAAATGCAATAGGAACATATTATCTTAAAACAGCCAGGAGTGAGTGACACTTCATGTGTGTTTATTATTCTGTTAAAATGTTGATTTATACAGCAGGTTCATTGAAACATGGATTTGTAGGGGTGGGGGGCTGAAGTAACTAGAGTGCTGGTGTGGGTGCAAGCTTTCGTTCCAACCAACCAATAACACACCTGATACAATACATTAAAATATTGATTAAGGACTAGTGTATTACTGCTTGGCTGGAACAAAAGCCTACACAGATTAGATTCATCATCCCTGGGATACCACCTTTAAATACAACCTGTCTTTTTAAACAGAATTGTTGTGCCATCCCATTGCCTATCCAGAGAGTGAAGATAATTCAAAACGTATGGCTCATTGAGTAGATGGGATTTGAGACAGCCTCACTGTCTTCTGTTTCTGTTCATGGGGGCGAAGAGAGGGTACACTTACACTACAGACAATAGCTACGCTGTGTGTAACTAGGATCGATGCGCAAATATTTCCCATTGAGTTATTTACAACCGCAAACATCTTGAAGACAGAAATGGAACCGGGCACACGAGTGCTGGATTAGTAAGGCAGTGACTAAACAAAGAGTCTGGGCAGAGAGGCTGCTGCTCTGCCTGGCACTGTGATGCTTCTCTGAGTCTATTAGTTTTTAAGATTGGTTCGATTAATTTGCTGGGAGACAGGGGGACTTAGCATTGATCCCCAACCTTTTACGAGATGCCAGTGGTCTGTGTAAGCTCATTTTATACACAACGATGGCTTGGCCACAACCTTCTAGCACTGCCAAACCTCTCTGACATTGCCTATGTGTTAAAGTATATTATATATATATAAAGTAAATTATCATAATTATCATAATAATTATCATCTGACCTAGGAGCCAGCCAAAAAAGTGTTGCCCCTCCAGAAAGGAAAGAGAGCTTTGAGGTACATCAAACCTAGTCCTTTAGGTGTGGGTTAGTGCATTCACCGCAGTGTAGCTGCATTCATGGATATGGGTGAGAATGGAAATGACATGGTGGATGACTGAGAATCCCAACCATTTAAAAATCCCTTTGTTCAGTTTTTCCGTCTGAATAGGATGCTGGATATTTGGTAGAGAGTTTTGTTGGTGTGTCTTTGCCTGCAGCGGGATGATTGCAATTGCACACGCACACGCACGCACGCACACACACACACACACACACACACACACACACACACACACACACACACACACACACACACACACACACCCACGATTCAATGACTTTAAGAAATGTACTCTACATTCATGTAAACCCTCAGGCTTGGCATCAATCTTGCATCTCATCAGACTTATCTTAATTTCAGTGCTTCTGATTTTTAGGCAAGCAACAGTATGCGAAACCCCTTTGTTCATGAAAGAAAATTGAAATCCTGGAAATTGAATAATGTCCTCAGCATTGTTAGGGAAGATTGCAAATTGGTTGAATACTAAGATCTAAACTCTGAAATACAATGACTGTTTAATGACAGGAAGCCAAAGCGGACATTCAGAAGTACTGAAAACCCTAAAATCAGACTCTTCGCTTGAAGACCTCACATGAGTCTGTATGTGGGCCTGTACTTGACAGCTGTAGTTAGCATCATTATCTAAAAGAGACCACACACCTTCCTCAAGGACAGCCATGGCCATTAACTCAAGCTAAATGTAATGCCTGGCAGTAGGCTGAGCAGTGGCTACACTTTGTTTGTGTAAACTAGCTGATATTTTATTTGCTGCTTGCATAGCCTTTGACCTTTTGGCCCTGCCCTCGACGCCTCAGGGCCAGCAGACTGGTGACCCTGACATATGGGGAACAGGGGACGGAAGTGGCCGTCTGTAAACCCCCTCGAGGAAAGTCCTGGTGGCCATGTGGCGACTCTCACATTTACTACAGACTGCAGGCCCTCTAAGCGCTCCTGGTTTGACCCCGACACACACGGTGGAGCACAATGTCTATAAGGACATTTGAATACTTGGAACAAATTACTGCATGTGGACACAGTTCACAACTCTTTGCGATTTCTAATTTGTCATTATTTATTAGCATTTTTGTTTTCTCTTAAATTAAAATATCACACATGATTTCCCCTGATCACCAGTGTTTCAAACTGTGAATTTATACTGCTGCTTCTCTTAAGTGAGGCATAACTCAATCTTCAGCACTGGAAAGTCAAGGGCAAGCGCCACTTCTCCTATTACGGCTTCACTCATTTAGACAATGTTGATAATATGGTTCCACTATATTAACCTACTAATCTAATGTACAAAGTCAATATGTCATCTTTGTGGTTAATTAGATTTGGCTATGACCTAGTCTGGCTTCATGCCCCTACAGTCCTTCACATGCATGTGACTGTGTGTGTGTGTGTGTGTGTGTGTGTGTGTGTGTGTGTGTGTGTGTGTGTGTGTGTGTGTGTGTGTGTGTGTGTGTCTGTTTGTGTGTGTGTGTGTGTGTGTGTGTGTGATGGAGTGTGTGTGATGGAGTGTGTGTGTGTAAGGATAGGGATTTCATTATTGTAAGTTAAAGAAACCATTGCATTGTGACTGCAACACACTATTTATTTACTCAGAGTTGTATGAGGGCATGGAGATACCTGGGACTACTCTTTCGACTGCTCTCGGGTGCCCGAAAAATAAATGGTTTTACATCATGGCAGATGATTTCTATTTCCTAGGTTAAAAGGGTACAAATTAAAGGCTAACCCAAGAAATTCTATCTGGAAAGACAAATGTGTCTCTTAACCTAATAAAGTCTAGAGAGGTAATGCTTGCCTGGTGGGCAATGGTCTCTTCTCTCTTTTCTCTCTCAAAGAGAACTGCCTGTGAAGTTTCACCTGATCGGGCAATCAAGGTAACTCAACTGTGTCTACCATTCATAGTGTAAATGTAAATGCAACTGAAACATTATTAGAATGTTTGGAAGTTATCTGAAAGTTTGGGTTAACAGTTGTCATGAGGATTGTTTATGTGTCTGCATTGGTATGAAACCAAAGACACTGTCTTATTGCTTTGAGGTCACAAATCAAATTTTCAGAGGGTAAGGAATGGTCCCCAGAACTGTGATGCAATAAATCAGGGCTTTGTGTGAGGGTTAGCTTCTGATGTCTGTGTGGGCAGGCGCCATCATAGGACTGGCATCGGATATGATTAAGAAGACTGCTGGTGGTCTGACAGCAATACAAAACCTACACTCTTAGTTCCTCCTTACTTTAAACCTCTGTGTGCTCTCTGGCCTCGGGGAAATCAATTAAAGGCACTTTAAGTCACAATGACCCTGCGCAATCTACCCATGACGATGATGGATAGAAAAGAAATGCACTAAGGAACTTGGAAAGACCAGATCCAGTTAATGCAACAACAAACAAACCTGCGCAGTCAGACAGTCTGTATTTGGAGAAAGCTAGTTTTTCAGCCTTTAGTTGAGAAAAGTGAGTGCTTCAAACGAGACAACTCACTCACTGCTGGGAGGTATTGGACTAAAGTAATACATTTCAAAGCTTGTCAAGCAAGGCACAGCACTCCCATTATCATCATTTATATGGTGCGTTTTATCAAAATGTCAAACAATTGAGCTGGAAATAATTACAGTCTTGAATGTGACTCGATGTGAAATGAGTCATGAGTAATTACATAGAAGGAGATCATAGCAAGGCATTGATTATACAATTCTACAAATATCTTATGCACATCAATATGACTCCTGTGTTGAGGCTGCAATTAAGATGTCTGATGAGCAACTTGAAAAAAACAATAGAGAAGTCAAATGTGTTATGTGTTATGCTATTTTGTTCTCAAAAGTATGATCACGCAGTATTTGCACTTCTGGCCGAGTTGTCTCTGGTTTAGATATAAAAAAGTTAAAACTCTTATTGTGTTTGGCAATACAAAAATAATACTACAGTATCCCTGGAATTTCATGCATTTCAAACCTTTTACCCACAATCTTTTTCCACAGTTCTGGTGAGGGTGACATATAGTAACACCAAGCCACATTCATCAGGCAATCAGAAAAGGACAAGCCAGAGCAAATCACATACCCGTGGTCCCTGGTCGCCTTGATCCCCCTGCAAGAGGAGACATTGGGATGAAATACAAGTATAGACCAGACACATTATGTACACACACACACACACACACACACACACACACACACACACACACACACACACACACACACACTGTGCTCTACCCACACACATATACGTGCACACACCCATGCACACACACCCACACCCTATCACACACAGAAAGAAGAAAATCGTTGAGGCGTAATTCAAAACACATTGATGAGGAAAAATAATACAGGCAACCTCAAATATTCATTGTGGTTGAGAGTAAAATCACTTATGATAACACAGACTGACGTGAATAGAGGAAAGGGAGAAGAAGAGGAAAGGGAGAAGAAGTGGAAGGAGGGAGAGAGGGACGGTGGTGTGGGGTTGGGGTGAGGCATGCTGTCTGTTATTGAAGATGGGAGACCCCAGTGATCTCTCTTCTGGATCATTGCCTGTGGGTTCATCACTGTGGATAGAGAACTCCCCTGAGGGGGGAAAAAAGTATCAAGAGACTCTATTTCAACTGTACTTGTGTGTGTGTGTGTGTGTGTGTGTGTGTGTGTGTGTGTGTGTTTATGTTTATGTGTGTGTTGTATTTGAATGGGAGGCGTGTTTGTACCACAAAAGGTTGGGAGTGAAAAGTGAGCAGATTTCTGTTCAAAATGATCGTGGAAAAGAACACATTTTGGGCACTGGGCCCGATTTAACCCCAGTGTGCGTGCGTGCATGCGTGCGTGCTGCTCTGAGGTCCCTCAGTCAGGCTTATGATAGAGTATGGAAAAGAACATCAACGATTCAAGGGAAGGTAATTGCTGAACAAAGTTCAATAAAACACTTTTTCATGAATGTGAGTTATTTCAGGTGAGTCAATTGCTGGTCTAATTTTTGACTTAGCCAACATTAATGAGAAAACCTTTATGAACTACCACTGGACTGGCACAATTTCAGAGTGTGCTTTCTTCGACTTGGGTGGGAAATTGAATACAGTTGTTGTTTCAACATCAAAACACAGCTGCTGGGGTTGAATGAGGGGCGAAATGATATGCAAGTATGTTCAATTAGCATAATAACAGTCAGTTACCTTGTGTGGACAGTCAAATAAACCCACATGTTTGTGTCATGTTGAGAAGGATTTGTTTGTGTGTTAATGTGTTCATTGATTGATTTTGAGGGATCTGACAGACCAATAGGGATTGACAACTAACAGAATTTACCCAACACAAATACCAACAGCTATCAGGTGTCTCTCTAAATAATGGAGCCAGGAAATAATTCCAAGGCCGTATACAGCAACTCTGCTCTTAAAGAGCTACTGGGTCTGCACACTTTCCTTCCAGCCTAGCACCAACCACGCTGCATTCAATTTCTTGTTGTCAGGACTGAAGACAATGATCAGACAATGAGTGCTGGGCTGGAGCAAAAGTCTGCACAGCTATTATCTCTCCAGGTCTGGAGTTTGAGAGCACTGTTTTGGAGACATGTATATCATTTGCAATGCCTGGACTAGCATTGCTCAAGACAGGGCAGCTTATTTAGATCGTGTGTGAATCCCGGGGACCACAGACATGGTTTTAATCTTCCCAAGCAAAAGCGCATGGGTGCAGATTGGTCCCCAAGTCCTTCAGACTTATAAAGAGACAGTGTGGTTATTTCTTATGCTCGGCTGCCATTTTATGGAGGGATGCTCAGTGAAGCGTTTAAGCACTCCGGCTCAGGCCCTAGTGTAAAGCCATTAATGTAGTGTGCCGTGGATTTGTGAACGACGTGAGGATTTAAATATTCAGAACTAAGGCTTGAGGTTAAGGGTGACATCGTATTTTAAATGGGAATCGCAGAATACCATGCAAAACTACATTCTTCATGGACTTTATGGATAAATTCAATTAGGGAATAAAATAAAGGCATACGTTTAATGGTTTTGACCCTAGAAATGTTTTATGTGAAAGGGGAAAATGCCAAGGAATTTGGATCTTGTCCCTCCAAAAGCCTTCAACTGTGGTCCAAGGCAAAACAACGCATAGAAAATAGAGATAATATTTCTCAAGTTCTGTCCTGGGATTCCCCCAGGGTTGCACATTCTAGTGCAGTCCTAACACACCTGACTTAACTACCCAACTAATCATCAAGTCCTTGAATAGTTGCACCAGGCATGTTAGCGCTGGGCTCAAGCAAAAATGTACAATCTTGCAGATAAGCCCAGGACCGGAGTTGAGGAACACTCTCTCATAGGAGCATTCAAATGAATGCACTAATGACTTTTGTTGCTATATTCAATGAGGCATTTATCTACTTACTTTTTCACCCTTTAGACCAGGAACACCCTATTGAGAGAAAAAAAGATGAGGAGGTCAATACAGAAAATAAGTACAGTAGTTGAGCAAATGCTCAAACTGAACATGTGTGCCATGCAGTGCTACAACACAGCCTTATACAAATATACAACTAAAGCTCAAAACAGAACACAAATCAACTCCATGTTTACCCATAGGCATCAATCCAGCAATATCCAACCAAGTATTGGCAAGCACAGTAGTGGGCTAAAATATGCCCTCTCCAAGGGGAGCAGTTATTTTTCACTTTTTACACAACTGTTTGGGAGGTAATTGGATGTGCTACATTCCAACGTCTGTTAATCAATGAGCAAAGACTCCTGGGTGGGCCCTGTAAAAGGTCATGGGTGAACAAGAGTATTTGAAGGCAGGATGCAGTCAGTATGCACGGTAATAGTCCTAATGAGTTCATTCGAGCCCAAAGTTTCCATCTTTTCTGTACCAGGAACCAGTATGCTGGGGATTTCCCCCTTTGAGGACCACTTACCGTAAAACGGACATTGGAGAACCGATTCAATACGTGAGCTCCCTCAATGACCAACTGGTGAAGCAACATGGGACCAGGGATTAACAAAACATTGTTCCAGGGGCCATGATACTAAACTGTATAATGTGAAGAGTACATGGTGTAATCTGTTTTAAGGGCACTGTTTTTGTTTTTGTGGCCTGTACAGTACTGAACAATTCCAGATTACCACTACCCCCTAGGTCAGATTAATATATAGTTCCACATACACTGTAGACAACTCCACCCTGGGCACTTGAGAATCCTAACAACTGACATTAAGAGGCAGCATAGAAAAATCACCGGTGAGACACTTGGGAATGCTGCAAGTTATCATCCTCCAAGTTGCCTGTTCACAAGTTCTGACAGACTTTGCTCAGGCATGGTAAACCACTGTCTTGCACAAACCTCAGAGAGAAAAACATGGCTGGTTGTGCACTGAATAACCTGTAGATTGATATAAAATTGAGGCCTGTATTTATGTTGTTCTCAGTACAAGAGTCTCAGAATAGCAGGGTTGCAGACACAGACTGTGGTACAGTACATTGGCACACCATTCAACAGAATGGAAGGGCTCCAAAGGTATTCCAGCCCTTCTCCTCAGCCAAGTTTCACAACACTGTGCTGAAGCAATAGCGCTCCAACTGGGTCTTCACCCTTTCAACCCTTCATCTGTCTCTAGTGTTCAAGTCCCAGTCCTAATGGGTGATCCCAATCATGTTGGAATGAGTGGCAGCTATTTGATTGCCAGAAGTCTGATTGAACCCATATCACCTGTGGTAGGGACTGGGAGTATGCTTATGGGAACTGTAGTTGTCCTCCTGGAACCTCTTCATATTTGAAGGCAGAGGATGGGGTGTCCATGGCTGGCCTCCCTATGAAACCCTAAATAATGTCGAACATACTGCTAAGTAGAGAACCTGCCATAAGGACCATTACAAGGAGAACATGTTTATTTTTCTTTGGAACAGTGTATCACCAAACAGGATAACTCATTTTTCCAGCTGACTTCAATAAATATTAAGCTCTTGATTTTCTGGTTCATAAAGAGAGTTAAAGTTGTTATAGACTGTGGTGATTATCAAGTTAGTTATACCATGCTTATTTCAAGTCTATCTTTCTCTATGAAAGAAAAAATATTAAGGTATTTCTAAATATTTAAGATTTGATTTGGCAAATTAATTTACCTGCTTTTGACACACTAGTGCACCACTGTTCTATGTACCAGTATCACCATTTGGGAAACACTTCTGTAGATCTGGAAGACAGACATACTGTACTGTAGAGCTACTGTAGAATATGTATACATTGGACAAAGCGGGGGAATCAGAGAGACAGTTTTAATAAAGTTGACAAACATGTTTCTACTGCATTTCTGTTGTAGGAATACAACAGAATTACTCAACAACATATCACTTGGGTTTTTTGTTGCGCAGGAAAATTGCCTTTGGGCAACTACAGGAACCATTCACAAGCTGTTGCCACAAACGTATAAAATGCTGGACTGAAACATGATGACCAATTGCAGCTTTAATGCATGCCTGTCTCACAGATTTTGCTGGCACATTCAAACAGTGTTCATTTCTGTTAACAGAGCAGTTGGTTCACAAGCCTGCTGTACACATTAGTTAACAACTTCTGGGCACCAACAGTTAGTGGAAAGAAATGAAACTCTTTATATGACTTAACATTTCATTAAAGTGGGATTGTTTTATAATAACTGTGGAAACATGATGGAAATGGCTTCTAGGGTGAATTCAATTTGAACCACCTCTCTCCAATTTACTAGAAAAAACATATTGAATTCACTTAAAGGTGTTGAACTTCTTTTTGTGTGCAAAATGGGGTGAAAATGATAATTCCCCTTTTTCTTATCGTGGGAAAGAAAGGTAGACCTCTAAAATGGGACTCTACTGTATGTACAGATACATTAATCTGCTTCAGTGTTATAACTAGTGCAGCTCTATAAAATCTTGGTGTAACATACATAGAGGGTCAAGTCAATTTCACCTCATTTCAGTTCAGGGATTGGATTTGATATGCAATTATTCTTAAATTATAATTAAAGGCAAATAACAAAGAAGAAAGAGGAAGAATACACTTCAACTCTACTTGTAATGCCAATGTATTAGTTGTAGCAGTAATATACCGGATATCCCAAATACAAGAATACATTCACCTCGCTACAACAAGGGCCTTTGGCATGTAGGTGTATCATCAAAAGTTTCCAATTCATCAATGCACATTAATGTACACCATTTCATGGTGATCCCTGTCACACATTTGCCCTCTCAAACTCAATAATAGTTGGTGTCCATTTGGCAGCAATGTGTGGCGGAAATGATTTCACCGACACAATCCACACCTGCTCATTATGCTGTAGCGGTTTGCACATCACTTGGACAGGCGGACGTCCACTGGAGCAGTTCCAGTGAGCTCTGTAAGTACATTGAAGGCCTTTTATTGAACTACATAAAGTGATTCTCTCCAGCAAAGATTCTTTTAGTAGCAAGGCAGGAGTGCTGTGTGTATCTCTTGGTGCCTCCAAGAGTGGGTTCTAATCACCACCTGTGTATAGCATTTGCCTATTGATTTATATAACAGCATCCCTATTGTACTTCAATGCATCATCTACGGTACTTCAAAACCCCACTGAGATTTATATGATACATTACTTCTGAAATAAATCATAATGAAACATCCTGTTCTTAATTCTATTTGGAATATCTTAAATCCATAATGAACTGCAGGATACATTTACTGTCTCTGTACATGTTAAAAGAAACATCATGTCCTCCTGCTGTGAGTGGCCTACAATACGTGATTGTTTTTAAAAGAGGAAACCCCTGGCACCCTTGAGAGAAAAAGGGGGGAGAAACATGAACGTGCCTGTGAGGAACATGAAAGGCCTGGGGAAACAGAGCCAAAACCACAGAGAACCTGGGGAACCACCGACCCCACCGAACAACTCCAATCTGATAATGTAACTTTCCCCACTTAATATCAATATACAACAATAAAAAACTATGTTAAATAAAACATCTTGGCTTTCTTTGGTTACTCTTCATATGTGGCCCTTGCACTTTATAGTACAGTAGATGCAGAGTGAAATATGGAGTGGCGTACAATCAAACCTTTCCAGGACACAGCCTGTGTTTGTCTGGTTGGCTTGAGTACAGTTGGAGAGACTTTTTCAAATCAAACTGACTGGAAGAATTTTACCTTAATACCCTTTTGGCACCCTATGACCAAATATTTTACTTGAAACATCCTTCACAGACATTTTTGCCCTAAGTCTCTGTATCATTTGATTGGACACCCTCAATTATCTGTTTCTTCTCCCCCTTGATATTCAAGAAATAACTGAAGGTTTTATTCTCATTAGCATTGAGGGAAACAGCTTCCCTAGACGGAGGCCTGTAATCAACCATGCAAGAGGGCCTAGCCTGCTATTATCACTCTGTATAAAAATCCAGGCAACGGACTGACTCACATGCTGGAAAAAATACCTAGATGGTTCTGTCCTGTCAGCCCTGTTTCAAATGCTTAAAGGAGAGGTCAGGCCACTGAATATCCATATTTCACTTGGTTATTCTGCTGTAATTTTCCCGAAACATGATGGATGAAAGTTTGACAGCACTTGCCTCCGTCTGGAGCACGAGGGCTGGACTGCTTCCACGTCTTTCACTGTTGGTGACACGAGCAAAACCATTCTCGTGGGTTTGGCCGCACGATACTAGTAAAAAAAAGTAAGCGATCCACCTAATCCAGAGGGATGAATAAAGTCAGGGATGGGGATTTTTGCACTATGTCTGTTTGGTATTGGTTTTCGTTGGTGCAGCTTGTTAACTGTGTTGAGACGCAGCAAATCAATCAATCAAACTGAGCTTACGTCCATGTAAAGAGAAACACTGCCAACTGCATTGGCGGCTGGTGGACACTGTTGGCCACATGGAACACATTATTACATCCTGAGGCACTGGCATCTTGAAGCACACAAGCTAATGACTACCACTTTTACAACCTCTTTCTTTACAGCCATCTACTCTTTTTTTTAAGCAGCAACACAATATAAATGGACATTGTCCGTGTGGAACACACAACAACACAGCCCTCATGGGCACACAGGGGCAAGGACAATAGTGTTGAATCGAAGCCAAAACAAGGCCCTTGGAGGAAAAGAGCTTTGTAAAAGTCGCAACCTAAAAAATAGTTAGGAGTTAGGAGACTCCAGCACGACTTGAGTCCACCCTCAGTCAGGTGACCCTCTGTGCTTGCAGTCTGTCAAACCCAGCGGGGGTCCCAACTCTCCAATGGGGCCCACATGCTTGCAGCAATGCGCCTGGCACGCTTCATCGACAAAGGATACCTGCTTCAAAGGAGGGACTTTGAGCTGGAGGCACTTATGGTGTCATTGCCCCCCCCCCCTTATAGGTAAGAATATGTACGACATCCATGGCAGATCATAACTTATTCGTCGCTAATAAAAC
Organism: Argentina silus; assembly: GCF_951799395.1. Classification (NCBI taxonomy): domain Eukaryota; kingdom Metazoa; phylum Chordata; class Actinopteri; order Argentiniformes; family Argentinidae; genus Argentina; species Argentina silus. Next base: position 31,062,418 of record NC_139655.1, on the reverse strand, counting down.
TGGGGTGGCAATTGTTGTAAAACATGGCCGTAAAACAAAAAAAAAGGAGTAATTTGAACTGGCTGCCACCTTAATGAAAATGGAGTTGGCTAGTAAAAAGGTTATATTGTATTGTGGTCCATCATCCACAAGGGTCACAGAAATTGTACCTCAATGGACACAAATGGGAAAAACTCTGAGGAATTTGAAAGTTTGGTATCCTCAAATTACACTTTATGGTTTACTGAATTCGAAAATTGATTCAGATCGTATATCATGCATATACCTGTATGAACCACACTGTTTAAATTCAAGCCAAACTTAAAGGAAAACAATCTGCAACAAAACTCCAGGAATGTAGTTTAATCCAAACATGCCGATCTTGTACTATAAGCCTGTTAGCATTCCTTGTAAGCTCTCTTACCCGCAAACTGTCTCATGAGAGCTCTCTGGATAAACAAACAAACTGATTATGTCAATAGTGAGAAGAGGTGGCGGTAATTGCAAAAGTGCATTTAGCCATTTCCGGACAGAGGACTTGATGAGAGTATCATTGCAAGCAATACCTTGGGCGCATTTTAAACAACATGCACGGGCCTGAATAAAATCCACCTCACATCCATCTGTTAGTTCTGTATGGGAACCCTCAATCATATTACCGTGGGCCCCGGGGAACTTTTTTGGGGTGGGAAGTTAATGGGGGACAGGGATGTGAGTAATCAGAGCAGAATGGGCAGGAGCGGACGACCACAAGTGGCTGGTGTTTGTCGGAGGAATCTGGATACAGAGGTTAGGCAGGGATAGGAAAACCACACTGGAAAACTGACTTGGGAATGGCATCTGGTTCCTATATCCACAGTGTATCACAATTAGCCTGCATAAAATGGCTTTAATGTCTGTGTGTGTGCATGTGTGCATGTGTTTGTGTGTGTGTGTGTGTGCGTGCATGCGTGTATGCGCGCATGCGTGTACAAGCATGTGTGTGCATATTTGTGTATGCTTGTGTGTATTTATGTATCTGCAAAAAAGTAAGCCCTGCTCAGCAGGGTCGTGTCATAAAAGTCCTTCAGGCCTCGCTCTCTGCCGGTTGAGCTAATTAGCAAGGTCACCTTGCAATTAGGGAGGTACTGTAGAGCTGGGGAGACAGGTCTGTCCTAATGACGTAGGCCTGAGGGGGGTCAGCCTGAAGGGGATGAGGCCAGTGACAAGGACAGCTCGTTCCTGCATCTCCTTATCCACGTCTCCAGTCTGCACCGGGACCCTCATCCTGTCATTAGTAATAGCCTCTAATTGGTATCCACACATAGTCACAGCAGGGGGATATAGAGAATGTGAGGACAAGAGTGGAAGGGGTAGTGTGGGGGGTTCTCTGTTAGCTGGAGTCCCATTTATGAGGGCTGATCATTTCACCATGAGATGAGGGAGGGACCACCAGAGGAGTGGCACATGATTAAACCAATAGAAAAAGCTGTTGACTATGCTGCTGTCCCATGCTTACATCAATCCACATGGAAGGATTTCATTTTTACAGAAAGCCTTGTTTTCAGCAACCATGGAGAGATCTACCCAACTAGCACTGCTGGTATCATTGATTTAACTACAGAAATGTTAAACCTTTTTAAGGGGTGAATATCACTGAAATATGGGATCGATCCAATTTCTACAGTTTCTACAGGACATGCACCAGCTCTGTGCTTCAAACACTAATGATGTGAGGAAAAGACTTAACTCTTAATGTTGTCACATCCACTGCCAGCAGCGCTCCCAAGGCAGGGTTGCCCTTGTGAGCAGCAGTAAATGTCAAATAGAACTACTTTAAGGTCTCTAAGTATTAGTCCCTATAAAAGCTTGTTTGAGTCTGTTTGTGGATGTTTATTAGACTTGGGGTTCTTGCAGTATTTACTGTGCATAGCCTACTCTAGGGGGTGTGGGGGTGGTGGGGGGTTGGGGTCTGGGGGGTATCCTGAAGGACACCAGTTTGAGCTAGCTCACAGAGCACCATGAGTCGGATGAACAGGCGCCTCCTCCTCCTCCTCTTTGCTCCTTCCTCGGAGCGAAAGTGATCAAAGTCCAGCTGGAGTATGTTTTATTAACAGGTGCAGCACTGCAGTGCATTATGGATGAGGGCGAGGGGGCTCTGACTCCCGTGTGTCACCCCCGTGCCTCTAATCCCACCGCCACAGCTGCATAATTCATACGCCGTGATGGATCGCTCTCTACCCACGGTGTCAAAATCACTGATGTTCTGTGAACAAAAAAAGGGTCTGAAAAGACACTTGCCACATCTGTCTGTACATGCACGGAAGCACAAAGAGCATTCAGAGTTCAGGTTGATTTGTTAGTAGGCTTAGTCTGTGTGGATATTGTTCATGTGTGGATTACGGAATACTGTGTTAAAATGTAAATTAGGGGGGTGATGCAAGTGTGGAAATAGAATAGAGACAGCAGCTTGGGGACTGAGTTTGATCCTTGGCTTAGTGCTAAATGGTGTGCACGCACAGTGATGATGCTCAGGGTGACCTGAGATGTTTCAAGACAGCCTACATTATGTTGTGTTCTCCCTCAAAAGATTTGGAGAGGGCAGAAACAGTGAGAAGTCCTGTTGAATAAACTACAGAAATGGTATGTTCATGCTTACAGTGATCTTTGCTCTGCTTCACAGGGTTTGGTTCTGAAATGACTGTATTATTTGTATCTTGGTAGGTTGAACGGCCAATGTTGTTACTACAGTTATTACAGTGTTAACACAGGTATAGGACATATGTTACAGTAGCAACTCAGTGTTACCATGAATGCTTTCATAAGTCCATATCCTGCAAAACATTGTGTTTATTATGGCAACTTTTTGGTAAGTTTCATTATCATTATCTATTGTCTATAGTTCACGCATGACTTCACAAACAGAGTCTTGTCTGCCTCAACGAAGATTGCAGCCAAACAATTGTCTTTGTTCCCTATTTCCTTGCCTGAGACTGTACCAGAATCAACAACTCAACCAGTTAATGCTTTTCCAATCTGTCTCAAGGAAGATTTACGATTTCACATTCCCATAATAACCCATCATCACTTAAATGACAATAATCTCCACATGATCTACGTAGATAATCAAGAAGGAGGAAAAGAGAGGGAATATAAACGAAGCAAATCTCTTTTCCAACTCCGAAGGCTACACATGAGCAGAAATGAAATATGTCCAAGTGATTTCTGATTGAAGAAAGCCAATCGAGACCACAGGTCCATGTCTATTCATTAGTGTTAAGTGACAGTAAAGCCTGGTAGAGAGGTCTGCAATGAGAGCACCAGGGTCCGTTCAGTTCACTGGGTATAAATTAACCAATGTTCCAAGAGAGCCCCATCGAATATGCATGGCGATGTCTTCTCCAAAAGCCTGGGGTGGGCATAATGAATAACAAACCACATGAGATCACTTATTTGATTTTTTTTTTTTTAAACTGTCATTGGCATTTTATTCAATGGAAGACAATGCAATTTGCAGAAATCTATAAGTAGAGGGAAACAATATTCAGTCCTTTTATTTTAAAACAAATCAGACTTTCATTGGACTTGGATTAGATTTGGGGTTTCTGGAAATTAAAGTCTTCTATGGAAATCAGACCCTGGTCTTCTAACCATTCTTGGGTTTCCAGGGTATCCCTCTGCTCTTTACATCTCCCTTTAAACGAGGACCTACAGTACAAAATCTGCCTGCAGACTGTACATCAGGCCAGGGGGTGCAAGACATGCCAGGGGAGAGTTGAGAGGATAGGGGAGACCACCTGCATTCACTTACCTCCCAGACCCCCAGGAGCAGACGGCGCGGAGCAGCAGAGGAGGATTAACTTACAGTACGACTTTTACCGCTTGGTTGGCACATACAGTGCTATTCAATCGCACTCGCCTCTCAACTCCATAAATTCTTTTAACAGAGCACACACACGGCCCGCTTGACCCGGTTACCACTACTGTCAGAACCCCTGGTGGTTATATATGGGTTTGCCTTCATCCTCTGAAACAGTTCTGAAAACAGAGTTTTCCATCTGTGGAGTCGAGTGATCCTGTGATCGCAACACATGTAATGAAGCGAGACGTTCTTTTTGGGTGCAGGGGCTGGCAGGGAATAGGCTTGGTAGTGGGGTTATTGCAAACCAAACCATACTGGCCCAGATGAGAGAGAAAGGTCCACTATTAGGGGAAGGCATGGATGAAAATATTATTTTAATCATATAGTCAGATTACATGGGGCAACTGAAGGTTTTATACAGCAAACACAAAGAGCTTGTATTTGTGGTTGGATTTGCCGGATTTGCCATTGAGCGGGTGCAAAACAAAATAGCTCTACTTTGAAAATAAAAACAATTTTAACAAGCGATTTGCTCAAATATGGTGTTGCTGCTAGAATCTGCTACATTCCCATGAGGATTATGAGGTGTTTTATAAGTTGATGGAAACATCACTATTGTAGGTTTCTGCAGCACAGGGCTGGCTTGGATCCAGTGTATTGTATTTGTTGTAGATTTTACCTTTGACCATGGCTCATGCTTACACTAAGAGAGGCTGCCAGGTCTGGGATACTTACAGAAGACCCTGGAAAAGAACAGACACAAAAAGCAAAAGTTAGTACACCTTTTTATAGGTCAGAAATCAACAGCACATTCATGCTGAACTCCTTATCTGTTCATAAAGCCATGCAACTGCACAAGTGAAAACCTCCACTAACAGCCAGTTTAAATATATACATTCACTCATGTACAGTACAGCATACCAGCAGGGGAAAGTAAGTGGACAGACAGAAGCGACAGCTCTACCGGAAACACGGGTCTCAATACCCACTACATACCGGCATTATATTTCCACATAACTGCAAAATCACGCCTTTATTTATACACTGGCATTTAACGCTGGCAGCGCAACAAAACGCGCTTCCCTGGTATCTGCTTTCCACCAATGACAGGGGGCTCGGATGGTCACATGACTAATTCTTTTTGGAGGTACTGTAGCTCTGATTTCACTGCAACAAGGGGTTGCGGGCTTGTTAAAAATGTCCCCCTTTTTTGCGAGGTGATACTTACAGTCCTTTCCCCAATTACTTGCGCTCAAAGGGATCTGCACCGTGGCACATCAGAGCTCACTTGAGAGCCCCGCAAATCATTCTGGGTCTTTGGGTTCTTATTAGGGAAGTCCAGCTGCTCCACCTAAAAAGGCGGTGGGACTTCTTTTACAAGACTTATTTCGCTGTACTGGTCTTCCTTGTGACAGAAGGTAAAGTGCAAATTGCTCCTGCAGCTGCAGCACTTGAGGGAGACCCCATTTGAGGCTGCACTTAGATGCTGCTGTTTTACAGTTCGTTGAGTCAGGCTACTTACTTCATGGGGTATTTTGTAAGCAGGTAGTGTGTTGTTGACTTGTTTCTGTGTTGTGCACAAGGGGAGTGAGTTAAGGACACACAGCGAGTGTGGAACAGGAGGCAAGACAACCATGTATAAAGTGGGGTCTAAATGTGCAGAACATTTACCTTCATATCAGCACACACTATTGTTTACCACACATTTGTATCATTACAGTACATCCCTGAAAACAACACTTGGGACAAGCTAGCAATGAATCTGAAGAAGTTGGGATGAGATTTGGCTAAGAACTGAGGCTAAGAACAGAGGATATAAAGTGGAATCCTAGAACTGCACCACAGCTTCTCACAGATTAAGGACAAGAAGCCTTAAAGCCCAGCATTAATGTTCCAAGGAAGCCGCAGATCCAGGGTGTAATTTCATTTGATTGCCTTTTAGTGACCATCCCCAATCAAACTAGGCCTGTCTGTCACTGAACATGGATAAAAAGCCTATCAGACGCATGTCAAATTATATGGGCCCTAATAGCATGTTGAACAATCCATCATCAAAGCAACTCAATGCAGCCTTGTTATCCACCAGCTGTTATCACGTGTCTCTACAGTAGCGGTGCTTGTCATTTCTCCTCCTCTGTGTTTGCTATCCTGTTATTGACAACATGAAGTCACCACGTAAAGATGTAAGGTTGGGGACCTTGTTGGGCAGTATGGTGCATATGTCTGCTCATGTGATGGACAAGTCGTTATCACCCTCTAAGTGACACAGAGGTTATGCTGGGGTATTTTGCAGCGACAGCTGCATTGGGAACACTTGCTTTTTCCTACAAAATGATATGGGATATCTAGATATGTTAATTGAAACTAAAATAAAGGTATAGTTCCATGACCGTCAATAACCCTAAATGATTATCAATATATCTCCTACATTAAGTTCAACTGAAGCTGTACAGTAATAGTCTAAACTGTGGGGGCAGGTATCATACATGAAAGTGTGCCACAAAGAGCTGTTAAGTTTCACAGGAAAAAAGGAAACTTCTGAGGCAGTCCAACACTGACCACCCGCTCAGAAACAACCACAGGCTCAAACTGTGGTACATAGCCGCAACATGGAGATGTTTGCCCAAACAGTCAACCTTAGCTAAAGGCTCTTCCTTTCCATAGGTTCACTGTACTGTAAATAAACAGAAAGGTTCCAATGAAGTGTCCCTTTTGGTAGTAATACTGTACTTAGATAAATACCATGTTCATTTTCCAGTTTCTTCTCCTCTTTAATTAACTGGTGACTTTGGGACAAACAAGACCAGATGAAGGTGCGTTCAGCTTGGTTTAATAAAACCATGCCTACACATTAATGTGTAGTCAACTCTGTCTCTATTCATTCCACTTGGTTAGTGAGAAACATGACTTAAACAACCCTAAATACTGGCTATATTCTAAATACATGAGTGTTGCGAGATTCAAAGAGGAAAACATGTGCATTTGCTAATATAAGATCCATAGACACATTCCATAGACTTGACAGGGCATAAGAAATACAGTGTGTTTCTTCACATGGCAGACTGGATTTATTGAGTCACCTGAGTAATGCCTCATTAATGTTTATTTTTAACACAGAGAGGGTGGAGCTTAACATTGGATGGCTATAATGCAGAACAGTAGCTCACTGACCTAAGTACCAACAAACTAATGCCCCTCAAAGGCATTTTCATTGATTTACTTGAACCTTGGTAATCTACTATATGAAAATAGTTCCTGAGCACTAACCACTGCAACCAGTTGTAAATAATAAATAATGTACTACTATATAAAGGGTGCCTATAAAGGTTATAACAGATTTGGAAAAGCACTAGATTTAAGGACCTGTTACAATATATCCCCCTTTATATGGTATGACATTTGATTACACATGATTTATCATTAGGCTTTTATAAGTATTACTTTTGTTGAAGTGTGACTATGCTCCCTGATGCTAATCACTATCCAGAAATCTGTGAGGATGGCAAATGGATGGCAGAGGAGAATGACAGACATCATCATAGGCCAGCCGTGGTCTATTACATGGCGGGTTAAAATGAAACACGTTCTCTCTGGCCTTGCCTTAGATGACCCTACCACAGTGACTCACGTGAAGTGCAGTGGAATTGGCACGCGTCCCCCTGGCCCACAACGCGCTTGCCCATGCAGTGGTGGGATAAGGCTATTATCCATAACACAATGGGGCGGATTGTCGTCTTATGTTTTCCATTGTCTGCTCTTAATAGACCACTGTGCTGCTCAGGACATCATGCGGTACACTTGTTTGCTTGTTTCCGGTCGATTTGTTGAGAGGAAGTTATTTAGATTCTCAGCATTTGTCTGAGCTGATGACAAAGTGGAACAAAGTGTTGGTGTGCTGCTTTCACACCAGAGTGCCATTTGAAATTATCTGGCATAAGTGTTTCGGGGAAGTAAAGGGTTGCATAAACAACACTGAAGTCACTCAGAAACTCAGTCAACTGGAACATTGAACCGTCGTCTACTGTGTCTGTCAAATGCATTTTTTTTTCCCTCCTCTCTGGCTTTCGAGTCATACACTGGAATATTATGTAAATAAGGAGAGCATAGGCTGAGAGCCACACCACGTTGATCCATGTCTTTCGATCGAGACTGAAAACACAGAACTCTGTGCCACATACAAGATTTTGAAATTAATTTGGTGAGATCAAGCCAGAGAGGGAAGCAAGAACGTTGAATTCAAACAACAGAGACTGTTTGAAATACGGCCCCAACGCTGATTAACTTTCATTCGACTTTAAAGCAGTCAATGGAATTAGCGGTTATACCCAGTCAAAATGATCTGTTTCTTATATCAGGGGCTGCCTTCATTTCTTTGGCTGTAACCTAACCAATACCTTATGACTGTATCTCACTGAAAACAGGGACCTGGCTTTGGCCTGTCATACTCATTTGTTTTTATGAGAGCAATACCTTTGGTCCAACAGATTGGCCCTCTTCTATGTCTATGAAGTCTCAACATAGCAGTGCCCGCAAGGCTCCAATGTCCATTATCGCTCACCATTAGCCCCTGGGCGCTGTGGTGTGTACGAACTCGCCTGCCATTTATATGTTCCCCCTGCTAATTCCATTTAGTATCATTTTCAGCACTCCCTATCTGTGGGAGTGTTGCCACAAACACGTCTCCTCCCAAAGGAGCTGGGTCTGGCCTGAACTGACTTTGATGAGTCATCTTAGGAGAGAGAGAGACTAAGAGAGAGAGAGAGAGAGAGAGAGAGAGAGAGAGAGAGAGAGAGAGAGAGAGAAGAGAGAGAGAGAGAGAGAGAAAGAGAGAGAGAGAGAGAGAGAGAGAGAGAGAGAGAGCGTCTGACTTGGAGGTCCCAGTGAACCAGTGAACTGGGAATGGACATAATACAGAACCAAAACTTGTAATTGCAAATGAGATGGCAAATCACCCAGCCTGAACCACCATATATGAACTGGAAATAATTTGTCCAACTTTCACCGAGTGTGCACACAGAATCACTGTTAATGTTGAGAGTGGCTGCTCTATTGAGAACAGAGTATCTGCAATTAGGCATATCTAACAAATGGGTTTTCCCAAGTGAGTTTTGGGAAGGTATATGGCCAGCCATTCAATGAACATACATTACTGTTGCTATGGCAAAGAAACAGTGCCTTTTTGAATACTAGAATAAAAAATCTGACTGACAACTGAATGCACCAAGTATATGTTGTATATGTGTGACATTAGGAATGAATGGCTGGTCTTTTACACTAACACACATGCACATGCACATGCACATGCACATGCACATGCACATGCACATGCATACACACACACACACACACACACACACACACACACACACACACACACACACACACACACACACTTACCAGGTTCTCCATCTCGGCCTCTCCTTCCCCGCTTTCCTGGCGGTCCTGCATTGAGAGAAGCACAAAACATTTTTGGTTAGCACTTTTTCACTTCTTATTATATTCTGTAATTTACGTTTTGCATTTCAATGTCCTTGGGTTCAAAAGAGGAGAAGAAAGACCCAGTGTCAAAATATTGCTTTTATATTTTCTATGCACCTCAAAGTTCCCAAGGTTCATTAAGTATTTAGGCGCAATTTAGACAAACTGATGTGGAAACGGGGCACGTACTCTGTTGCCGCAAGAGTGATCCTCTTGGTTTCATCTCTCTCTTTTTCTTGGTGTTATTCTTTTCAGCTTGGATGCCTTGATTTCTAATTTGTTTTTATAACAGTCATTTTCAGTTTGCCTCTCCCCTTGTGCCTCCCATGAACAGCATCAATCTGCTAATGCTCAGCCAGAAGAGTAAAACAATTACACGCATTGTTAAGTTTTACATGCTGGAAACTTGACTGCATTGTTCGTAGGTAATCTTCAGTGCTGTGAACTCTGGAGAACTTAAGCGCTGCTTGCCCAAAACTGAGCTTACTCATGGGGGAAATGCTTTGCTATGAGTGACGGATGTTGGAAACTAAGGTTTGGTAGGTGTCAGGGAATCTGTGTGGGTTATGGCTATTATGGTGTGTAAAAACATACATTATAAATCATGTGATGATTTACATATCATTAAAGCGGAATTATTGGCCCACCTTTGTTGATCCCAAAGTATTATATATATATATTATTAACAGACTCATAGATATCCTTATAGCAAGCTTAGATTTACTTCCTGGAATAGTCTCATGGTGATGCGTTTTGACACATACTGTTAAGCATCACTATGAGACTATTCCAGGAAGTAAATCTGAGCTCACAACTAGGATATCTATAAGGTATGTATGCACAAAGTAATTGTATTTTGGGACCATATCAATGGTGGGCTGATGAGAATATAAAAATATTTTTTTAAGTAAAATTCCACTTTGAGTCCATTATGATTTAGTCTGTAATATACTGTATTTGTCTATGCATAATGAAATCATTTCCATTAGGTTGAAGTGACTCTGCTACTTTTCACAACTTTAGCTCAGAGTGTAACTAAGGTAAGCATAGACCCTAGAACGAGCCTGCCATGTACAAGTCCATCATTATCACCAGTTTGGAAGAAAGGTCTTATCCAAACCAACCAAGCGAGACAGACCTAACTGCATGATTTTCACCACACAGATATTATCCAGATCTAGTTTCAGATAGCAACAGTGTGAACAAGTATCACGTAAGCCGTTTTGTAAACTCATTTTACCACAGTTCTGCCAACAAATGTTTTTTTTTTTTTTTTTTTCAACATAATTAAGGAGGAAGGAGAGGGTTGCAAAGTGGTGGCTTGCACAAGGAGGTTTTAGACGCTTAAGTCCGGCATTAATCTGCCAAGGTGTCATGTTCTGAATTACAGCACACTGCCTCCAAGGGATGACTCCTTCACTCTGGTCTAGGATCAGCAGCTGTAAAAGCAGTCAGAGGCTTGGGTATGCTAAAATGTTATAACACCAAGGTAATTGCTAATCCAAAACCACTGCCCCCCCTTTTTGTTTGGATGTGTCAGCTGCTTTGCCTAATCAGCTTTCCATGCTGTATGTGCCGACTGTATGCAGTCTCCCTGCTTGTGTACAGTACTTTGTAACCGCAAACTGAAGAGAAATTCAAAGCTAAGAGAGAGAGAAAGAGAGAGAGACATCCACTTTTACTCAATAGTTGGAGATTAACGACGTCCCAGATGTAATAGACTAGAGTGTAAAATGCTGGCTTATATTGCACCACTGTATGACGTTTGGTTCCCAACATGTTCCCACTGTTTGGAGCTGGCCCAAGCTCAGACTCAGATTCAGATTCTGCTCGCTTGGGTGACGTCCAGCACAATATCAAACCCTGCCAACAAAGGCCCCAGCCAGGGCTTAGGGTATGAAGCCACAGGTGGGGAAGTTTGCTTCAAATCTTTTAGCACAGCCCACTATGTCTTTGCATACTGCAAAAGTCAGAAATCCAGGTGTCTTAAAATGTTTTTTTGTAAGCAAAATTTACAACTCAACGATGAGACCAAGATCAAGATATTTAAGAATAACATTTTATTCATGATTTCCGTGTCTGATGAATGGCATTGACTGAACTCAATGTCATGTAAGGCCAAAGTGTAAACAAAACAGTGGCTGTCATATTCAGGTCTATACAATGAATTGCCATGAGGGACATACAGTTAGTGCCATAAGGAAGCCATTGCATCCATTTCTGTGACAGTAATACTTTGTGACAGAGGCTTCAGTGAGTTGGCTGTCACAACGGCATGAAGCCATCAACAACCAATGCAAGGTCTCAGATAATATCCTTTGGAATGAGCTGAGTTGTATTCACACATTTACTGCCTTTTCAAGTAAGTGAATGGTTAGAAAATATGTATTTTTGCTGAACCGAAGAATGCAATTTGTCCCAAACATTGATAGTTGTGGCCATCTTTTACAGTTAGTTACCAAACCCACACAGACCATAGTCTGGTGCCTTTGGCAGGGATCCCAATCAGATCAATCCACATCCATTATTCTCACTTGGTTGATGGGAGTCCTTGTGAACTTATTGGAAAGTTTGCATGGAACTTTGCTTTATGCATTGCTTTACACAACAAGAGAATTGACCACTACTTTGTATTTTCAACTGTCACAAAATATACAATGTGTTTAGTGTGGATAAATGGCCTCAGAAATGAATGTTAAGACTAGAAACACACTTCAAAACCCCAGTTCTAAAATCCAGTTAAGTAAGGCTAATTTATGCAGTTGGCAGCAAAGGGGGGGGGAGAGGGGCTACAACATGTAACAATCATCAGTTATTCTTCCAATAATACAATATCTAGCATAAAACCTAAAATGTCACTATGTATTGCCCATTTCCCCTGATAATACCAGATCATCCTAAATTCAACAGTGTTCAATTTCACTCCTCTTCCCTTTTTCACAGTCCCAAATAAATCAATTTGATATAGCCCAGTCCAGCCGCTACATCAACAAAACAAGCATTGTTTCTGAGCATGATACAAGTCCTTAATCAGATCATTTAAAGCTTCTCTCTCGAGGAAATACAGCTTGTGAAGGCTGTGCCAAAAGTACCAAATTGGATACACGATCCAATCTCCAAAGTAAATCAAGTTTGAAGAGAACTGGCTTGTGGTTCTATGAGACAGAGTGGCAAATTGCACATTCCTGCATAACATGTAAATGAATGACCTTCTCTGTGATTGCAGAATATAGCACATAGTTTGTATTGTCCCAGACTGAAATGTCATCAGACAAAGTTGACAAGCAAACAGTGACGTCAAGGCAAAATTAGTTTTGCCTCTCAATAAGGGCACTGTGCCTTGATACAGCTTCTCTTGACATAATAATGCAACTCTTGAAACTTCATACTGTAGACTACTGTCTACATATTGTGCTGGTATCATACATACTGTAGCCTATGTGATCCTGTTGAATGAATGAATCACAAACATTAGCATTGGTATGATGTATCCAAATGTCAATGGAAAAGGCTTTCTCTCTGCTAAAAGTAAACTAGAATCCTAGAATTCACTCTGTTGTTAATAACCAGGCTGTCACCCATGTTAAGTCAACAGGAGAACTACATGAAGAGTCATTTTTAATTGAGGCCTTTTGGTGGTGTGGAGGAGCATTGCACAACAGACTGTCATTGTGTGGACGTAGGCTGACCAATTGGTTTCAGATATAGATAATAAAGGTATAATCCATTGTCTTACACACACACACACACACACACACACACACACTCCACACTGATAGTTCAGTGAAGTTAATGCAAAGTAGCTTCGCCCTAGAATGATGACACCTGACATAAGACAATGGATATAACCATGTAACAGCTCAAGGAAGGACAATGTACTGTAACTGTTCTCATGTTGTTCTCAGCCTGCCCCTTTGTCTGTATTGTTGCCGTGACGACTTCAACATCTGATGACTAGGAAAATGAGTATGGTATCACACGCACACACACACACACACACACACACACACACACACACACACACACACACACATTTTTCATGGGAAACGGACTGTGCTTTTAATAGGTCCAAAATAGGTAATAGATATTGGTTAATGAGATAATGATGAAAATAAATCAATTCCAGCCACACAAGGAAACACATATGCTGTTGCTTTCATCCATATATGTGATGTTGCCTGAGAATTACGCATTTTCCCAAGGGGGAATTTTGAGGTTATTTTTGCTTTGTAGTCAGATTCAATTAATGTAACCGATCACCCCATTTCATGGATACTAAAAGGGCTGGAGGCTGACCTTATTGTTTACAAATGATTATATAATACATTATGCGGCACAAAAGTTTTGGGGAAATGCAATGGCAACACCATACAATTGCCAAGGGATGTGAACATTGACATGCAAATGTTTGGTGAGTGCTATTTCGAGCCATTTCGAGCCATTGTCGAGTACACTGTAACAATATCCACCTTTTCTCATAGAGGTCTATGTGCCATTGAAACTTATGTAATGGAGAAAAGTATTTTGCTAAAACAGCTAATTTGGGGGACAATGATCAATGATCACTTCCAATGATTAATGGTTGTGTTTTAAACTGGTGATTCAACATATACAGTACGGAAGCTTTCAAGTCATATGTTTCTGTGACCAGTAGCCAACACCGCTGCTCAATGGCCAGGAGCCTCATCACCAAACTAGAGACTATGAGTGTTGCTGTGAACATGTGCACGTGGCTGGCAACCTGACAACATGTCAACATACTGAACCTCTGGCTCAACTCTATAAGATGTCTCTCAATCACAAACCGAAGACCTTGTTTATGTTTTTCATAGACAAGGTTCAGGGTTTACTGAGTGAAATCTTCACAAGCCGAGAGTAGGGGCGGCTTTCCAGACAATATGGGACTCATTAAAAAGCCATCCCACTCAACCCTTTATTGAACAGTATCTTGGCAAGTGCCTTGCACAAACAGGAGGAGAAAAACAGAAGAACAAGGATGCTGCATCTGAGCACTCCACTCGTGTGCATCTCTCTACGTACGGTATCATTGGGAGCAGCTTCTATAATGTCTTTGACATAGGGAATCTTGGATGGGATCCAAAGAATTCCCTAAGAGGGCAAATGCAGGTTTTAAATGGGTTTTATAGGGACCAGTGGGTTTTCTAAATAGACTCCATTACATTCCACTTAACCCATCAACATGACCTGGATGAATCACCAGCAGTTAGGGTATCTGGTACAGGATAGGGTTTATATACAATGGCTGGCTTTAAAAAAACATATTTTACTTTGGACTTTATGGAGGAGTTTGGCAAATTGGGAGCATTTTTGATTCATGGTCCTTGTTAGTCTGCATGACAATGAATAAATCAATACATAAAATGCTAATTTCTGAACATGGGGTCCACTTGTCTTGGAGAAAAATGTAAATTAAACCACTTTATTATCAACATTGTCTGCGACTACTGATGTTTTCAGGGTTTTAGTTTTTTGGACGAGGGAAGTGAGTGTTTGGACGCATATTGTGTAAAACAATATGAAATGTGAAAGCTGACAGCCAGGCTGTTTGTGACAGGTTGGCCTCAAACTACCTCACGTTTTCCCAGACAAAACAGATGGGAATGAGGGAGTACTCTGCCTCTACTGTTAAAATCAGTAATTACCTTCCTGAGCACAATGAACGCTCATAACAACATGCATAAACACACACATAACATGGTCAGCATTGATAAAACATTTCCTGTTTGTACGGAATACAGCCTAATGAACTTGCCAGACCACCCCAAGGGCATATGGTCAGAAAGCTGTCTTTCACTTTTCTTTTCTCTTTTACTTTCTCTTTTAAACAACATCACTGACAGCAGCTATTCAACTGTTATTAAACACTTTCTGTGTCTATCTGTTTTATTTAAAATGCTGCATTGGTCAGTACTACAGCAGATTCTCCTTTTTGGCCTCTTAAAGAAACAGTGTCTGTTTGCTCACTATAACCTGCATTTGACCTGTTCAATTAAATAGGTCCACTGTTGAGTTAGCAGTGGGCCTATTTAAACACATGGGAAGTCTAATGCAATTAAAATCTGCAAGGGGAAGGGACAGGACTGTGTCTCCACAGTTCACTTTCGGTTCAATCTTACAGTCATCTGTGTTTGTCATCTGAGAGGAGAAGGGCCAAGCATGTTATCTGTTGAAGACTTGATACAGGAGAGGTCACATTTGGCCTGGGATAGCACAGCCTAACTCCCAATAGCATTCTGCATGAGAACCCCTGTGTTTTAACCTCAGGGAGAGAGATAAAGAGGAAGAGAGAGAGAGAGAGAGAGAGAGAGAGAGAGAGAAAAGAGAGCTAGGGGGAGAGAGACAGAGAGAGAGAGAGAGAGAGATTAAAGAGCACAGCAAAAGGGAATAGAAAGAGCCTCCCATATCAATACTGTTACCTCTGCTCTAAAATATGTCTCAAATATGCCACAACCATTGTTACAAACTGCTAGAGTTACAATGCATACTCTAGTGTCATAAAGCCGCAATGTAACTCGGTTTTCACCCTGCATGTCTGTGTGTTGGCTTATTATTAGCAAAGTACGCCATCAGCCCTGTGTATTGGCATTTAATGGCTGTTAGAGATTTTGAGGTCATCTGAAGGTTTTCAGGGTTGATGCAAGAGCTTTGTTGTCTGTGGTCAGGCATCATATGAACTCTTGACCCCCTGTGAGGAATTACCTAAATTAACTGTGAGATACTATCTGTTGTTTGTGATATAGATCAACTAATGTCTTCTGTGTCATCAGAAATTCTCTCTATCAGATCATGGCTCCAACTCCTCCACCCCCCTTCCAAAACAACCAAGTACTGTAATGTCACCATTAATACCATTTCCAAGAACTTCCATCATTATCAACCATTTTCTGAAACATATTTCCCCATTATGCAATAATCTACTTATTTCCGACAACAAAAAACATCATTATAACTATTTCCTGAACACGGATGACTATTATAGCCATTTCCTAAGCCATACTTCACCATTAAACCCATTGCCTGATGGTAACTTCACCTGTCAGCAGAATTGTGCTCATATTGTCTCCAGACAGTATGGCACTTTGTCATGGATTGAACACACTGGAATCCAAGGCAAACTGGGGAAAAGTGTACAGATCCATAAAGGTCTAAAGGCTGGTCTCTGTGTGTATTTTGTTTGCCATGTCTGGTGGCTCATTTGGTAAACAGGTCGCCTGTGACTCAGTCTAGCCAACCACAAAACACGCACATATACTGTAGTACAGTACTTTACACACACACACACACACACACACACACACACACACACACACCTTGGTCGGAGCCATGGAAACCTGACATTGCAGTGCCATGTCTTTATGAATGACATGAATTACAGTAGGCTAACTTTCCTGTTACTGTAATTTATCCTCGGCGGCAGAGTATGTTTCTTTTATCAATGGCGCCTCTGTCTCTACTTTTAATAAATGTATTGTTATGACTGGTGAGACTGGTGTTTATACTGCTCAGGAGAGTATGATATCTGAGCTGGAAATGTGTGCTTCGATTTACATAACTGGAGTAATGCAGGGCGACTCACTGATTAGGAGCAGAATTAAAACTAATGAACAGTCATGAACAGTAATGAACAGTGACACTCACTCCACATAAGCTCATAGCAGTAATCAAACTCACTTTTCAATGGCTTCATTTTTGACAATTAATATCTGAAAATATTTCATTCTGATACACAGGAGTGGAATGGTGTGCAATGTTGTTGTCATTATGCCTGTGTGAAATGCATTCATGTCACCAACATGACATCTGTTTTATGTCGGCTATTCCCAAGAACACGAATCTCAAACTAATTATATCAAGTAGCATTAATTACTGCATGTGCATAGCAGCCACTGATTAAAAAACAAACTAATGATGTGTGGTTTTTACAAGTTTCCCTGTGTGTACTTCAGCTATAGTCGGGGGATGTCGTTATCCTTGTATAATGAATTCATGGTTGCCCTGATGGATTTGTTAATGTAAGTTGTTGCTTTTTTGGAGGGAGCTTGGGCCCAGGTCTGCATTTGTCCAGATGCCAGCTATCAGTTAATTAATCCTTGAGTTCCTCCATTAGCCTTCCAGAAACATGTCCATCATTCCTTGCCCCATTAGCTCTGTGTTGGGCAGATTGAAACTAGTATTAAAAATACATCTCTCCTATTTGAACTACTAGAGAGACCAAAATAGCCTCCACCCTATGTCACGCTAATTGCAGATGCTAAAATCCCCATGTATTTTCCCTCTGTCTCTCACGCACAAGAGTTCCTGATTAGGAAGCATTGTGTCTTGGCAAACTCTGGCATGCCTTTACACACAAATCAGAAAAAGGTGATGTAAAATTGCAGCGGCTGAAAAGCATTAGAGATAAAGAAGCAGCTCTTCTCAAACCCATACATACGCACACATACGCACACACACACACACACACACACACACACACACACAGAGGAAGACAAATGACATGGATAGGTCTATGGCCAACAGGCACGCTTGGATCATCAGCAATCATGCTACGGTTCAGCGTCGAAGCTGGAGCGCTCACGACGAGGAAGTGGGGCCTGAGAGAAGTCTTTTCATCACCTTTGGAGATCAATGTGTTTTCCTCTGGCAAGGGCTGAGTGCTGGGAAACTTGAGTCCCACCCCGTGCGCTCCGCGGTGCAATTATCCTCCCCGCAGTACTCTGCGGTCGCCCTGGCAGCAGAACACTCTCACTGATGGGGGAGGTCAATAATAAACGGATCGATCGGCCAAACCCCGTTGCCATACAGCACAAGTTAAATTGGCACGAGCAACCGCTTTGACAGCTATATCAGAGGGCTCGGGGGCAGGCTAGAACTCAAACTCATGTGTGGCGCACACAGAGAGAGGGAATGTTACGGTTCGGACTCGGATGAGCAACTTTACATTCTTCCATGAATATAAAGGGAGAATTTCCAATTAACAGATTTCATTGGAAAATTGAAATTGATTTCAATGGAAAAGGATAACATTTTGCGATCACTCCAACTTGGCTTAGTCTTGATGCTACGCCACAATCCACAGAGAAACTTAATGGCTTCTTTTTTTTGCGTTACCCATGTTACAGCTTGGCATGTGCAACCCGTGTAAGCAAAGTTGGTACTTGGGAGTTTACAAATGGTCCACCAGAGAAAATTGTGAACAATGTTTTTTAATCATAAAATGGCTTGTTCCTGATGCCAAAAGGAGAAAGTTTAACATTGTATTGTCCTGAGACTGGGAGTGTGTGAAGATCAATCCATTAACACAAGCATCCAGAGGGGATCCTACATGAGTTGGTCACATTAGCCAGAGTTTCTAGGCACCTGTTGAAGAATCCTGTCAGCTACCTCGGACACAGAGGAAGGCAGACGCCCTGCTTATCCTGATTACCCATCACATCCATTACATCACTGACTGATTTAGACCTAGACAACCTAGTGACCTAATACTCTAATCAATAACTAATTAAGTAAGATGCTGAGATACAACCGAGAACAGCATTGCAGGCTGTGCAAGCCTCAAAGGGGTGCTAAAGAAAAAGGACAATTCTGGATTTGAAATGTTTGAATGTGAATCCATACCCCACTAGAGAGCTGAGTAAGAGCTTGGATTATACATTCAAAATCGTCCCTCAATGTGAGACTGAGACATACAGACAAGCATATGGAAGTGTGGACACACAGATAGTGAGCCTTTCCTGGGCCAGAAGCTGCTATTGAAGCTTACCGATGGAACAGTTGGTGCACATTCCACTGAGGCGACATCAGAAGTGTCATACATAGACCTGTATGTGTATCTGTTTGATGTTTGAGCATGAGTGTGTGTGTGCGTGTGTGTGTGTGTGTGCATGTGTGTGTGCGTGTGCGTGTGTGTGTGTGTGTGTGTGTGTGTGTGTGTGTGTGTGTGATATACCAATCCAGGGAAGTGAAAAACATTTCAGCCATAGAAATAGTTACAAGAACATTTCTGGGCATTGAAAGTAACTGTCAACAAGCACACCAGAACACAAATGGAACATACAGTGTGGGACTGGGATCAAATGATCCCCTCCTGTTCAAGTTCAGCTGAAATACTTTATCTGTGTTTAAGACCGCCATGGCTATTGGGTATCGTGTGGCCATAGTAGAAGGGTATGTAACTCAATAGCTGCTGCTAAGGGATGATGTGACTCCTGGCTGACCTTATACATGCTCCATAACACCAGGGGTCTGTGAGTGAGTGTGTGGACTGACGGGCTGTATGTGGACCTAGAGCTAGAATGTGGACCTGGAGCTAGAATGTGGACCTGGAGCTAGAATGTGAGCCATGGGGCCCCGACCTGTTCCAGGACTTAAGTCGCCAACTCTTTAACAAAGAAGAAGACGGAGATTAGAGAACAGCTCCTTTTAGCTCATGGGGGTAAAAAGGCAAGTGCTAGAATATAGACATACTGTACACTGTACAGCATTTTGTTACACCATAAGTGAAAGTTACACTTCTATGCATAAACATGCAAAATTCCAATTAACTTTGTTCTTTAGATAGGTTAAGGGGAGGTTTAAGAACAATTCATTTGAGTTTGCCTCATTTGAGTTCGCCTTATTGCACAAACCACAAATGGGTGACAAAGTTGTAAATCAGTGCTATGTAACAACAATGTGAGTACACTGTACCTGCCTGGTTAACTACCGTGTAAATATTCTACATGGTTTTAGCTTTCCTCATGCTAATGTGGGACTCAACAGAGTATCATCCATGAGCTCATCTTCCATGCAGCGTGAGAATCACAATCCCCCTGCAGCCCACCTGCTCATGCCACTTTCCTGGCTTTCTTCCACAATGGCCAGACTTCAACCACATACTCTTAAAGACCCGCAATTATCACATCCCGGTCTCTAGCATGTGCACATCCCTCCGTTTTGACCTTGTAAACGATATCATTTCACCCTCCTATATACGACCCCCCCCGGACCCCGGACATGAGATTCAGTGTCTCCCCAATTATCAACCTGCAATGGCAGTAGCAGCCTTACGCCTCTGTGCACCCAAGTGTTGCCTGATTCCCTGCAGGATTATTCCTCCTGTGCCTGGCAGTTATGTCATACATACCCACAGTTATGTCATAGATACCCACATACCCACAGTTATGTCATAGATACCCACCTCGTCAACGGGGGGGGGGGAGCTAAAGCGTTTGGCAGTGAGTTGGTATCTCCTGGTGTTGGTGCCATACTACAGTATGGAGCACATTTGTGTTGCTTTTTGTTTTATTTTGTCCTGTGGAGGTTGGGAGACACATGTTACTCTATGACCCAATGATAAAGTGCTAATCCACCAACCAAGCTTCGGTGTCAGTACCATTTGGAATGTTGGGCACAAGTACCGTACGTTACACTTTAGAGGACTGGCAGCATGCAACCAAAACCAAAACTTTATTTCAATGGCTGCAGGACTGCAAGTGTAACTAAAAAACTAACTCTATTCTACTCTCTAACTTTATCGCCATCCAAGTGTGATTCCAAAAGCTTCAAATTAACTCAGAGCCCATCAAATCTCAAATTCCCCCCTGAACACCCAAACCACCCACCCCAAGAGCTACCAATAAAAACCCTTTGTTAGCCATATAATTTATAGATTTTAGGGAAAAGGCAGTCTTTTTTTTTTCAGCAGTCCAGCTGACCACAAAATAATGGCCGGTTTGTTAAATCAGCCGAGGGCTAATGTAATTGTCCAGCTGACACATGGAGCGGGTCTCCTCTAGCTGGCCCCCTAGTCGGCACTGACAGATTGGGCCAGGAGGCTGCTGCTGCCTCAGCCGAGAGAGAGAGAGAGAGAGAGAGACTCTGGGGGCCCAAGCTGTGCAATTAGAGCAAACAGCAACCGTGTATAAAGGCAGCTGACTGACCCCGCTCACATGGCCCTCATGCCTCTGAGTGCCATGCGATGTGGTATGTATGTGTGTGTGTGTGTGTGTGTGTGTGTGTGTGTGTGTCTGTGTGTGTGTGTGTGTGTGTCTGTGTATGTGTGTGTGTGTGTGTATGTACAGTATGGTGTTTGAGGTTCGTCTCACTGTATGTCCACAAACATATCACTTAAGTCAGCCAACCAGCCAGCCGTTTATAGAACCATGCTGTGCTTGCAAAGCTAATAGATGGATGTTGCTGCAGTATTTTATGAGTAGCTTGCAAGGCCTAACCAACTGCTGATGGGTGCGGATGAGTTTTGTGTGAATGCTGAATGGCCTTAGTGTCTCAGGGTCCTCCGTGGCTCCTGAGTGGAAACAAAAATAAAGTGTCATCGCTATGCCGTCGGCCGGACCTGCTGACAGTCAGCCAGCTCCCCGTTTATTTTCCCAACCCAGGAAACCCCTCCACCGGGCTCTCAGAGAGGAGATGTGTAACCAGCCCCCCAACACCACCATCCCTTAAATCACCCAACCCCCCCGCCCCTTGGCCCATACACCTGTGTTGAACCCCATTGAGGTAACCTTACTATGATACTCTCTAGAGGGAGTCACATCAGATAAATAGAGATTAATACTCAGGAAAATATAGACTCACCGCAGGTGAGCTTTTCTCAGTGGAAAAGACTTGGCCAGTATGCATAAGCGCAACATTCTGTAATGAACAAGGCTCCCGTTTTCCCTAACCTCTGTCGATCTTTCCCTTCCGAACTCACAAAACCAAATAGACCTTAAGCTACTTTTGTGAGCCATTAATTCCTCTAAACGAGGGCTATTTGTTAACAGAGCAATCACAGCGTTTAGAGGCTTTCCCCCAGAGCTGAGTCATAGCATCAGAAAAATTGTTTAATGCACACCCATTCGTTTTTACAACGGTAAAAAGAGCCATAAAACCCACTTCTTCACATTCAGTTGGGGGAGTCTCATAAACAGGCATGAAAATTCACCCAACCACTTTGTTTCAAATGAAACGCTAATATTGCGTGACACAGCTTTTTTCCTCCTAATATATTTTTTTCTGTTGCCAGCTTACAGTAGGTATGATTTACTGTGAGAGAGCTCTTGATATCAGATCTGGAACAAAATAGCATTTATTTTCTTTCAATTACTTGTGTTTGATTTATTTTGCCAGGCACACTGGGTGAACAGGGCCTATTCCATTGATTCCATAACAGCGGACAAGCTATATCAACCTTGCACCTTGAGTAACTGACAGAAAACAAATCTTCTCTTACGCTTTATGAACCATGGCAGCTACATCACAAAGTGCATGTACAAGGGTGGGGCATATCAGTTGTCAGGATAATATCACCCTGCTCATCTTGGCCCCTACCTGAGGCAACCATTACTCAGGACTGTCAGAGGGAATGGCAAAGAGCCTATCCCCCTGCATGCCATGCTTATTTTCCAAGTATGTGAGTGACGTCATGTGAATTGAGGCCCAGACTGCCGTGACTAAGACAGATGAGACGGACCACGGACCCCGGCGTCAGGCGCTTTCATGCTCTGAGACACATCAGACGTAGAACGCATGCCACCACGCTAACATAAACAACCATCAAAAAAGCATAATGCAATATGAGGCAAAGCATTAGTGTAATTGTATTAACGAAACACTGCTTTGAAAGGAAGGTTGGACTCTAAAACTGGATTCCAGCAAAACAAGTATGTAACTAAGTGACAACCCACGGTCTGAGGACAAGAAACTGGCAATCAATGTGCAACACACAATCCCTGCATGCAACAGCTGGTTTGCTGTGCTTCTAATCTCTTTCCATGGATTAACAAAGAAACATTTGAAATCTTTGAGTTTTAGATAAAAAAATAAATCAGGGGAGCTTTTCCACGCTTGCTTTGCGTTGCAAGGAAAATAAAACAACCATTTTGTTTTCAAAGCTTTGGGCGGGGGGAGGATGGGTTGACCTCATGTTTCCTCTACAGGGTGTCACTCAAACTGACCAGGTCATAGGTCATGGGAAGCCAACTGTGTCCTCTGGGGAGAGTCCATAATCTCCGACCTGTAGTTTTAGGTGGTTTGTGGTGGTGTGAGTGCTTCATCACAAATACATATTGTTCTCATCATAGGTTTGATCCTGCTGGACAAAAAGGACATGCACACCACTAGCCTATGAACTGCCCAAGTCCTGAATCCTGAGACCTGCCATTGGATGCCCTTGTGTAAACATAAACTGGATGGCTGCAACTTGGCTAAGGGTGTAAATTGTCTCATTGGTTTCCTCTCCTCATGCCCCTCTCCCTATCTGCACTGATACTGTAGGATAGGTAAAAAAAAAAATTGCTAGTTTCAGGGGACTTGCATTGACCAGCATATTTCTTCGGAATCCATGTTGCATCCACAGTTAGGAATAAATGTGTGAATGAGTTAGTTGATCACTAGGCCACAGTAATGCAATCCAAAGTGTGGTAAATGTGTTGACACTTGTTTCGGAATGGCCCAGAGCTGTGTTTTTCCTTACATTCACTTTACAAAAAGCACTGAATTATGTTTTTGTTTTACTGTAAAAAGAGCAGTCCCACTTGGCCCTGATCCAGCATTTTAATGAGCTTGAAAATTCAATAGATTTGGGGGCAAAGGGGGCATTATTTTGGCACGGGGTCCACTTGGCAGGCTTATGACAGGCCTTTTCTATAACGGAGGCCTGTGAGAGTCCCACACAAGGACCAGTAAGAGAAGTTTTCATACATTTAAAATGAGGCCGGACAATCATCACATCCTGTTTCTGCTATGATGAGACAGATTAGAAGATTTAGCTTCTCTATCTGTTCTGTCCCTCCATAAATCACAGGAAGACAAGCAGATTAATTTAGCCTCTTTCGGTTAACCTTGGCAGCACGGAAATTGCAAGGCTCAGTCAAAACCTTCAGTTGTGTATAAGAGCCATTTAGACGAGAGATTGGGGGGCTAGGCAGGACCGGCAAATTGCAAACAAACTAATAACCGTGACAAAGTGAAGGGAGTCAGGATCATTATTAGATGAACAGAGAGCAAAAACAACCGTGTGGAGGAGAACCTTTGGTTAAAGGACTTATGAGCAACCTGGTTGCTATTTCTAGGCCACCCATTTGGTGCCTGCCAAATCTAGCAAAAACATCCCTAAGCACACAATGTGGCTATTGAGTTCCTGGCTGGTGTGATGATACAATCTATTCTTATTTGGATTTTTGTGTGCGTGTGTGTACATGATGATCCAAGAGCTCGTTCTGCATTGGGTTACCTGTGTGGCATGACGAGCCGCCACAGAAAGTGAACCAAGTCTGTTTTTTTCTACTTGAGTGGGCTGCATATGGAGCTTTTACTCTTCTCATTCATTATTTATTTAAACAAGGGCTTCTTTCATGTATCGAGAGCACAGGACATGTATGTTGCCGTCTCCTCTCACCAAGACATCGTTTAATCAAAGACTACAAAGCTATGGCGGCTTCATTTAGAGACAGATCTAGGCCAGCGATGATGACATTGGGAACCTTTTTCTCATCACTTTAGTTTTTAGGGTGGGGATCAGATTTTGTTTCCTGACCAAAAAAGTAACAAGTAACTGGCATCTATTTGAGTTTCAGTTCCAAGGTTTCCAGTGACTATATGAAAATGGGATTGGACAGAAGTGCATGCTTGTTTCCTTATTTACAGTTGGGGACTAGTGTGGCATATAGGCTCGACCACACACACTGGGGGCATGTGGGAACCATTGTTAATACGAGGACCATTTACTTTGAACATGGATTTTAAGAGATCCTGAGATAAACTCTGAGACTCACTGCATTTGGATGCCTAACCTCTAGGGATGGAAATCCATGAAGGCGGTGGCTTCTTCTACCTCTACCTGAGTTTCTTCCCCCACGCCATCAGAATCATCAACGATGACCCCACCAGTGCCCCCCTCAAGTCACTCACACACGCACTGTCATCATAACACATATGCACACACATAATCATCCATCTGCTATTTATATTGCTTACTGCTTATACTGTTCATATTGTTTATACTGTTTATACTGTCCATACTGTATATTTTTTAGTACTTCTATTTTTTATTTTATTCTATTTTTAAACTTATTGTATTGTTGCACTACTCTGTGGCACTGTCACTTTTGCATTTCACTGTATACTTGTGTGCACGTGACAAATAAAGAATCTTGAATCTTGAATCTTACCTCTATAATGGATAGTACAGTGCACAGGCACTTAACCTCTGCTTTTGCTTGAAGACATCTAGAGCTGTGTTTTTAGAAACACTTTATCTTATGCCCAGTAATAAGGAGGTATTTGCTTTGAAAGTACTTGGTAAAACTGTTATTACCTGAGATTCATTGACACAAGCACCACTATTCCATTTCAATACTGGGTAAATACAGTACCAGCTTAAACCGGGCTATTAAGTAAAGCCTTACCGTATTTCGTAATTTCTAGAGTATCATGAATGTTTCACCTACTCTAATATACAGTTCTTAATCATACTGCACACAGAATGTCTCATTCTAATTTCTGAGAAGAAACATTTTCTAAGATTGTGCATGCAAAGCAGAACAACAGCAAACATAGATTGGACATTTTGTACGGTAAAAGGGTGGATTTTATTTTTGCAAACAGGGCACTGATTGTAGGTCTGCTGCAGTCGATTACCCGTTCAAGTGGCAGCATACTGTTCACATTACAATTGCCATGTTATGCTGTTTATTACCGCGTATGTTCCATGAGAACTTGTCACTGCCTAGCAGTTGTGGGCGGCAGATGAAAGGCAAGGCAATGCGCGACCATACTCCTAAAGAGGAGTTAAGTAATTCAGAGACCGCATGTGAAGACGCTTTGGACCAAGTTCCACACCAAACCATCCCCAACGACTGTCCCTGGTCTGTATCAGACTCTGAAGCTGTGGGATGGCACATCCATCCCCTTCCAGCGTGCCTGGTTCTCACAACACTTGTCATGCACGGCGACTGCCCCCACCACTTAAGTGCCCATGATTACTAAACATCAACTTTTTCTTTTTGTTTCATTGTGACGATTCCGCAACCACAATCCACTTAGCGCCTTTCCTGGCATTTGGCCTTTTTCTCAAGCACCACTTTATAAAATGTCTCCACAAAAATGCCAAGGCAAAGATGCCCTCAGCAGTTAGTTTGGTTGAGCAATCAGTCAGGCAATTATGAATTAAACAGCTAGTGCTAAAACAATAAGGCATGTCGGTAACACTTTATTTGACTGTGCCCATATGTTTATAAGCATGACATAAGATCTGTCATTCGGTGTCAATCATGAATACTCATATCAGATGACATACTGCTGTTATGACAGAGGTAGCAGCTTGTGTTATGACTGAGGTGACATAACAACCTGCACAGCAGCCTCTCAATGATGGTGGTGTAATAAAGCTGTCACACCACACCATATTATGATCAATTGCAAAATAGTGATCCTGTTAGAAAACAACGTTGATTATGATTATTAAATGAACAGTCAATTTCATTGATTATGTTTGATTATTTTAAAAGATATCCATTGTCACAAGATTTTTTTTTTTTGGATAGACTGGATAGACAAACAATGAAACAGAAAACAATTATGAGGAAGATCACTTTATTTATTAAACATATCCTGTTCAGACTGTTAGCCAAGCTGCCCCTCTAGCTTACAATTAACACATATTCTCCATCTGTTTCATCAAGGGAAGTATTTCCTGAGTTGTGTAAGATTGATGTTAAAAAGTCTACAGGGACCACTATTTAAAAACTTTATCTGGATCAGAATGATCTGGATTCTGTGATCACCTTTTTTGCTACACAGGATCAGATTGATCTGGCTGATTTTGAGCCAGTATTTCAGAAATGTTTTGGATAGTATCATTCTGATCCAGATACCACAAGATCAAGATCACAGAATCGTTTGTGCTTTGAATAGGCCTCTATCTTGCTATCTACTGGGCGAGCTAATGTTACAAGATTTTGTTTAGTCAAAAATACATGAGTGAACTACATAAAAATAGGTAGCTCACTGGATAACTCACACTACATGAAATACTATTACTAAGATGTATTTTCCCAACATCCCCACCTTAGTTACATTATAATTTATTGCTAATAGTGCATTTCACCTTCTAAATCCACCCTGAATCCATCCTTCCAGTGGGATCAAGATTATCAATTTTTTTTGCATCAACTAACAACACTATCTTTCAGTTTTGAAATATGCAAAAACAACATTTAACCTTGATTAAAAGGTCAGCTTGTATTACCAAAACCCTATCCAAATGATCAGATTCTAATTTTCCAATCCAATTCTACGATTTAATCCAAACTGATCCCATCAGATTAGTTTTGAAATACTGGTCCCAGGGGTTGATATGCTTGATCTGTATCTCCTGCAGCTCTCCGCCTTATTAATAGCTGAACCTCTGGCTCATATTTTTAACATGACAATTCTCTCTGGTTCCATTCATAAAGTAAGGAAGGCGGCCAATGTACTCCCTCTTCATTTAGGGGGGTGATCCCAGCGAGTTGAATAATTAATTACCGCCCGAGGGTTTCTTGTTTAGCTAAAATATTGGAGTGCCTGATCAATTCTCAGATTTAAAATAAGTTGCATTTTAAATGTGTACCAGTCAGGTCTTAGCACATAGCACATACGACCTAACACTTCCCTAGTTATAAACTTCCCTGCTGCTTCCCTAGTTATAAATGACATTGTGCAGCCCTTTATATTGACCTCTCTAAGGCGATACTGTTGATCATGCCCTCCTACTGCAGAGGTTATCTGCCATTGGTTTGGATCAGTTGGTCTGTAATTGGTTTCAAAATTACCTGCAGGATAGAACTCAATGTATCTCAGTTGATGGAGTTCAGTCTAGTTTTCTCAATATTAATAAAGGTGTTCCGCAAGGTTCAATACTCAATCCACTGCTGTTTACCATTTACATATACAGTATAATGTTGTTTTGTCATTGAACAATTGTAAATTACATCTTTATACTGATGATACTTTTATGTACTCCTGTGGCCCTTTAGCTCAGCAGGCCATTCTTGACCTTTAGCATGGTTTTGACACTATTCAAAAATCACCCGTTGAAATTAAGCTGGTGCCTAACGAGGACAAACATAAGTTTATGTTTTTCTCTAGATCCCATAATATTGATTACCGTGATCTGCATATTTGTATCCTGAAGGGAATAAAAACAATTTAAAAAATAGGAGGAAGATTATCCAGGCGACGCTCCTCCCTATCCTTGACTATGGTGACACAATTTACCTGCACACACTTTTTAGCCACTGTGCTTCTGGAACTTGGAATGACTTGGATGCCTTAAAAGTGGACACTCAGGTACTGTACCTGTAGGTAATTTCAAGTTTTTAGAGAAGGATCTGTTTAGGGAGGTTTGTACGTGTGGTTAGTGTATGCATGTACAATACAATGTATTGTATTGTTTGTAACTGGTTCTTGTATTGTATATTTGTTTTATTTAATTTGTGTTCTTTGATCTATGTAAATCAGGGCCTTGCTGGAAAAGGAGACCCTGGTCTCAGTCTGGTTTCCCTGAATCAATAAAGCTTGAATAAAACAATGAAAAAAAAACAATTTGTCTTGTTAAAACATTGAAATGTTCCCATGCATACTAGGGTCCACAATGTGGTGTAATGTTCAGAAAAGATGCTAGTGAGGCTCCAGGTTACTCATTTGTTGATGCAGCTGTTTGTAAAAGCAAATATGATACCATTATGTCTGACCACATTGGCAAACATCAGTGGCATAGCTGTAGTAAAAAAAAAGTATTTTAGTTCTTAGTTTAATCAAGATAGAAACAAAAACATAACAGAGTTTGGACACTGAAATAGTAAACATTATCAAATTGGCTCAATATGAAATGAAAAATTTCGAGTTGGAATTATGTTCAGAATTGAAATATAATATTTTTGTAAGGATACAGTACATTTGAGAGTCAAGTACATGTCATGAAGGCAAAGCTTCCACAAACCGCATAAGCTGATGATGCCTTGATGAACTGCTGGAGCAACTTCATCAAGGATGCATAGAAACATTATCTTTGATAGAAAAATACAGTGCACTTTACAGAACAGCGGCCATGGCAGCCAAGCAGGACTTTTTTAGCACATTCGGTACTACCGAAAGTGGACACACAGCAGTATTAGACCGAATGCTATTGTTGGTATCGCGGTACTATTGTGGTGCTGGTCCTACCGTGCAACACCATTGCCAACACCGTGCAATACCGTGCAACACCATTGCCAATAATGTTTAATGTTTTTTCAAGCATTTTAAGTGCATTTATAAAGCATTAATAATTGGCTGCTGATTGCAAGCTCCCAAGTGAAGCTCCCAATCTAAACTGATGACTTAGAATTGTGTAAATGGTTTATAAAGGAATAATAAACTGGTTATAAATGATGTATTAACTCATTTTAAACCATTAATAAACACTTTCCAAAGGGTACCTTAATGTAAAATGTTACAAATTATGAGTAAGATCACAACATAATTTGTCTTGTTAAAACATAGAAATATTCTCATGCATACTAAGGCCCAAAATGTGGTGTAATGTTCAACAAAGATGCTCCAGATAACCCAGTTGTTGATGCAGGTCTTTCTAAAAGAAAATATGATTCCAAATTGTCTGACCACATTGGCAAACATCAGTGGCACAGGCCATCGTATAAAAAAGTTTTTTTTTTTTTTATCAAGAAAGAAACAAAAACATAAGAGTTTGGACACTTAAATAGTAAAAAATAAAAACATAACAGAAATGTAATATAATATTTTTTACATCTGAGTCATTCACAGGTCAGATTTGGTCTTTATCCCTTTTATCTCTCATTCTTATAACGGGGTAATGACTGCTCTCAGACCAGTTTTAGAGTGAAAACTAAACCAACACGAGAACAGTTGGATTAGGATATTTTCATGTTCAGAATAGAGGTTGATCCCCCAAAATGGCCATAATAGTTTCAGCATGATTAACAAAGTGCAAACTCAGTTGGGGGTAGAAACATAAGGCAAGGCTTCAGGAACAGTAAACATCCCTCACGTCCACAGAATGGAAAAAACGTGAAGAGAGAGCTGTAGAGCATGTTTTACACATCTCATGTTGCCCATGTTGAATAACCGTTGTGTCATCTGCGGATACAGTAGCAAAAAACTGAAACGTTTCATTTTACAAAATATATCTTTAGCGAGGCAATGTATCACATTGCTGGGACAACCATGCTATATTTCTGTGGCATCAAATAGCTGGTCTTGTGCAGTACCTCACCACTACTTTTGTTACTGGCAATTACAACCAAATGGCACAGCAGCCTGGTCCCTACAGCAATCAATGGGGGGCTGTTTCCAATAAAGCAGGGAGCTTTATAGGGCCTTGGGCTTACACTGGGAGGGATGTTGCTCCGGTCGGGGCGGGGGAGGGAGCAGGCTCTACTACCTCCCCTCTTTCCCTCCCCTCCCCTCCTCTCCCCTCCCCAGCTGCAGATGCTCAGTCCTGGGCTTGTCAGCTTCCCTGTGCCAGAACGCTGCCAGAGATCCCCCTTTGATGCCGGGCCTCGGCGCACTCTTTACGGCCACGCCACAATAATCCCGCAACAGTGGTTTACACATAACCTTTGATTAAATGGGGCTTTATGGAGGCCCTCGGCCTGAGCTAATAAGTGGCCCTCGGAGGGCTCTGCCAAGGTTTACCTCAGTGAGGCTGTGTGTGTGTGTGTGTGTGTGTGTGTGTGTGTGTGTGTGTGTGTGTGTGTGTGTGTGTGTACAGTAAAACCCTCCTGCGTACCGTCCACCTTATTACTCTGATTTTACCTTGTTAAGAGCTCCCTTTAAAATGCCAGTTTGGTTGTTACACGGTGAAAAAAGCATGGCTCATTGTTCTGAAAAGTTCCAAAAGACTGTAGTAAGAATGGAGCAATGTGTAATTTGATTCGGTGTAATGGCTAGATAATGGCAAGAGGTCTAGAAGTGGCTATCAATCTTGATCGGGGTTTTGTTTCTCAAGGTTCTGATGAATAAAACAGCTGGATGCTGGACTCTTCATGGCCTCCAGATAGACATTCAGATCAGGCTTGTTTTATATCAAGTAGGCCCGCCAGGTCTCTGTGACATTGCAGGACTTTGGCTGTACAAAAACACAGCCAACTTTGTCATGCGAACACTCAGCATCCCTCTCTCACAACTTGAGCGTACACTGCTTCAGGCAATGGACCTCTCAGTTGTTGCCCTGCATGCACTGTCAAGCAAGACAGAGCACATGAGCGCACCATGTTGCCAGAAGACATTACGCGTGTGAAATTTACAACAGAGACTGCCGCCCCAGCATGGAACACGTTCGCCCGTTGTTGTTCTGTGATTTGTGGGGGAAGTGAAGTTAGCTCATGGGTCCAGGGGTTGGGGCCAGTAGTATGAGGCAGAGGAAAAACAAGGGTGTAGCAGGGCAAGAAGGGTGTGGGAAATCAGCTCTGTTCATGACTGTCCAACCTGGCAACCTGTGTATAATCACTGCTCACCCCCTGACAGACAGTAGAGGAGACAGAGCAAGTGCAGACAGACAGTACAGAGAGACTATGGAAGAAACAGTAGACTCTGCTTCTTGTCACTACTGAGTGTGTCATCCCCTTGGGAGTGGTTTTGTTCTTCCTTGGTTAAAGGTCTAACAGAGAGAATGCAATCAAGGACTTTCTTTGAGCTGAGTTCAATCTTAATCTTTCTTTTTGACCGAATAAAAAGTGCTGTTAAGTCTAAAAATAGTTGTTCCAGTACATAGCCAACACAGAGAAAATAGCAACCAAAATACAGTCGATAAACCATATGAACTTGAAGAATTCCTCTCAAAATCTAATTTCATGACATGAGATTTGAGGCAGAGGCAAAAAGACCATAATCACCTTGCCTCCCTTTTGAGAAAATGGCATGTGTAGAAGTGATGATTTGTGAAGAATTCACTTTCAAAATCCTCAAGCTTTTTTTACATACTGCTCACAATGGCACACGCCAGACAGTTGAGATTTCCCATGCTGGAGACCTTTTTTTTCCCTTTCTCTCTTAAAACGTTTTTGTTTCTGTCTGGATCAGCTCAGCTGCAGTAACGATTCAGCATATGCTAAGTGGGAGAATTGTGAATAGGTCCTCTGACCGCCCACTCTTGAAGTACCTTTTAAGGGCACTTGAACAGCAGTGCATGGGGTACAGTCAGGAGACAGGTGCTTTCCATAGTCAGAGAAGGAGGCTGGACACAGGGGACCACAGTGGAGGTCAGATGCTTCAGACGGGGTCCTTCGCTGTTTTGACTTCACTGCTGTCCTTAAATGTGATTTTTGACAGGTGCTGACAGCTGGATATAAGCAAGTGTGGTTCTGGTTTGGTCTCTAAGCTCTCAGAGGCGGATGCTGGATTCTCAACACAGTTTTTTTTTCTTTTTTTTTCGAAAGAGAGAGAAATTGGTGGAATGGTCATCAATAAAGGAAAGGTTTATCTGCTTTTGGTAGCTTATTAACCTTTTTGTTGGCCCTATGTCTAATCTGCATCAAATGTATTATTTCACTGGTCTGGGCTTATTGACTAAAAAAGGTTTAATTTTAGTATAGCAGACACAACAGAAACAAAGAGAATGAAACCTGTTGGACCAATCACCCATGATAGTGAGAGGCCCATGCAGATGCATTTCATCTCACTATAGAAACCTAACATTTCCATACTAACATCCTCTTCCTCTGCTACCTCTGAGGTAAATCCTGTTATGCATACATCATTGTCTGAAAACTCTTCCTAAACTGAAGTCTCATGTGAATTCCACTCCCTTTACCATTAAGCGAAAAACTCCCTCCCCCAAACTTTTCAGACTACCCAAATAAATGAAAAAGTTGCTTTAAAGTCCTGTTTGACATTCAGAGCCGCCTCCCCATCCAATGCAAATCACAGAACAGTGACCTCTCAACCAAGAGAAACCTTAATGGAATTGCTTGCTATGGCCAGCTATAGTAATTAATTATAGATGGGGCCCAATTAAAGAAGGGGGTGAAGTGCTTGGCAATTAAAACCACTTTCCTTCAAAATGTATCAATTCCATTCTCCCAACTCTTATCGCCCACCTTTCGTAGTGCAAGCATGTTCGTGGCGCATGACGCAAATTGTCAAAGCCATGATTAGTGCACTAATTACACTGGTGTTGATATACTTAGGAGAGTTTCCTCACAGGTAAGCAATGGGTGTCTCTTTTTAAAGCTCCATCAGGCCGACCAGCAGATTACTGATTACTATGGCAGTAGTGGCCCTCTGTGGCTCAGTTAGTAGAGCATGATGCTAACAATGCTTAGGTTGGGGGTTTGATTCCTGCTGGGACCATATATAATGAAATATATGCACTCACTGTAATGCAAGTGGATAAATGCATCAGCTAAACTGCATATATATATATACACAACAGTCTCATCTACAGAACATTTAAAGGGCATTTCCAGTGCAATGTATCCTACATCCCTAAACCTGCTATGACATTAAATTCCAAGAGTAATTGCAGGATATCGTCCTGGCTTCTTTTGCAGAAAACCCCCTACTCTCTGTTGAATCCTTCTCCCTTCTATCCACTGATGCAGCCTCCTCCACCCTCCTGTCCACTCTTTCCTCATCCTTCGACTCTCTCTGTCCACTGACCTCAAGGCCAGCACGATCGTCTCCACGCGCTCCTTTGCTGCCTGAAACCCTGCAAGCTTGTAGAATAGGGCTCCGGGCAGCTGAGAGGAAATGGAGAAAAAATGACCTCCCTGATGACCTAAAACCTTATCTCTCTCTCCTCCTCAACTACACCTCATCTGCATCAGCTGCTAAAGCTTCTTACTACCATTCCAAAATTAAATCCTCTGCCTCTGACCCAAGGAAACTGTTCTCCACATTTTCCTCACTCCTCAATCAGGCCTCTGCAGCTCATCCAGAATGCTGCCACTCGTCTGGTGTTCAAATTCTCCCATGTCACCCCCCTCCTTCGCACCCTTCACTGGCTCCTGGTAGCAGCTCGCATCAGATTCAAGACCCTGGTGCTCGCCTACTGGGCGGCAAAGAGAACAGCCCCTCCCTACTTGCAAGCAATGGTCAGCCCCCAAACCCCTGCCCGATCACTCCACTCTTCCACCTCGGCTGGCCGCCTGGCACCGCCACCTCTACGTGGATGCAGCAGTCGCGCTACTTGGTCACGGCTTTTTACTGTTCTGGTGCCCTGCTGGTGTAACGAGCTTCCCACTGCTGTCAGGACTGCAGAGTCACTACCTATCTTCCGCCGTGGATTGAAGACCCATCTCTTAGGCTACATCTTAACTGTCCCTCCTAAAGACCTCCCCACTACCCCCCTGTTCAAGTTTCTGTAAATAAATTAATACAAAATAAATAAATAAAATAAAATAAATACACTGAAAATAAGTAATTATTCCTTCCTCTAACATTGTGACTGCCAATAGCCCCTGGTCCTAGCATAGCTTACTTTTTCTTATGATGACTGAGGGAGAGATGATTCACTTTAAACAAATGTATTTGTTGTAAGTCGCTTTGGATAAAGGCATCTGCTAAATGCCTTAAATGTAAATGTAATGTAAATGCAGAAAATCCCTGATCCAACCCCAGTGCAGCCTAAGGCCAATTCTTATATTGATATTATACTCAGAGGATTGTAAAATAGGTAGCAGTGACGTTTACACATTATACACAAACAAAAGAAAATGAACCAAGAGTCTAAATAATTTAATTGAAATTGAATAATTTTGTGGATTATCATTTAGCTGGCCATAATGACAAAACCGCTATTGTGTGGAGGAGAGACAGAGAGAATGGGAGGAAAACCTTGAAAAGCTTTGCAAATACAGTAGCATTTTAAGTACAATAGGCATTAAATTAAAGTCATTAAAAAGATTAATTTCAAATTAATCTTAAAATGGCTGACACAAATGAAATCTGCATTGCAGCACTTACACTATTAAGCATACCTTTTCTTTCCGGTCGTCAATACAGAGTTAGGGTTAGGGTTAGCATGTGAACTCTGCTGGCAGGTACATGTAGATGCTTAAGTTTACTGAATTTGTATGTATTTTGTGTGTGTGTGTGTGTGTGTGTGTGTGTGTGTGTGTGTGTGTGGGTGTGGGTGTGTGCGTGTGCGTGTGCGTGTGCGTGTGCGTGCTTGCGTTTGTGGGTATGTTGTAGTTGGACTACCAATGACACTGCATAAACATTGATATTGCAGGTTTGATTGAATCCAGGCCTGTGTGTATTGATTACAGTGCAGAGGACCACTAAGACGTCCTCTCACATTATCGCTAGGATCTCATCCAAATGACTTACACAGCAAAATAAAAGGAAATGGTCTGTCTCTTTTAGAATGATGATTGGAGGTTTGCTACAGTAAGAAACACAGTTGTCTTTGTTCAAAGCCACGCACATGCTTCAAATTACTTTTTTAACAGAAATATTCTACTTTTGATGTTAAAAGGTCATTTTCAAATATTTCATAAACAAGACACAAAAAAACAGCAAAGTCTGGCAATCCTTGACTGAAGGCTGGCTTTACCGTGGCCATGTAAACGGTTGCCGGGGGTAATTATTTGTTTGTTTACCGTATGTGATAAAAAAAATCTTAAGCGGCCTGTGAGAGCATCGCCCACAACAAAGGAGGATGGGAGATTGGAGAGGGGCAGACTCTGAGGGGTAAAATCATTACCACCCCATGTCTGTTTCCAGAAGGGAGAGATGGGTAAACAAGCTGCTCAGTGGTCATGTTGGGAGGCTAGGTTTCTGCTTTGGGCAAGACAGAGTCAGGGGACAGGGGACAGGGGACAGGGGACAGGGGACAGGGGCGGGACAAAGACAGAAAGATAGAGAGAAAGAAGAGAGAGAAAGACAATGGGTGAAAAGAATGGAGAGAGAGAGAGAGAGAGGGGGGGGGGGTAAATAATGGGCTATGGCAATTGTGGGATGGAGTGAGAGAGAGAGAGTCACGGTAGGCCCTACAAAGCAGCTCATTATTGACCATTTCCATCCCAGGAGCCAAGCCAAATAAAAGGAGCTAATTTGCCAATTACACCTTCCTGCTCCTTTTCACTTCATTCCTGGAGACCTATTCCAGTGTTTTTCTCCCCAAACCACCCACTTCCTCCAACCTGCACCATCCCATTCAGCTCCATTGACCTGAGGATCCCAGACGGGAAAACCATCCCTTCCTGTTCCAAATCTAGGCCATCGGACGTGTACTGTACATTCCAAGCTAAGAGTTGCTCCTGTTCAGATGGTGAATGAAAGCCCCTATATGCACTGTTTCCACATGGCTTGGTTTCAGATTCCTACTCATTTAAATTCCAAATTGCAAAAATAGTTTAACGAAATAAAGTCTATGGAGAGTTTCTGTGACTGGATGGATGTACATTAAACTGTGTGTTTAAGGAGGTGTGTAAGGAATGCTGCATTGGTGATACATGCCCTCTAGTGTCAATTAGAACATTCCCATCCTTACACTGCCTGGCCTGATATATTGCTGTTGTCATTGAGCACTTTCGCAGGTCAATATTGCAAATCTCACCTAACAAGTGGCTCCAGCATTTGTGAGCTGAGATACATTCCAGAAGAGGACATTGGAGGACTGTATAATTGGAGGACCCTTGTGCCCTTCAGAGAAATTGTGAACACTGTCACAGGACCATTTGTTATTCCTCATACACAAACTGTCTAAACCTGTTACCCTGAAACAAAATTAAACTAAATACTGACCTTGTGACAATAGGGTTCGCTTTAAGAATAAAGACAGTATTCAGAGAATCTAGAGTATCAAATGTGACTCAGAGCCACTGCTGAGAGATTTTAGAAAAACGTTGGCTGTCATCACAACAGATGGTGAAATAAACTGCAGTAAACTTTCAACACGTTATTATGTCAATTACTTTAATGCCTGCATCAAAAGATCAGTTTCATGTTGAACAGAGCATGGAGGTGAAATATCTAGCTTTTTCCTTTACTTCAACATTGTATGTTGTCAATATTAATTTGAGTCTGAGTGAGAACCGAGAGTTATCCAGGAGGGGACAGAATTAATGGTGTAACAGGGTAAAGTGATTTGATTTGCTCTTCGGTTCAATGTGATGATTCTGAAGAAAAATGTTATTGTACAGAATTTACTGAAACACTCCACATAATTGTAGGCACTGCTCACTCACTTGCACTTGGGGAGCTGTAGTGGTTAATTGCAGAGCTGGGTATGTTTACTTTGCAGTGTGAGCTGGGGATTTGGAAATCATCGGAGGGTAGGTCTGCTGGCGTTAAGATTGGGATTGTGCAGTCCTTGGGCGCTCGCTCACACAGCCCATGAGGACAACCTGGGACTATTTGAGCTTCTCTCATTAAGTCAATGGTTTTTAGGAACAGTCAATAGTATGGGCAGAAACAGCGAGGATATCTGATGTCCAGAAGGTAACTGGGACCAAATTAGGTTTGGTGGAAAACGCAGGCAAAGATGACATTCAGCCAACTAAAATTGCTCCACTGCTTTGAGGGGGATTTAGCCAAACTATGGATAATGAAGATGAAAAGAGAGTAGTACTCATTACACAGATGTCATTGTGAATTAAACAATCTCACTATATGGAGCTTTTGGACAAACATCTTCCACAAGACAATCTACCCACACATACAGTAATCTATCAGCACCTATCAAATATCACTTTACTCCATCCTAGTCTAATGGCAGTCTGTCATGCACAGAAAATCCAGGATGCTTAAAGAAGCCTAATCGTCACATTTTCCCTCAAGTCATCGTCTATTCTGTTCTCTGTGTCTATCTGCCCACCTGCACATTCCTCAACGATAACCTTTGACCTTGAAGCAGTTATGGGTTACACTTCCCACAATTACCCAATGAGAGGGCCATTGTTAACCTGATTGACATTAACAGCGTGCAGCCAGTTTGGGTACGTAACCCAAGAGCTTCTGGGCACTGACCCTGAAGACCCCCAGACAGCCCACACAGATTACTTTAACACTTTACCTTCCAGTCATGTCCAGCCCTGGACCCAGGAGTGTGCCAGACACTCTAAATAAGAGGGGTCAGGATGTTTGGGGGGGGGGGGGGAGTCTAAGGACACAGAGGGAGAGATATAGAATGGCAATGGAGGTATGCATATGTGTATGTGCCTGTCTGTTCAGATATACTGAATAAAACAGTTAAAAACATTTATGTTTGCACTGTGATCGTACACATTGATGAAGTTATACCTGACATATTGTTACCTGACATAGGTTTTTTCCAAGTGTGATATTTTGAAGTATACTGCATGTTATGTATCACCATATTAGGCTTCCTGAGGAGGAGTGTATAGTGGATGTACTGTAACTTGAGTTTAGGTTGGATACCAGTGAAAAAAGCAGGGCACATTATCATAAAGTTTTCTGAAAGAGGAGAGCAAACTGCTGAGCTGAATAAAATAAAGCGTAGCCTAAACTAGACAGGCATGCAAGGGTGTGGAAATGTGCTTTACAGAACCAAAGAGTAAGCTTTGACACTCTTTACTGTACATCAACTCACCGTGCATAAAAATAAATATGCGCTAGGCACTGGGCACACACAATATCCAACCTGGGCCTCTACATCCATCCTTTAATATGGACGTTCATGTTTTGCAAAGCAGTTTCTCTACTGGAGCAACAACATTCAGCCCTTCATTTCAAATACTGAAAAGTTGCATTTGAGTCCTCAACTGAGGACCCGAGAACCCGTGTGACAGTTAAATAGCTTTGAATCCAAAATGTTCCCCTGAGCATTTTCTGGATGGGTGGGAATGACTCTTTTGATTTTAAATCTGATTAATTTGGGTTTACTTCATTCCAGAACTTGTTAAGGAGCCCACATTTTATGCAAATAGAGTGTAAAGAAGGATTAAACTCCACTTGTTGGCAGTCATACAGTACACTGTTAAGTAAACCACCTCTCACTCAGATTTAAAACATTCTCCTGAGCGCTCACTAAGCCGCTTCACCCACTTGGTGCAACACTATCACTGCCAAATACCAACCTCACCAACATCTGAAACCCAGCTCTACCCAGCTTTAGAAAAGATACATGGTCAGAGTTTTGTACATACACAATCCATTGATTCTGTCCTTTCCAGAATCAATGGATTTTAAAGAGTTTACATATTGAATATATCATATTGACAGACATTATTTGTGTAATTGTACATACTGTAAAAAAAATAAACTGTGGTCAAATGTTATGGGCCAATGATCGATAACAAGTAAAAAAGCACACAAATCTGAAGCAATAATGATTGCTATACCCCAGTCATTTGCTCAAGTTAAAACAAATAAAGTGGACACAAGATTGCTTATTTTTTCAGTGGCTATGCGCCTTTACGCAAATGTGTCAGTAAAGTCCACCGACAAATCTGTCAGCTCTTATGCTCCATCATGCAAACGACATTCAACAAAATCTTCTTGTCACGCCCTCCACTTCCACCTAGCCAGTGTCAGTGTCTTCCCAGCCTGGGTGTTTGGTGTGGGAGTGGCTGCCAATAGTAATGTCATCATCTACATACCTGCGGCTCGTCTCCTCATCACCCTTCTGTGATTTATACTCCGGTTTTTCATTCATTCCCCGCCAGATCGTTATAGTGCTCACCCCTATACGTCCCAGCAATTCCATGCCTGTTGTTTTTCCTGGTTTTTGACCCTGTGTGTTTTTGCCTAACCCCTGCCGGATTATCTGCTTTTGTTAGGACTGCCTTCTCGTGTTTCGACCTCCGCCTGATCTACTCGCCTGCCTCCCCTGCCTGCCCAGCCCTCCTGCCCTGTGTGCTCTGCCTGCCCTGCCCACCTGCCTACCTAGCCACCCCGTTACCCTTTCCCTGTTTTGTTCCTTATTAAATATCTGGATTATTTTATACCTGTGTCCCGACTCTGTGTGCTGCACTTGGGTTCACTAGTTCTGATACTTGACACTTCTGGTGTTTCTGTGTGCAAGACCAAGTCGTTGCACATTCCACAGGTGTCTCGGGTTTTGTTTGTAATCGTTTTGATCATGCACATAACTATTATTGTCTGTCTGTCTATGTTGCTGATAGCCATTATGGTTGAACTGGGTAAGCCCTTCATTCAATAAGGTCAGTTTCAATTCACCATGATAAGGTTAAAGTTACAGTGAAGCAGACGCTTTTGGGACAGGTGTTAATTACGCCTCAGGACATGACATGGAGATGTTGGCTATCAAAACAAGCTGTGGTAGTCATGCAAAATTCATCCCGATTTTTTTCTATGTGTGATTTTGAAATTGTAAAAACACTATTAGGTTAAAAACTGTTATTTTATTTTAAAGTGTCACATCGCACATGTGGACCTTTATTGGGATGACTAGTGTTAAACACACTGACTCTTAGTTAGCCATCCTGTAATATGTACGCTACAAACAAAGCCTTGCAATGTATGCCATCTGGTGAAACCCAACCCTGGCAACCGTATACCCATTAAATACAAGGCCCTCATACCCCCCATATTACCGTCCAGTTGGAACAACCTTACTACTCTACTATTGGATTGATTCTTGGAGTGTGGGTAACAGGCTGAAAATTCCATCCCACTTGATGTTATCACTGTATTTAGTTTGTGGCTGCTTCACAACCGTGATTGTCAGAAAGGATATTTATCTTGCCTTAAACGACACCCTCTGTAGCGGCTTGCTGAATATTTGTTCCTGTTGTTAGAGGGTGTCGACTTTCAAAGAGGTTGCAGGTGTTAGTCATTAGGCCGCCTTTAGATCCGGCACAGGAGAACATTTTCATTTTATTTTTTTCTTGTCAGAATTTATAATGACATTAATTTTGAGATGCGTAATTGCTGGATGCTGCAGCCATTTTGCTGTTGTTTCTGGCCAGAGAGGCTGAAATAATTGACATGCTCGACGTTGACTGTATTTATTTGAGCAGAGGGGTAGCCAGAACACTGGTGTTTGCCAGCGCCTACCTCTGGCATCCCAAACCTCGACATCTGGGCTTGATTCATCAAGGTATTTGCACCAACTGCAACAACGTGCAAACAAGCATAATGAACAAAAGACCCCAGAAAAAAGGCCTTGCATGGTGAACAACCAAAATCAAATAAACAAACAAACTGGGATGCAACAAGGCAATTTTAGTGGCTATTTTTAAAACCAGATGCTTCCAGTCTCAATAAGCACCGCTGTGACTCGATGACAGGGGATGGCACAGGGTCAATTTGTGCTTTTAATTCAGCAAGGTTTGGCCCTCTCCATGGATATACACAAGGAGGGGAATGGGAAAACTCTAAAAGCCAACGTCTATTTTCCAGGGGGTTTTCATAAAAATACTGCAAATATTTGATTAGGAGGGAGTTTGCCCTCTTTCCTAAGCACTATCAAGTAGCCCACTGATCAAATACTGTATGTGAAATATACTCATACTTCATTGCAGTGCAAATAATCTTCTATCTTACCCATTGCATATGTGATACAACATATGAACAACTGCAAATAAGAGTTTTCTTTGTCCTAGACTATCACATACTTATACAGGG
The DNA here is from genome assembly GCF_951799395.1 of Argentina silus. Lineage (NCBI taxonomy): Eukaryota > Metazoa > Chordata > Actinopteri > Argentiniformes > Argentinidae > Argentina > Argentina silus. Next base: position 31,020,564 of record NC_139655.1, on the reverse strand, counting down.
AAAGTGAGGACGAGGATTTAATGCTAGGCCTCAGAGGCGATTTCTTTTTATTTAATTTTGTGGAGTGAAGTTTCCAGAAGGAGCCATAACAGCAGTTTTCCAAGAGAGAGACCAGGGATTCAATCATAATGCCACTATCACTGTTGCTAAAGGTTGCTCCCTTGGATTTCATATAGCGGTATGACTTTATAGGCTGAAATAAATCGACCAGAGTCTGTATTGTTCTTGTCACCTTTCATTTGTCACACCTCTTGTGGTAGAAGCACTATGCCCCCACCAGATCGGGGACACATAACTGTGCTTTCCACTGTACTGACTACAAAGGCTTTATCAACTGATATCGTAACCTCAGTCCCTGAACTGTTCGAGATAGATTTGAAGTACAATTATAAAGAATTCTATTTATAGGCCCGAGCATCTGCAGAACATCATTTCCAGTGTCTCTTGGATGGCTCTTTCTTTTCTTTTTTTACTTAATTCTAAAGGGGATGAAAATCATCACTGATGAAATGAAATACGTTCCTGTCAAAGGCTTTTTTACATCTTCAACGTGTGTCTCCAGGCCTCTGAAATGCAATTTGCTCAGACCACACAGAGAACATGCCCAGAATGAGGCCATTGGGTGAAAGAGCCACATAAGTTTGAATGCTTGAATACAACTGAGATTCCCCCAAAATAGAGTTGGAATGTACACTACGCTTTGGAACAACAGCGAGCTGTTGAAATGTAGCCTTAAACTTTGACCCTCTAACCCACCAACTAAGCCCCCCCCCACAAAAACACACACACGCACACGCACACACACACACGCACGCACACACACACACACGCACAACTGATGCAGGTCAGAGTCATGTAACGTAATGTATATGACTGATGCAGTCAGCTATGGAACGTTCTAGTTGCAGGGAGGCATACTGTAGTTACTTTAATGCCCCTGTGGGCACAACAGGTGCTGGCCATGGGCAGAAGAGATCATGGAGCAAATTGACTAGCCTGCTGGAGACCAGACTATAGTCAGTGCCTCTGTGGTGCACCACTCAAGAGTGTGAGCTGAGAGTCCGGGCTGGCTGTGAGTGATGGGGCAGGCGTACAAATGAACAGGCAGCTACAGTGGAGATGTGTTTACTGACAGATTGATGCTGTTAAGAGGCCCCCAGCTGGTGTCTGGAGTGTGTTTGTGCCCGGCTAGTATGCCGCCGTTTTCGTGTGCTGGCATGTGTGCAGCATGGATGTGTTGGCGTGAAAGTATCGGAGGGCCCCCAACACACGCTGCCATCCGAATAAAGAGGCTACGCCGGCCATTTATTTAGACAGCTTGCGTATAGATTGGCAGAATACAGACCACAAGCTCCAGAGCCACAGCGCAGTGATTGAAAGGGCCCATTTGTACACAAAGTGCATAGTGCAGGATTGGGTTACACAAAGCTGAAGTTTCCAAATGGTAGCAGCGTTGCCACTTTCCTGGTGGGTTTTCATGGTTTCAAACCACGTTTACTTCCAAAGGTACATCAAAAACACACACTGGTTCCTGGAACTGAGATAAATGTTGTAGTAGGTTTCCATCAATCTCAATGTCTTATCACACTTCTGAAGACTTTGCCAGTTTGTCTGCGGAAAACTGCAAATTGTCCAATGCCTTAAAACTTCTCTGAGTCATTGATACAGTAGCACACAGTGAACGAAAGGAGAAGAGCTATTAAGTGATTCTCCAGCAAGTACTCTCTGTGTCTCCACCACAGGGGGTTGGACTGCGTGTGGTTTTAGTTTCCTGTAACAAACCACCTGGTACGGTCGATATCATTTAATGAATCACTTTAGGTGACTTCAAATGAGAGGAGACTGGGCCATGATGGCTCCCCATGGTGACGCCTCCCCCCTGCATCACGCACCTCCGTTTATGAATCCAAAATGAGGCAAGGAGGAACTCTCTCCTCCTCAGCTCACACTAACCTCCCATCTCTATCTCCACTCTCAGTGCAGTGCAGTTATAAACATGGATGATGCAAAATGTATTCCAAAGCGGCGAGGTAAAATCTTGATAGGAATGACTGCCAGGCAGTTAAAGTAAACACTACTTATTTCATTGGCTCTGATAAACAAACAAATTATAATTAACTATTATAAACAACGCTTTTATAAACAGGCCTTATGACAGAGAAGCTTCTTGCCGACTAGGTATGTTAATCGTCGTCGACCCATGAGGAGTGCATCATGTAGGACTACAAAGAAAACGCAGATAGACGCACGCTCGTCATGCTTCATTACGGCAAATAAATAAAGTGCATGCAAATCAAGGGGGGACGGTTTCTTGTCGTGTCTTGCAATTAATATAATTATTGGACTGTCTTGTTGCTCAAAGAGCCATGACATTTTTACTTGCTAATTGGAATTTCACTTAAAAGATAATTAGTTTCATCATTGACAGCAAGAGGCAGAAAAATCCCCACTTTAATTGCTGACCCCCGCGCTTCCTCACATTGTAATCAATTGGAGCAAATCGGCTATCAGAGTTTCTCATGTCAAGGTGTACCCCCAATTACTTTTCTTACATTGTAAGAAAATGCTGACGTCTCCTTGCTGAAAGGAAAACAATTATCCCTGATATTTGCAAGCCCAACAGCTACGCCACCAAGACTTAAAAAATGTATGTGCTTTGTTCTAGAAGCGCCTGTTCTGCTGACACTGAAAAATGAACTACCCAGTCTTGTGTTTACCGGTGTTGGCGACAGCTTCATTTTGGAGGGTGGTTGGGGGGGGGGGGGGGGGGGGGGAGTGGTGGAGGGTAGGAGAGTTGAATTTATGGTGAAGACGTGAGTTTTGAAACCTGAAAGCGGGGGATGGGTCACCTTCACCCCGGCTCATACAGTAGTGACAGAAACAAAACACTACTCGTGTGCAGAGGCGTGAAATAGAAATATGTACCTTTTCTTGCTCAGATACAATAACATAATGTTTGCCAGAGTGGGTGGGAGGACTACATTCTATATTTCTCTAAGCCTTTCGGAGTTGAAGTCCTCCTGTAAACAATCGAATGCTATGAACTACAGTTATAGCCAGGAATGGTACTAGCATAGTTGTGTTGTGTCTTGTGTTGTCTCTATGTCTGCCACGTATACCTGGATGATGCAAATTGATGGATTCCAATGGATAATTAAACTTTTCTGCAATAATTTCTCTTACAATCCCCTTGTTACCTGATAGTTCCTCAGAAATTACATGTTATTAGCATAATTACACAATTATTACAAAATAATTACACATCGGTTACAATGGGATTCATTGTATAAATGGTGGCTGTGCTACCCATGGCCATGCATTTAAAACAGCCATCCTGCTTGAGACTGAGGAGAATAAATGTGGCTACAGAACTGATGTGACAGATATCGATGGCCACAAGTGTTTTATCTACCCTGAGCCACTGAGGGCAGAGTCAGAGCTGGCCCTGTGGCCCATCATCCATGTCATCGGCCATCCTAATCCGCCAGCCACGTCTCTGACCTCCACGTGGCGGCCCAGGGCCTCTAATGAAGGCAGGACAACTGTTTGTCTTTTCATAGAACACACCATTAGAGGGGGGTAAAAGAAAGAGAGGGGAATCACCCTCCATGTTCTCCTCTCTGTCCTCCGCATTCCATGGCTGGGAATGTCTCTGCCGACATTTTTTTCATCATCATCACCGGGATTGATGTGAGGCGACAAGGCCCGGCAGCTCGGACATTCTCCTGTCTGCATGACTGCCTCTGTCTGGCTAACAGTGTTCCTGCTAATGAGGCAGGGCAGGCCCACAAACAAGATTAAAAAAAAATCATTTTAGTCAAAGAATTTCACTGCATGGTAAGTCCAGGGTACGCAGAGATCCATTATAAAGGCAATCACAAGAGAGGGTACTGTATGACTGAGGAGTTGTGATCTCTACATTGTGAGCAATCTGATGCTTCTGTCACTATCTATGTATGGTGCTGGCAACAATGGGATTTTGAGTTTGCCTCGTATTGTGGAATCTGTTTATTTACTGCATACAGTAGGACTTAGCATAATAGCATAATAGCATATGCTTAAAAGTGTAATAAAGAAGTGGCTGTGTTGGGTGCTGGTAGAGAAGGGTGGGATTAAAGTGGTTGAGGCACAACCAGCTGCACGTTGTCTACCAGCCTCCTATCCCAATTGCGTCTACATCACCAGACGAAGAGGAGAGAAGTTCCTCCTCTTTGGAACTGTCACGCATGCCTACCGTTGGTGTGGTTATAATGGGGCAAGACAGGGGCGCCACAGACACTAAGCCATGACTGCCTCTGAAAAGAGATGCTATGACCAGCGGAGGGGAACCCGGCGAACAGCCACCCTCTCAAGATCCAATTAGAGGATCATGGGAAAAGGAGGCGTTCTGGCGACAGGAAGTGACAGCTTTGTTAATGTGTGCCAGCACAGTGTCGGGAGTCAGTGGGCGTTGCCTTTTCTATTTCCTGTCGTCTGTATACATCAGTGTGTATGTTGTAATGTTTGCACAGTGCAGAGGCGGTCTGAAGTGCTGCCAGGTGATGTGGCCACTTTGACACTTCTGGAGGCACCAATGACTGTAAAATGATGGACACATTGACGTCAGGTGTCACCAATTCACTGCAATAGTAGTAGCTTGTGACGCTGATCCGCCAATGAAATGCGTACTTCCTCATTGTCTGTCCACCCAGAGAACTTGAATACAGAATACCGAGCTCAATATTCCCTCTCTTCTAGAACAATGTGAGAATAACGCATGAGCCAAAGGCAGACCCTGGTTACCAAAACAAGAAGCATATGGGAACGGGCCTCAGCCCTCAAGCAGCAACCAGCAATATAGACACAGCACATTATTCAGCTGATAAAACAATACCTGCTTTTCTTTAACTAAGGTTAAAGCATGCTAAAGTGACTAGTTTCAATATGGCCACGAAATTGCATGTTATTTCGTCATCAATCAGCAACTTTATTGTCAATCCCATCTAGCCTACATCTGAAATGATGCTCAACATAGCCTAATCATAAAAATAAAACTTGAGTACTGCATTCGAAAGTTGACTCAAATTGTAATGATTTGAGAAATTAATAAACATAGTTTGATCCAAAGCATATTGATCACGAGAGAACGGTAAAAGTTGTATCTTATAGAAAGCAATGACGTGTACAGTCATAATCCACTTGATATCATCATCCAAAGTAAATTAGCATCCTCGATTTTTGCTTCAAGCAAGGCCTTAAACAGCTTCCATCAGCCATCAATTGACAAGATTATGAGATCAGTCGATGTCCGCTCATGAAAACGTATCTCAGTTCTACACCTGGTTAGGAATCTGATAATAGCCTATCACTTTCTATTGAAGCTGTCTTATGCATGTCGTTAGAAATATTTAGACCGCCAAGCAAAGGAGATGATGTCAAGGGGATGAGGAAAGGAGATGAGGAAAGGAGATGAGGAAAAGATATGCAGGCTACTTAAGTCTATTCAGACACAGCCTTGTCAGAGTTCATTGCAGTCAATCCCCACTGTGTGGGTATCTTGTTCTGTGGATTCTTCCTTCTGGTCCTTACTCTTTCACTACAGGGATAGAGTAACACTATATTTGACAGGGTCCTTTTGAGTACAGTCATAACTATTCATAAACGCCTTTCTCAAGTAACATGACAACATGAAGTTCTCAGAACTCCCACTGTAAAAGTAACAACACATTCTGTTATGAAAAGGACCCTCTCAAATGGGCAACAATGTGAGGTTTAATCCTACAGTACGCCTGCAGTGGTGTTTTTTAGTTTCACTACCCAACCTAATGGACCATACCCCTCTATATAAATTCAAATGTCTCAGGGAAAAATGAGAAAATGAGAAATAGCATCTCAGTGCTCGCCGCTGTGAATCCATTTGTGTATGTACCAGTCTCAGTGGGGGGGACGCATTTCGCTAAAGCAGTAATGTGTACGTTCATCCGCTGTGCCAACAATCAGCAGCGTCGGCCCTCTCTTTGAATAATCCATGAGAGAACACGGCCCAGAGGCATTCATTAATCCACCTCGCCTCGGCCTCCACTCCAAATACGACTCTGGGTTTGCGGAGAAGAGGACAGACAGCATACTAATGATCACATTTACACTTTATTTACACAAGCCATGCAAGCGCCCTTAGAACATCAGTGAGTTAGTCACATGGCGTTAGCTAGTAACAGCCATGAAACATTGATGGAGATAAAGGTTAATTGTTCTCCTCCAGGGGACTTTTGATAACTAATTGATACAGCCTATAGAGTATGCACAGCACCGCATATACAGCACCGCATGGGCCTTTGAAGAGGAAGGGGAACCATTTTTTGTTTCTTTATGGACTTATCAGGGAGTAATTAACAGTTGCGCCCTAAAGACAGATGTAATCAAAACATTGTTGTTGTACTCTTTGGAGCTTTGTGCAATATTATTCTTTATGGCTCTGTTGAGCAGGGTTCCCACTAGCTGTGTGTTGTTAGTGTCTCTGGCTGGTTACCCAAATGGTCCACAAGCAAGCAAAGCCAAATCTGTTTTTTTCTACTTTTATGGATGTGTTTGTTTGTTTGTTTATGTAGGATACAGGCACTTTCAGTTTCTGCGTTGCCCTTTTCAATCAAATTGCAAAAAAACATACTTGAATGCATTCAAGAATATGTGAAGTGAAAATAAATCCAATTTAGTTTATTTTGCTTCAAACAGTAAAGACTTGCCAGAAACTGATTGTGAGTGGCAAGGGACCATAGACTGGAGCTGTTCTGTGTGTGTGTGTGTGTGTGTGTGTGTGTGTGTGTGTGTGTGTGTGTGTGTGTGTGTGTGTGTGTGTGTGTGTGTGTGTGTGTGTGTAACTTTGCTGTGTATCACTACAGCATGTACATTAAGCTGCTCTCTATTGGACTCCTATGACATGTGCTGGGATACTATGATGCGTGTTTATGACTGTACCATACATCTGTGAAAGTATGCCCATGGCACTTAGTTCTTAGCCCTAGTTATGTATATGAGGAAATAACATAGCACATACAGTATCAGAACACACACACACACACACACACACACACACAAATCCTTAAAAATAACCTGTCCCACGGAAGCACCTGACGCAACAACTGTCTCCGATCTGAGGCTGTGGCATGCGGACAGCAGGCCCGGCATGCGAGCGCCAGTCGGCCCGCCTCCCATTTCAAAGCCAGGGTATACTGGAGCCAATAGAGGTTGTGTTCCCAACAGCCATCCGAGAGAGTTGACTCTTGACCCCGTCACCTGTACCTGGATCACGTCCCACTGCCCAACCTTTCATGTGTACCACCCTCTAACCCCTCTAACCCTGACCATGGCCTCATCTTTCAAACACTGACATGTATCACTTACCCAGAACCGGTTTGCTACATGGGATCCGCTCAAGGAATGTGTGGCGAACTAGAGAGAGTTGCTGCATCTCCGTTAGTTTTGTACACAAGATCATTTGAAGCAAATGATAGGTTAACATTATATCACTGATCATGTTCTACCTAGAGATTCTACTATACTATAACTGAATGTGCCCTGTCAGAAGTGCTGATAAGTCAGAGAAAACGCATGAGAGAATTCTCAGTTACTCTCTCTCTCTCTCTCTCTCTCTCTCTCTCTCTCATTCCTCCTCTCAGTGAGCTAGGTTGCTTTAACCTTGGCCTCGTCACTCCAACCATTCCAGCCTGTCTCTGAGCTTAAGCATGGGTGAGTGTATGCCAGGCGTAGGTGCAGTGTGTGCCAGCTACATGCCCACTGCCTGTCCAGCGAGGCCAGTTTTGGGCTCCCTCGTCTCTACTGATCAGTGATTTACTGCCCTGGGTGTAATGAGTGCCGCAGCCCAACAGGTGGCATTGATTATCACCGCCCAGGAGCTGGCACTGCCAGGATGGCCAAGGAAGGAGGAAGGGGGAGAGGCAAAGGGAGGCAGGGTGGATGGAGATGGGGGAGGGGGGGCTGGCTCAGAGAAAACTGTGAAGCTCATAATTGAGCCCTATACTAGGGAGCCAGGGGTTATCTCCTGTCCACAGCACAGTCAGCGTGTCTGCCGCTCTCACTGGGAGCTTTGTCAATACTTTTATGTGTGTATACAGCACAAACTCCCTATATGTCTTGACTTTATTAGTTTGGATTGAAACAATTTACCATATCATCATAAAAGTCTCTAAGGATGTTTTCACCCTGAAAATATTTCCCGGAATAGCATATGACCACTTCTCCGAGGCGCAACACAGCCTTATGGAAAGCTTATAGGGATCATACGCATTACGCCCATCCTCTCCATAATGACCATATCAAGCGAGATTGACGAGATTAAGGTGATTGCCCTAGGTTGGTGCAGTCTGCTGCTCGGATGGCTGGCGGAGAACCACAATTAAGTACCCGGGATTAAAAGTATTTTTGTTTGATCCCTCAGTCACACACGTCAGCATTAAAGCGAGCTCTCTGTAATATTGTCACTGCCCATTTTTGTCCTCCTTTCCCCAATGTTGCTCAGTTAAAAACACAGTCCTGGTATTACACTCCAGGATGAAATACTTGAGGGGAAATATGCAGGATTCTGAATGAGTTCCAGTATTTTGAGGCAGACTCCAGTTGCCATCCCTTGGTTATTGCATAAATCATACTTATTATTTAAGAAAACACTCATATACCACAGGGGCCGTGAAATTAGAATTTGTTACCGGGCTGCATCTCGTTTGTACTCCATTTGAAGGGTGAAGTGCAAATGTGCAGGTTTTGTAAGCACCAAGATATGTAAGAGCCCAGGGGACTAGAAGTGTTCCAGCTTCATGTCTGTGGTAAGAACAGAGGGTACTGCCGAGTGAGAGTTTTCTGAAGGGTGTTCACTTTTACATGGAAAAGCTAACAGTAAGCCGGTGATGTTGCAACCATCAAAGCCTTGTTCAACCTCTCCACCGGGGACTTGTTTGTGTTGTTTGATCTGAATTAATGTGTTTATTTTCATTATATATTCATTTACATAATGAACCATAGCTACATGGGGCTTCCTCATTGTCGCGCTTGCTTGTGTTTGTATGAACTATGAATGTAATTTACTTAGTTCTGTTTATATGTATAGATATTATGTTTTCTTCTCAGTGTTGAACCACATGCATATTTAAGGATTTATAGTGCTGTAAGTCGACATACAGTATTTCGGTAGCTTTTAACCAAGGATCTAGAACGCAATGAATTATATCACTGTCCGAACAAATTCAGTACTAGTTAGAGGTACTTGAAAAAAGTGACGGGACACATACCTGAACCAATTGATTTTCCAGGCCCAAGTGTCAGATGAATGGAGAGAGAGAGAGGGAGAGAAAAAAGACAGAAAACATTTGTCAATATTTTCACAATGTTCAGGAAATTATTTTTTCACGGCAAAGCAGCTGTGAACTCAACCAAAAAACGGATTTCTGACCTAGACGAGAATGTGTGTTAGTACAACCATCAATCAAACATACACAACATTCCCTAGCTGTCAACAAAGTTCAAGTAAATGCACAATTCTCAGCGGTGCATTCTAGTTAAACATTGTGTCTGTTAAGTAACATTTGTGAAGCAACAATTCCAGTTGTTGATTAATTTGGATGTAAAGTACCCATACGTCATGGATCATCAGTATACCTTAATCCATGGTGACAAACTGAACTGAACCAAGCTGGTACATTTCCAGTCAGAACTTTGGCTCCACCAACTTCACTTCAGAATTTGGACATGAGTTGCTCGTTCCAATTTATTTTCAATTCTACTTCCCAGTCAGATGTTGAGTGGGGTGCATTTCAGAGTGTTGTCACGATAGATGAAGGCTATTGGTACAAGCTGCGATAAGCGTCCTCCAAGAATAATATCTGTGGTTGCCTCTCTGCTGCATGTCTGCAAACAGTCAGAGGGGAAGCTGACATGCAAACACGCTGGCGCCTGATTTGAGGTATATTCCCAGCTGGTTTTCTTGACACTTTTTTACATGCCAGCAAGGCTATATATCTTAGCTGTCAAAGGCATGCATACATTTATCTGTATTACATATAAATAAATAATAATCATTATAATAATAATATCACACCTTTATTTGTACAGCACTTGCCACAAAATGACAAAGGGCTTTTAAAACAAATTACAAACAATAACAGATTAATAATGTACCTACAGTGGCAAGACAGAGTCAAAATAAAATGTTGATAATGGACACGTCTTGTGTGGTGCCAATGACTGTCACCATCAATGCGTGTGTGCATGGCTGGCTGTCTACATTATGTTTTTCCTCACTCCGCTAGCACTCAACAACAGCACGGTCACGGTCAGCAATGGCACTCTATTTAACTGAATTTAAGTTTGTTGAGGAATGGAGATTGCTATTCGCTACTGTGGACTTTATTGAGTGACACATAATGCACACCTCAGAGAAGGTGAAAACAGGTGAAAACGGTCCAGGAGCCAAGTGCACTCACACCTCACACCGCAATTAAAGACGGTAACTGCACAAGTCATGGAAATGTTATTTTCTCTTGAGATTGGTTAAGGTGCGACCATTTAGGGGAGGGGAGGCCCTTTCATGGATACTCTGCCCTCCTGATGAATGATGAAAAAAACTTAATGATAAAAAATACAAATACACCATCCAGGAGGGCATTTTGTGACCGGCAGGGCAAAGGGACAGGGGCTCTTGAGCCCTACCTGGGCATCTGCCTGAATCCCACAATTCCTCTGATGAGAGCCTGCTTGCTCTGTATGTCAGAGGACACAGACAGGCATCTCTCACATGATATTCCCATTTTCCTCTCCGTTTTAATAATTTCCTCTATTTCTGATTGATCTTTTTTGTTGTGTTATAGGGCTAGTATAATGCTTGCTCATTGCCTGGCATGTGTGAGCTATACTCAATCAAGAGAGCCCTCAGTAATCCATCTTTGGCTGTCCTTCCACTCTCCATTAGTCTATTCATGTTGTGTGTTTACACACTGGGCTGATGGCTTTATCATCTATTGCATTTCCATGAGGCGGATCATACAGTACCTGCCATACACACAGCGTTATGGCCCTAATATTCCATCAAACATGTTTTCCATTGGACTGAGAGCAGGTGATCAATCCTTAGGGCAGCCCTGTCATGAATATATAGTCCTCCACGGGACCCAGCTGTCTACATGGTGATCTATATACATACTTTTGTGCAAACCACAGGCGATGACTATGGCCTGTCGTAATAAATCTTTCCATAATCATGTGAATGGCCAGTCGAGGCTTAGGGGGACCTTGGCAGTCGTGCCAGTAAACGGGGGAGGTGATGATGAAGGGTAGCCTAGCATTAAAATCGAAGCTTTTTCATTCTTTTCAGTCAACTTGTGACCCCCTCACACACAGTTACTCTGTTGGAGCGTCATGTTGGATTTGGGTGAGTTGAGATATGGTCAGTGTTGGTCGGTCCTGCACCCTTCTTAAGTGGTCTAGGCGAAAGCCAGAAAAGCTCATTCTTGAAACACTTCTCACAGGGTATCCTGGATAGGGATCTACAGGTTCCTAATGTGCCATTTTAAGGAGAGCATCAACTCCCTGGGATCAATATCTCTTGTAACAGTGCCCCAGACTCAAACTGGCCATGCTGCTAATGTGTACATACAACTGCAACCAAATCCATACACTTCGAATAGACCTCTGACCAAGTCGGCTCGGTGGAAACTTTCGCTTTTCATAAGTATTTACACATCTCATGTAATACACCACCGTGCCAGATGCCTCTGAGAAGTACCATAAATCCTGGGGTTGGCTCCTAAATCTTTTTTGAGATTATGACTGCCAAACCTGTTCTGTGCTTTGGATTTGCTAAAGAGGCCGACATCTTTCCAAGCTCCAGGGTGCAAAGGGCTCTGCAGCATGTCTCCATCTAGTCAGATGGTGGTTCGTGGTGGTATGTTGCATGGTGCATGACTTGGATTGGTTCCTCCTGCCTTCCTCTCGCTCTGATTTCTCTAGAGCATGGAAACACGTATCCATCACATTTAGAAAATAAACTGTGATCAAATGGGCAGTTGGACAGAGGCGAGTTGTAATCTAATGTAATTATACTGTAGAGACCTTGTTATTGATCATGTTCTTACTGTGTGTCACATCCTAGAGTAGGTCAAATTCACTTAGTTTTGCTAGAGGCCCCTAATTTGTGTTGATTCATTCAATGGTCATACTCCTTGATTACTACCGTACATGTTAACCTAAATATCAATCAAACAAAAGCTACAGTAGGCAAGATTTATCCAAGGTAAATGTCTACAATAGGTTGCACAGGAGCTCTTGAGGGTTTATAGATGTGTCTGCATTGTTGTTTTTCTTGTTTTGTTGGTCACAGTATAGTATATAAAGAGATGCAATTTGCTGTTTCAACAATCTGTTTCAAAAGCATACACAGAACAGTCTTTGGTATAAGTTGTTTATGGGATACTCAAATTTAGCTTTGAACTTGAAGTGAACTGCTGTAATTGAACATGAATTGCATGATCCAACTTATAGTTAGTGGTTCAATCTAGGAATGAAATATGGACAACTGGTTGCCAGTTTTGGTTATATCTTGTACAGTGCAAATGTTGAGCGAGGGGTCCTACAGAAATAAACCATACGGATATGATTCATGTCTTTTATAGCTATGACAGACTCCAGATGATTGTGGTTGAGCTTTTTGGGGTTCAGGGAAAGGGGGGTGGGGGGTGGGGGGCACTATGGATATACGCACACCATGGAATCAGTTCCATCTCTTTAAAATGCAATTAAACATAAATCATTTCACACACAAAGCATTGTAATTTATTTGACAGTTTGAAAAACATACTTGGGGAAAAAAAACGTATTAAAAAAAGATATTTTCTCTCTGGGCTTGATACTGTACTCACTATAAAAGTAAGGTAGCGAGTACATTGTGAATGTGTTTATAGTTGTCAGCTTCACTCTCCACCAACAGGTGTAGATACAGTATTCAAGCACCATGGTCACCAAAATGAACACACGCATGGTACTGTAGGGAATAGGAGAGAAGTCTCATGCAACTGCTGTTCCTCCCATCTATCTCCACTTCTCCACTTCCCTCTCCTTCAACTAATTCCAGAGTCCTCCCCCTGATCCAAGTGGGGCATCTGTTACATTGGAGCGCTCGCCTGGGAGTCTCACGTCTCCGCATCCGGCTCTCCCAGCTAAGGAGACTTTCAACACCCTTCCGCTAAGGAGCCAGTAATTGGGATGCCCTCTGCCCTCACTCCCACAACCACAGAGTTAATGCTCTGATTAAATATATACACATCTTTAATTTATGTCCTAGACTTCCTCCATTCCCCGCCGGCACTCCCTCCTCAGGCTGTGGTTCTGGAGCTGGGGGCTGTAAAGTCATCTATCCTGATCGGGGTGGAACCTAGCTGGGAGACGTTGCCTTGGTGGTAAGATGGGATAGCTCCATCACTGGAGAATCCCAGTTATCTGAACTGGGGGACGAGTCCAAACAGCTGAAGATGGGTTAACTGAGTGGGGGGTACAGTATGTTGTTCCCTGTCTGCTCTCGCTATAGGTCCCACCAAGGAGGGCCACAACTCAACTCACTTATATTTTCATAAATCAGGCCTAAAATAAGCGGTGTGGTGGGTGGGAGAGAGAGTGAGAGAGAGAGAGAGAGGGGGGGGGGGGACCCACAAGGGGAACAGCTGTTTGAGAGATTGCTCCAATGTGTGAGTGCAGGAGAAAGAATCCTTTTGTTCCCTGCGGTTTGCCGCTCCACTGCGGACCTTTCATCTGAGGTGCTCGGACAAAGGCGCCCTCCATGTCGGATGGGGCAGCAACCGCAGGAAATGTGTGGGGGACTTCTAATGAGTGGGGAGGGAGAGCATTAATCAAGTGCAACTGTATACAGTACGCTGACTTTATAGTGTCTCTGATAGTGGTAAGTCATGCTGATGGGCATAGAATGGCTACTGGTGTAGAATGTGCCCAGTGATAGAACTAATATATACCTATGAGGTAGCTATGATGGCACTTCACTCTGTTACATAACAATGGTACTTTCATAGCATTGGATTTATTCATCTGAGAGTTACAATGACAACCAATCCTGTGATGACTTATTGGGACGTCTCACCAAAGAGCTGAATGTCTCTACTTTAACTCAAGAAGAAAGCACCGTCATGGAAAGCGATTTCGTTTTTCCTCACACAAAATGTTGAAAAAAATACATACACAATTGTTGTTGCAGGCATATGCTTGTATAAGCTTCATACCTTCAGACCTCCAACAATGCAGATAGAGTTACCCATTTTGCTGTGGTTCTGGGATGCTCCAGCCATGAATGTATACTCCCCATTGTTTCCATATAACTGAAAACATGGCTGTTCAACCGCAAATGCCGAAGGGCAACATTTGCAACTTTTACGAGTTCATACCAGTGATTCGTTTTAATTGTGTTTCCTTCATGGAATTGTTGTTATATACATTTCCAGGTATTGATGAAACTGATTCTCGGTTTAGGGATCAGTTTTATAATTAACAGTTGTGCAGTCGGTCATAAACAATATGATTACAATGACATTGTAATAAGCTGCCATCTGAAAGGGAACTTTTTGCCTAGGTCACATTTTATCTTGAATGTATTCAGAAGCGTGAAAGATGAGAGATAATTGTAGACAGAAAACCCATTTAGTGCATTGGAGCAAGCCACTTTGTGGTACCCCAAACACCAAAGTGATGATCCCACTTATTAATTACTTATTAATGCCTTATAAATACTTCATAACTAATACGTAAAGTGTTACTAAAGTACTAAAGTCAGTCATTTCAAAATGCTCCTTCAAATAAAAAGTAAAAATCCATTGAAAACTGGGAACTATTAAGCTTGAGAAACAAATGAAGGGTCTAATGCTTCATGTGGTTATTTTAGCACATTACGTAGTAATTAAGCCAGTATATTCATCATATTTGATTCTATGCTTCAGCTTGGTTCACTATAAGAAAGGCTGTCCCATGTAAATCATTCATCCAACTGACTTGGCACACTTGGAATTAATCTTATAATATGATGTTGGTTTCCCGCAACGCATGGTTGAGAGTTCCACATTTGACAGTCAAAAGAGAGCAAGGCTACCAGATGTTGGTTGATGTTTGCTGAAGATGAGCCTTTTAAGTCCCCATGCCCCGTCACTGAACTGATGAACAGCCTCCCAGACTCTATCCTCAGGACAAAACTTCTTAGAAGGGACACAAACAAACAGGAGTGAGAGAGAGGACATCCTTGCAGCAATTTAAAGGGGGAGAGGCAAGTCCCAGAATTTTTCCTGACCATGCGACCTGCCATTACTAAGGCCCTTCTTCTTTGTCAGGCCTCATGGTCAGGAAAAGCTCAGGGCCCTACTCAAGGTCTCTACTTGAGCGTTGAAGGATTTTATTACGCTGTCAAAGTCCTGATTCTATGGCATAATACAGTACATGTCTGATTCTGTGTGAGTCTGGTCAACATAATACTTATTAACAAATGCGTCATAGGTTACTCTACACGCTCAACCGAGAGACACAGACATAGCTAACATCAGCATGAAGTCTTGGTTCAGCGATTGTATGAAGTGGTCATATATAAAGGCTGTCTATGGTGAGGTACAGTAAAGGCTTCAAGGGACCGCTTCTGCAAGAACATTCCTGGCTTTCAAGAACAATTCAGTTTATTTTCGTTCTTTTGCACTGCTCTTGTCAAGCATCCACTTGTGTGGCCCTCGGTGCCTTCTGGTTTTGTAACAATAAGCAAATGTCTTGCCTACCTTTGTCTCCCATCAAAATAGAGTTTAGAATACAGACTTTAGATGCTTGGACAGGGTTCTAAGAATATAAGGCGAATTCTCTAGGCCTGCTCTGCAAAGTCATTCAACATTTTTGGGATACAAAAGGGGGCATGGGGGAAGGGCATGCACTAGAAAACCTCTGCTTTATTCCATTCTCATTATTTGCAGTGAAAGAGAAGTTTAAGTGCCCACCAAGTGTGTTTCTTCTTCCTTGATTTCCTCCCAAATGAGCTCTTGAGGGACTACTAAAGCAGCTGTTAAAGTGCCTTGCATTATCTTGTGATTGATATTTTTTGGAGGACACACTTGGATAAGCCAGGGCTTCCTGGCAACAACAGGCATATCCTTAGTAACTCAAGTATCATAAACAATCTTTACACAATGCCAACCTGTATCAAATAACTGTACTTTCCAGTAAACCAGGCCCCCACCAAGATGCCTGCTTCCTGCTGCATGTGTATGGTGAGCATGAATCATTCACCTTAGTAATGAATGCCCTCTTATGACCACTGACTTCCCTTCAAGTAATATTCCATCAGAGCTCTTGTAAGCAATTTACAGATATCTATATTAAGTCACATAGCCACAGAAAATCTTTCACCATTAAGCATACAGGATAAAGCATTACCCATGACTGCAGAGTACAAGCCCAGAATATGGTGCATCTCAGGTTATGGAGCTCCTCATTTTGTTGAGCTCTACAGAGTCTAGTCACAGCCTAGTAGCTATAATCTACGTAAGGCCAAAAGAGGCATCATGGTAAGTAATCTGCAGTAAAGGAGGAAATGAGACAGATAATATATCTCTCTAGCCCAGGCACTAGAGGACAGAGCCTAAACCTGCCCACAGCCTGTGAAATACACTCAGTTTCATTAGCCAACCCATAAATGGCAATAGCTGCTCAGGGCATGGTAGTGCCTATTAAGCACAGAGAATTATGGGAGCTATCAATAGGCAAAATTAGAGGGGAAATGATGTATAGGCGTGACAGGACCTAATTTCCACTCTTGAGTCGTGAAGAACTCAACTTTTCAGCACCCAACTTTTTCATTTATTTGAAAAAAGGTCTCTCTGAACTGTAAACATGTTCCAAACCAAATGAAATGAGACTGTGTTGTGCTTTTCAATACATATTGTGCAAAATAGAGAGGCAATGTTATGCTCTCTCCAAAGGCACCAGGCGAGGAAATTGCATGGTATATGTGTTTGTGGAAGAATTGCAAATGAATTCCCTTTTTGATTTATCAGTTTTTGTGGCGCAAGAGGCAGCAGTTATTCAAATAGGACTCAAAGGAGGCCTTAAAATGTCAGGGGGCCAATGGCTGTTGTTAAGGCATGTGTGGCATAAGATAAATATTTAGTTAATGAATGTTTACAGTATATAAGGCATATGTTGAGGTACTGTATTAATACAGTAAACATTATTTCATTTGATCCAGTGAACCAGGAAGTTGAAATGTTACCTTCCTGATCAACATCCATTCAAGTCAGTGAGCTCATCATTGGAAAATAATTGAGTCATATATAAGCGAAATCATTGTTAAACCAGAACGTGTTTGGGTTTATCAGTATGCATTGGGTTGATGTAAGGTACTATTTATTCCTACAATAGAAGTCATTTAAGAAGCCTTTTTCATCAGTTTGCAATGGCAGCCTGGCCACATTAATAAATCACCAAAGCATCTAGGGAGCATTATTATGACAGACCTGTAATTTGTGTGTCGTTGAATGAAAGAAGTGTGGGCCTTACTTAGCCTTCCTGTGTTAATAGAAGAAGCATCATCACTGTGAATTGACAAGCTCCATATGCATCCATAACCAAAGTTTTAATACAGTGCCATGAGCACAGAAATACATGGTCTTCAATCACCACTCTATTTACTGTTATGGACTAATGCACACAGCTAAAAATATGGGTGAAGAACAAGGGGACAAGGCCACCAAATGATAGTATGACTTTCGGCCTTCACCTAAGGCGCAGGACGGAGATCAGCCACGAAGAGCACACTCTGCAGCCAAACGGAGGCCTCTCCTGACATAGACACCAGCTTCTGACACAGCCAACTGTAGACTGGTGAATCTACCTCTTTCTCTTTCTTTTAATGACACCAATTCACCAGTTTGATAGCGTTGTTAAAGGGGTAATGGGGCCTCTGTATCAGGGGAGCATTGAAGACAAACACTATCAGCTGGGGGTCTGTGGCAGCTGTTGGTAATGCCTGAGGTTTCTAGAGAGGTTTCCTGATACCCCCTTCACCACATCCCACTCTGTCGCCTTTTTATAAAGACGTCTGGGTCATGTTTTTAAAGACAGCCATGCGTGACACGCCCCTGTGAACATGTGTCCCCGACATGTCAGCAGTCAAGAAATTGCTAATAGGGTAAAGTAGCAAGCAAGGAAAGGAAAGGCGAACCTCTACTACACCTTGGGGCATTTTCTTTGCTACTTTTTCGATTTCACTTATTTAGGTAGATACCTGGTACAGAAATTGCCAGGTATCTACATGGTACAGTGATAATTAGTTATTAGCAAGCACTACTAGGCACCACTGTGTGTGTGTGTGTGTGTGTATGCATGCGTGAGTGCGAGAGTGCGTGCATGCCTGTGTGTGTGTGTGTGTGTGTGTGTGTGTGTGTGTGTGTGTGCTTTTGTGTATTTATGTTTGTATGTGTGGGCGTTTGACCTTAGCATTTGTCCTTTGGACAGCAAGAGCCACAAGATATGCAGGGGCTTATTTTGCAGCGTTGTGTAAGGATGGTACAGAAGATAGTGAATTTAATACCCATGAAATAACAGGTGTCATTCACCTCAGGAATACAGCCTGAGTAAGCCAGGGAGATGTATTCCTCTAGTGCTTTATGTCTGACGTCTTACCATACATATCGTCAACTCATCTGTGTAGAGGTACTTTCAGTGACAGCTCATGATGAGTGAATAGTTCTGCGAATTCACTCGATGAAATACAAATCACACTGTAATAAATCCAAGCAGGCAATAGAATTGAAGACATTGATATCAGTTGGTGTCAAAGTTTAGGGGAACAGGGGCCCTGGCAGTGACCCTCATGCCAAACAGCGTGTGTCACGCTCAGTTGATATTGAGATGTGACGTGACCACGGTTGTGACAGTTGTGAGTAATGGCTGAGACCTGTCTATATGGCTGCCCAGTCCGGGTTAATGCCCAGCCTGAGACTGTTGGCTTGTGTCACAAGACACAGGGGACATATTAGGCCTGTTTGATGGCATTTTCAATGCAGTGGCACAAAAAAAAAAAAGAAAAACGGTTTGATTTTCAGACAGCCGGCTGCCAAGAGAAACACCTGCTGCGGTGCCGTATCCAAAGCATTCTGGGGCGAGCCCCCTGAGCGTTGCTCGGGGTGCTGGTTTGAGGCCAGGGGGGTCAGGCAGGGGGAGGACGTAGTCAGAAGGAGAGCTGTGTCCATGAACTTTAAATGCAGGCCGAGTGGTAAGCGACTGACCAGTGAGGCCCAATGATGACAACTTGGAGGGGTCTGAAACTAAAAACCCTGTCAGTCAATCCCAAACTTGGCTGTAGGGGAGAGTAGGGGAAACAGGGTGGCTTGTTTCTTTATTTTTCTTTCAAAAGGAGCTTATTCCTGGAGGTGTTGGTGAAGGCAGGGGTGGAGGACTTGAACCCCTGCTCAGGCATTCCATGGCCTAGACCTCTCAATTATATTTTAGAAAAAATGGTTGTGAGATATTGAGCTTTCTTTTTCCCTCCACAATGGTATTGAAAGCAGTGATGTAGTTACTGATTATTAGAGCTTTCACCTGACTTAACAGGTTTTTTTTAGTCCCAATTGGAATGGATAGCTAAGCAATGACATAGGGAGAGTGGCTCTTTTATAATTGCCTCATTTAACATCTGTCATTTGAAAAAGAAAAGACTAGTGCTGTTAGGAGTGGATTTCACAATCTCAGTGTGCTCACTCAAACAGGGAGTAATTTCCTTGCCATTAATCAAATCAGCCCTAAGCCCAGTAAAGAGGCAGCTTCCTACAGACCACACTCACTTTTCAACACTAAGATGAAGACAAATGTCGATCCTTGTTGAATCAGAACTTCATTCTTCTTACTGATCAGACCAAGCCCAGTGGAGACAAAAAGGGAGAAAAAGAGAGGTGGGCTCCACTTTCACAGTGCATCCTCCTCCTCTATCTACCATCTATTGCCTCTGTCTGGGCCAACTTCAGTCTGTTCAAGCAGGGCTTTTATTTCTGATGGCTCCAACAACTGATCTGCTGCTGCTCTTCCCAAAAGCATCCTCCTCTGTCTCATACTGTTCATCTCCAATAAGGGAATGCAGGAAACCTGCTAATCCAAAACCTGCCGCTCCAAAAGGAAGCGTTGCAGCCATGACATTGGACACCGACCTGGCCCTATGTTAATATCCTGTTTACTCGCGCAGGGGATGAACGGCTGGATTCCTGACTCTGGTCCAGCGCCAGACATTTAAAACGCACTTGGATTGGAGTTGCCAGCTGCTCTAGCATCTCACCAATCCCCTTTTACCCTCTCCCTCCCCAACACACACGCACACACACACACACACACACACACACACACACACACACACACACACACACACACACCTTAACCCTTGACTCCCCCCCCCCCCCACCCTCTGCCACATTTCATACCAGGAGCTGTAAGCACATGGATCAGAAGGCAGGCGCAGAAAATCCAGTAAAGTTTGAGTGATTCTGGCAGACTCCTGCTCAGCTTTGGCCACTTGCTTCCCTATAGCACATCTGCAGTTGACATGATTTGAGACAGCCTGTCTCCCTGAGGATTTAACATCTCTTTAGAGTCAGACCACTGTAATCTGACCATATGCTTACACACAATTTCATTATCAGAACTCAATTTCTGCCCTCAGGCTCTGCTAAACTGAAATTAGGTTAGAGATCATCAAGTCAAACAGGTTTTCCACAGTTAAGCTGACTAGTCAATCTAAAAGTCACAGGGGACAACCTGTCCCCTCTTAATGTAAACAGTAAAGTATATTCTGTGGTTTATCTGAAGATTCTAACTGTAAACAACAGAGATTTCACACCAGACCACGGAAATATGGTCAGAACCATACGAGACCATGAATGCCTTGGCCACTGTTGAAGACAACACACAGTCCAATCATGTCAAAACTGTGCAAAACTGGGGCGCTTCATGGCATAGCACACTAATGCGCATACCACATAATCGCGAGGTTCCTGGTTCGATTCCGACCCTCGACATATCTTGCATGTCATCCCTCCTCTCTCTCACCCATCATTCCTGTCAATCTCTACTGTCTCTATCCCAATAAAGCAGAAATGCCCTAAAAACATATTTTGAAAAAAACTGTTATTTTTCAAAACTGAAAAACAGCACTGCACCAGAAGTACTGTACTGCTGTCTGTGTGTGTGAGTGGCACTGGCATCTGAGCGACTGGTGTTTGTAATGCCAGGCCCTCACAAAGGCCTCCCACCGTGAGTCAACACACACGCCGTCTCATGAAGATGACAGGGCCCCATCAAACACATCCACACACAAAGAGATCTCTTGGATGCTGACAATGTTGGCCTTTCATCAAATTGGTATAGCCTGCTTCAAAAGCCAAATGCTTCTCCACACAGTTGCTATGATACCAAACATACAAACGCAACAATGCGCAACAGAGGGCCGTCATAGGGCCATTGTCCGAGGTCCAAAAACCAAATGAGAATGTGCTTGATTAACTTTTATGATTAAAAAGTTTAGGTGACCAAAGGGGGAAGGGGTGGGGGGTTATGTGGGGCAAGAAAGATGGAGAGGCAGTGTGAGCTGAGTTCATCTGAGAGAGCATGTACGCAGACTGACAATATGAACAATTTGCATAATTTCATCAGACCCCAAGTTCAGAGGCTGTTTAGCTGCTTTACTAACAACCTTATAAGCTGGAAAGCTAATTAAAAATTCTGACACTGATATCCTAATCTTGCCAAGGTTTCACATCCTGTTCTTTGAGTATATTCCTTAATAAGGGTATTGGTTTTGCATTTACATGTACGCCTACAGAGTTCCATATATAGAGGATCAATATGACAGTGTGAAGCTCCGGTCATGATCATTAAAATGAGTAGACTGTCTAGTTGCCTCGTGAATCCATTTGCTTGGATACACTAAAGCTCTCCACTTTTCTTTGGTGAAAACATAGATGGTACTCTTTGGGAATCAAAGTGTGTGCATGTGTGTGGTTGTGTACACATACATGCACACATGCATGCACGCACGCACGCATGCATGCATGCACGCACACACACACATGTGCGCATACACGCACACACACACACACACACACACACACA
Organism: Argentina silus; assembly: GCF_951799395.1. NCBI lineage: Eukaryota > Metazoa > Chordata > Actinopteri > Argentiniformes > Argentinidae > Argentina > Argentina silus. The sequence goes on along the minus strand of NC_139655.1, from coordinate 30,998,397 downwards.
CACACACACACAACAAATCTACATATTGTGATTGTAAACCAGCACACATATCACCGGCTATAAAAGAAACGGGTACCATGCATCTACTTATGACAACCTCAAAGTTTCAAAATAGCTGCTCTCTTATTTTGTTTCCAAGTTGCTTTCCCCTCTAAAACCTCCCTCATTGTGCTCTACAGCAGACTGGTACAGTACATACACATTTTCCAGTATTTTATGGGACATCTCCAGTAATGGGTGGAGTACCTTTGATTTGTGGCTTTTCCTAACCTACCCACAGTGTGAACACTTAGCTCCCTGCTGTCTCCCCTCCATTGCAGCTGGGTATTATGTTTGTCATAGACACAATACTCTCTCTCCTAAGGGCTTGAGCTCACTGTTGGCAGGGATCTCGGTTTGGACACTTAAACTTGCCAGCGAATCTGGGTGGGCAGCTGGTGTAACTCTAGCTCCTCATGAGCCAGGCCAAGTTCTAACTCTGTGCTGCCTGAGGGCACTACGTCTAACCTTACAGGCCAGTGCCCTGCCTAGAACCACTGGCGGGGGGGGTTGTTCTCTGCTCCTCTAACCTTAATTGGAAAGTGGAGGTCATTTGACATTTAATTAAGGAGCACAGGTTAGCCTAGCAATCAATCTTTGGTGACGTAACAGGCTTTAGTTCTCCATTTGATTTTCGCTAGCCTACACATGAAAGGAAGAGGGAGAGTGAGCTATGGGGCATTCCCATTCCCACTCCCACGGAGAAGTCATTACCAGTGAGAACCTCGCCCACGTTCACCATCTCTCTCAGGTGCAGAACAGAGAGCAGCATGGAGAACAGTGATGCCTGCACAGTGTATCTCTTTAACCAGACATTTCCATTGTGCTCCAGGTTTAAAAGGGATTTCAGAGATGACGGTCATAATGATGTGGTTGGCCTTAGATCAAAGCTTATAGATTAAATGGTTGGCAAGTTATCAAGTGCAAATTTCCAAACAAATTGAATTTGTATAATAGATGTCAAAAGCAGTTAATTGGTAATGACCTATGCGTATATTATGTAGAGTGTGAATACTCTACTTACACATGTAATTCAACATGGATTTGAAATATTAAACCACTAATAAAGTCATTTGCGAGTTCCTTTTTTGGGCTCACACTACAGATATATATATAAGTACATGCGACATGGTAGTGTGTATGGGATTGGGATTATGAATCTGGCAATGAAGCACAGTGTGAGGTAGTGTTCTGGGAGAGGGAGGTATGCCAGGGTGTCGCAGACAGTGGGCGCTTTCTCAGGACAGCCTTTGGTGTATGGTACTTTAATCCAAGCACAACACCAAATCCGTACGAGAGTCAGAGCACTGCCTTGTCTCGGCCCGAATGGCCCATGTTTACCAGAGGAGACGAGCTAATACCATCTACGTCGACACTGTGTCATGATGACGTGAGGCAGGAGCCCTCGCATTAAACTTTCCCTGCCCAAGGAGCCTCACCTTGTTTAATGTGCATAATGTCAAATCCTGAACATGCATCATGGTCAGGACAATTTCATGGTAGTATTTGCTAAGGCAGTAGATGGGTTTTACACAGTAACTTGTAAACAAGGACATATGCATTTAATTTGGAAGTTGAATAATTTGTCGTTTGTGCTCCGCGCGACTACAGCTTGTATATTAGCTGATGTATTAACAACCATGTAACTCTAAGTTGATATGAGATTGACTGGCAACAGTGCACAGGTCATATAGAGCGTAATTTTTCAACCTATCAACAGCACACAAACTATCTACATGACTTTAAAACAGCATGTAGTACACATGCACACTGTAGCTTGAGGGCACATATGCCATGGTGTGTCTCTAAGCACCTTTGGGTCAAATTAAGAAAAAAGATTTTCAGTTGGATAACCCAGATGAACCAACCTAATAGCAAAGACTGGGCATGTTGATTTTCATTAGTGACATGAGAAGACCATATACAGTATGTTCTGTAGGTCAATTAGCTTTTTATGCCTTGAGGTCACCTATGTTTAATCAATACTATTCATGTTGACTTTCACAGAGAGCGTGAATGCATGCTTTAAGTATGTAATTGGCAATTTGACATTAATAAAACCCAGGGGAAATGATAGAGGACACGCTTGAATCGGCAAAAACGTGAACATATTGCCATGTCAGCTTTTTTACCAAGGCATAATAGTAAATTAATGTATAGAAAGGATATCTTTCTCCATATTGTGGGACTGATAATTATATTAATTCTGTGCTGAACATTTTTGTCTTCATCGTTGAACATCACCCAACCGAAAAAAAAACCCATTGCTCTCCGCCCTTCCGCTGGGGACTTATTTTAGGAGATATAACGGGACAAATCTGTTGATGGCCTGACCTCAGCGATCCTTTGACCATGTGACATGTAATGAAATGCGATTGGCTGTAATTCATACTGTAGTGCCTAGCACAGCCACAACATAAAAAAAGTGAGTTTCCTAAAAGAGGAAGTGCTTTAACAGCATGTCGTCTAAGGTGGTTACAGCTGTCCTCACCTTGTTTGCAACCAACCACATGATCAAGCCTTCCCAATCTGCAGACTCAATAACACAACTTTTTTCCCTGCCCTCAGGGGGTTTTTGGTTCTGTATTTGTGTGCGGCACTAAAGAAGAATGTTCAAGGTACATGTTCAGCTCAATAACAGTAACTATAATGAGTGTTATGCCTCAGTTCCTCTGTCCTAACTAGATGAATGACCTTCACTTGAAAGACAACACTGCATTATAAACTATCCCTACCAATTTTGAAGACATGAGAAAACCTTTCTCATATTGTATAATAAGGTCTGTACCCTCTGTGCAAAACACATCTTTAAAGCTGCCTGTTTGTGGCCTTGCCTTTCAGCTGTAGGACTGGTTTTCAATCTGGCTGAACTACTGTATCTAGAAAACCCATGCTTAAGTTAAGCAAGTTCTCACATTTTGCTAGTGGATGAAAATACCAAAGTTGCCAGATGCTATTTGAGATGCTAAACAGAGGGGTATGGGGATCCAGTGACAGACGTGGCTGATCTCCTCTCAGCCCATGGCTTTTGACTTTGAGCCCAGTTGTCATGTACTTTGGGGAGAGCCAAGGGAGGAACAGGTGCCTGGACGTTTTTACAGTGGCACGGCTCTTCATGCCAATAGGCCTACTGGGTGGCTCAGGGCTCTAAGCAGGCACCCAACTTACAATCAAGGTAGATCAAGGATCTCAGAGTTGAAGGGTGGAACAAAAGATTGCCATTTCATGTACAGGTACATGTGTTCAGAGGAGAATAGTAGCCTACTGTACATAAGTGATCCTCAGATTCCAACAGCAGGTGTGTCTGGTTGACCCAGTTCCCTGGTAGTGGGCAGGCTTTGAGGTCTTTACCACTTGACTTATGGACAGTCCCACACGGAAATGAGCGTGTTGTGTACTTCTACAGCTGTTATGAATGGGGATGATGATCGCTAACGTAATACTGTCGCTCAACATATTGTGTCAATAGAGACGACCATACATGACCGGTTGTTCCTGTGATCATGCTACAGTATCATCACATCCCATTCCTCAGTGGCATCTATGTCAGGGGATGGATTTCAACAGTCTTCAACACATTTCTTTGAAAATGTGATTACTGCCAAATACCAATAGCAGATCATATAGTCTATCAACTGGGCAATTGTGGATCATGACAGAGTGATAAGTACTATCTTACCAGCAAGTGTTGGTCCCACTGTGCTAGTAATGTGAAACGGGAAATGGGAATCTTCAATACTAAGGTGCTATGCTTTTGCTAAGCCAGTCACCATCAGTAAGGACCAATTACATGTCCATAGGACTCTGGCATTACCCCCCACCAAATCAGATACACAAGGCAGCTGCTCAAGAATTTAACATGGATTATATAGCAGGGGGTTGTGGACTTGGTGTGTGTGTGTTGAGAGTGTGTGTTCAAACAAAAGACATTGATTACAACATGCTGGTTTGTTTCTCAACAAAGATTTCCGATAGTTCCCACATTGTAAACGTTTCACCACAAGCTCTCATTCTGATAAGCATTTCCCAGAACAATGGCTGACCAACATGGGCATCCATCAATCCCACAGTGCAACAGTGTGTTTTGGCCTGGAGGTGCTCATAACTTTGGGACGACTGGGAGTGGATGGGGGAGAACCACTGGGATAGAGGAGTGGAGACATACCGAGCTGTTGTAGCTTCAAGGCACAGCACATTAACTGGTTCCACACGATTTGAGAAATCTGTCCTTGGCCAAAGCTCGTACCACACACACAAAAGAAAATATGCACAAAGAAGGCAAACATTCCATTTTGGTTTCGGGCTAAAGACTAAATAACACTTCATTTTCTAAATAACCGACAACGTTAATGTCTCCAGGCATTTTTTGTTGGGGACAAAAACTTTTCAATCTGTTTTGCTTTTTTGCCACGTTTTTCATTGTGTTCACACTAGTCATACCATACTGAATGTCACACATTTTACTCCAAATACTACCCTTAAAAAGAGTTACTGTATTATATTATATCCTAGTTTGTTCTATTCTATCCTGGCAGAACACAGATGACCTTGCTGTTTACTGGAGGTGCCTTTGAAGCGCCCTGGTGGGGTGAGTATTCCAGGGGTCAGGGCTGGGGATTTCAAGCCAGCTGGAGAGTAATTTCCCCACTCACGCTGCCACCTCGCCAACACCTCCAGGGATTCAAGGTTGACACTGTTAGACATGCGTCTCATTCCTCAAACTTGTTTTTGAACAGTGACCCTTGCATCTGAGCTTAACTTGACTTTGAAGTGCAGTGGGGATACAATTGCATTTTGATTCAGTTTATATATGTCATTTAAAACTGCCCTTTTCTGGGGTAGTGAAAAGTCGGTGGAAAAGCAGAATTGTGTAGATTGTTCAGATATCTGTATTTTTGTATTTCAGAGAGTTGAACAGATAATCAATTGTCATATATATATATATATATATATATATATATATATATATATATATATATATATATATATATATATATATATATATATATGCTTTAAGTAAAACAATATGACCATGTGTTGCTCTCAATTACTGTATGCTCTTCTTTTACTCATAAAGAAATGCATTTTAGATACAGTATATGGACTGTATATTCACGTGACCTTGAGATACATCTTTTTAGTATAAGCTTTCACGGACTTACTTATCATAACAGATGGCTAGAAAATCTCATGTTGTCCCCTTTTCTATTTCTGTCTAAGTGTTGTTCAGCTGCCTGGTACGCTATTCTAATGTGAGGTCTCTAAGGTCAAAGGCCTTGTCCACTCTGAGTGCACCAGAACATAAACAGTGGGCCGCCATTCACCAGCTTCCCCTTCTGTTGTCGTATTTACGTTGGCGTGGTATTGTGGCCTAATTTAAAAAAAACACTGGTCAATCTAAATCTACCCTGATTGACATTACAGCTAGAGCTAGCACTCTGTGTTTATTTCTGTGGCAGGTAAGCATGCTCCAGTTAAAAGATTGAGAATCAAGAATATAGCCAATCCTTGGTACTCTCCTGAGCTCTCTGAATTAATCAAGGAAAGAAACTTAGCTTGGGCTAAGGCTCGATCTACTGACTTAGCTACTATTTGGCTATCCTTCAGACAGCTCAGAAATAGATTTACTGCCATGATCAAGAAGACTAAATCAAGTTACTATTTAAACATTTTGGAAAGCAGTTAAAATCACTGAAATGCAATCTTATATTTTAACAGGACAATTCTCTCTGCTACTATTCCCAAAGTATGGAAAGTGGTCAATGTATCCCATAATATTGATTACAATGATCTGCATATGTGTACCCTGAAGGGAGCCCAAATTGAACAAGTGCCTCATTACTTGGGTATTTGAATTGATGATAAACTGTCCTTTAAAACGCATGTTGATCTCTCTCTCAGAGCTTGCTACTTTTTAATGTCCTACTGGTACCACAGAATTAGGAAAAACTGCTTTCAGCTACAGCTCCTCAGACTTGGAATGCAGGGGAGACTAAGGTTGGTGCACTTGGTCCCACACAGTCATTTTAAGTCATTGGTTAGGGACCAGCTCACAGAGGCATGCTCTTGTTTCGATTAATTAGTGTGTGTATTTTGTATTTTACTGTGTTGTATATTTAATATGTTGTTTTGTATTTATATTGTGGACAGGGTGCACCTGCAAAAGTGATCTGTGTGTTCCCTGGATAAATAAAGGTTAAATAAAAATTGTTTAAAAAATCTGTGGCATCTCCCAGCGGCATTGCTGTCTCAGAAATGTGAGTATTGATGGATGAGCTCAGGGAGGCCTCCTCAAAGACGGATGGCCGTCTGTCTGTCTCCCATCCCTGGGCAAGACGGCCATGAGTCTGCCTGCCTGTCTGCCTGCCTGTCTGCCTGCCAGCCTGGGCCTACCTCTGTTTGAAACCAAGTGATGGTATGGATATGATATATCAGGCACAGTAGTCATACGCTCTCTGACCTCATTTTGACTTGATGCCTTTGACCTCATGTTGGTCATCACTGGTTAAACATGCCATCCAAGAAAAGCTTCCTGAGCACATTGCAGAACTGATCATCAGGGAGTATTGAGCTGTCTTTTGTACTCTAATGCAACCTCCAGTAGCTGCCAATACTCACAAGCTCCTCCAATGAGCCATAGCTCATGGTTCCATGGCTTTTAACTCGGTGAAAGAAAACACCCCAAGAGTATCCCATAGCCATATGAGTAGATTCTCCAAGGATATGGGGCTTAGGGTCTTGGCTTTGGTCAGCGAAAAATGGCATATTAAATCATCTGAAAAATCCTAAAGGAAAACAACATGTGATCCCGGAGGATTAAGGGGGCTACTAGTTTATCCTGAGCAGAAAGTGAGATGGCAGTAAGGTCCTAATTGAAGCTGTCAGGCTTTACCAAAGCCACCTATCCATGGAAGGCTGTACAGCTGCCAGGTGAGTGGACTGTCAGATGGAGTGTTTTGTTTCGAGTGGCTAAGTGACCTTATTGCTTAGAGGAGATTTGGAGTGGAGATGTGAGTCTGTTATCACACTGGCTGTAGGTAAAAGGGGACGAGGTAGTGGAGGCTGCATGCAAACCTTTGTCACATCAAACATACACACAATAGAAGAAAGCTTTTAAAACAGTCAAGCTGAGTTTCTCACATGATATGATATTAAACAGTATCAATCTATTTTTTTTCTTCACTTTATTTGGCAAATATTAACTAACAAAAATGAAATGAATGCTCTATGTGGTGTTACATCAGGGATATCAGGCACAGTATGAGAGTATGGCAGACATATCTAATTTACACCCCCGAGGGTAAACAGAGACACACAACAGTGTGTGAACACACGCCTGCCTTTCAGCTTCCTCCCTCCCTATCATCTGTTTTCTGTTTGAGTGGCACAATTTAAACACCAGCAGCCGGGCAGGCGGCCTTGCAGCAGAGCCCCAGCCCCTCGCCTCCCCTAATCCCCAGCACAGCCAGCCTCGAGCCCAAGCAGACACTCACCCATCCCTGGGGATTCACAGTGCTCTCTGCCAACACCCCCCCCCCCATGCCCCCCCTCTCCCAGCAGGCCCCATTCACAAAACCCATAGGTGGAATACAGGCCTGTTGGGATAGAACAAAGCCTGGCCACATGTGTGCACACCTCAGGTTACTCCCTGGTGGAAGTGCACAGCTACACAATGGGGATTATTGGCAGGCAACAGGAATCCTTCCTGATCACCTATGAATATACAATCCCTTGGGATTGACTAATCAGATACAAATTAGTCAAGATACAGTAGCTGTATGTATACTCACTTTTCTTTTCTTTTTTTGTGATTCCATTGAATACAGAAAGGGCCTTATGCCAGTCAATTAAAAGTATATCATACTAAGCACAAGTCATGGATAAAGTACCACAGAATTAAGTTATGGCTATGGTTCCTGTTCTCCTTTTTATTATTTCCAATGTTCCCATTTTAATTGTTGGCTTGGAGTTTGGCTGACTTTGAGGTTCATTAACCCTGCGCTAAACATACCAGTCTACAGTACATCAACCAGCAGAACAGACCACAGTTTACACAATCAGGCTTCAACAATATTACATGTCAGGGAAATAAAACACCCTTTTCCTCTCAACTGGACTCCCATTCCAGCCTTGAGCCTGGGGCCTGTGGTGGCTTGGAGGATATCAATCCCCTCTTCACTCCATCTCCAGGGAAAGGTGTTAATCCACCATCTTGGCTGCGCCCCAGACGCATCAGGCAAGTGCCATGTTAATCCCCCATTAAATAATTGCTAAATGTTGTCATGTCCTTCAGAGAGCTCCTCCTACTGTATCAGATCAAGTATTTCAGAGACGCTTGCGCCTCTAGGACCACAATTCAAGATAGACTACTCCTTTTACTTGCATGGACTTGAGAGTACACCAGAGAGAGTCTTCACAATTATGACAACCTCAAGGCAAGGCATCACAGCCTGATATGAGCATAGTATAGGAATAGTAGGATTAGTGGCTTGCAAGTTATACAGTAAATACACTCTCAAATTATTTAGCAAGCATATTACAGAATATTGTATCAACTTTATACCCATGAGGAACTATGCAACTATTACAGCCCCATAACACCCTCATTTTGACTTCTTTTTTTTACTTCTTTTTTCTCAGCACAACTACTATAGCAGCAGAAATCCTGAACCAGAAAAAAAGACCCCTGAGAACCACAGCTGGAGGCTGTGTAACCACTGGTCGTTCCAGACAGTCTCTGGCTTGGTATTATTTTTAAGTGTCATTTTTTCGAACAGAGCCTCTGTTGTGCTCAATGACATGGGTGGTGTGCCACATTCACTTAATGAACCATGCTGACTTCCTCACTCCCCAGTGCGCCTGGGCCCTCGGAAGACTGCGGAGTGTGAGAAGGAAGGAAGGAGGCTATAAAAGGACACTAAAACAGTGCGACACGGGAAAGACGGGCAGTAGCAGCACCCCGCTGAAGTTAACCTCTTTACCACAAGCTCCTTAGCCCTGTTAACGCGGCACCCCCGGCAGCAGTGAGGTGGGTCCATCAGATTGGTTGGACATATGAGAGGTGACTGAAAGATGACGTGGCGTAAATCCACATCTTCTAATAACATCATCTTTGATTGGTCTTTGTGGGCATCAAGGGTCATCCTTATGTGCACTGATGTACAGCGCTGTATGTGTCTCTCATCTTTTCCATTCATGATTGGATGGTAGCATAAGCTTTCAAAAGCTAGTTTATTTTGGTAATTTGTTTATCGTGATATATTCCTGATTCACTTTTCTTATTATCCTCTCTGGGTCCTCTTTGCCATATGAGGAGTGATTAAGTCTGCACTATCTGCACTTTCTGCACTATCCATATTGAATTTACAGAAACTCCCCATTTGGACTCAGGTTGTTTGGACTTCAAATTGGCCAAGATGGTCTGTGTCTGAGTCCAGATGTCTTCATGTTCGGGAGGCTCGTGAGAGGACGGTTACAGGGGCAGACGAGAGCAGGGCTGACAGACCACATTAGAGAGACCGTTGATGGAAAGCCTGGACCATCAGCGTACGACTCGAATCAAAGAGAGGCCATAAGTGTTTTTCCACACACTCTTGAGAGACAGGGAGGAACACCGCCAGACGCCAATGCCACCATGCATACAGCATCCCTGACATCTCTGGGGTTTGTGGACAGGACAAACCCCCTCCAGTAGATGCAGTGTGTGATACAAAACAGGGGAGGCTTTGATATGGTGTGCAAATATTGACATTCTCCAGGGGTTTACTCTTGCTGGGTTGAGGAGGCTAGACGCAGACTTTCCCTGCTCCCCACACCTGCTGCGGTCGGCAGCCTTGTTTACGTGCTGCCGCTTGGAAATGTCAAGAAGAGGCACAGGGGCAACCCAGAGATGCACTGGGTTCACACACACTCTTCTCTGTTTTATCTCTGGCCCAGGAGCGTCAGGAGGTAGTTGGACGGGGGAGCTTTTTCTGCTCGGTGGGGGCCGGGAGCCATGCCAACCGTCTGTCTGGCATGAGCTTGAGCCCTCTCCCCCCATCCCCCCACTCCCCTCCGATCAACAACCAGACATGGACTGTATTTTTTAAATATATTCTAGGTCAACAACATTGGGTGTTACTTGACCCGCTTCATCCCAGCCATTCGCTTTGGGTTTCAGAGACTTCCTCTGTGCGTCTGGAACATAGTCCGGATTCCAGGTGTCCATGGGAGTTACACTCCCTGTGCATGGACCAGCCCCGCCCGGATCTAATATACTGTATAGCCCCAGTGCTTGATACGGACACTCACTCTAGCCAGGGTCGTTGCACTATTACTAGCAAAAGCAGAAGTGAAGAGGTAGCTAGCATAAGAGCCATGAGTCAACATCAAACAAAAAACACACACAGAATGTCATTGATGAAACCTTTCACTCCTTTGATATTTGTCCCAGTGGAAAGGACAGTATGGCCTTTAATATCATCAAAGCTCGCTTGGCAGGGAGGGCATAATCAGCTCTCACACTATCCAAGGGACTGGAGTTTTGATGACCCATTTAATGTCTGGCTCCATAGACATTTTTGGAATTTATCATTCACAAAGTGTCACAAAACTCTTTCTGAAACTCCTTTGGAGGCTGCAGTGCTTAGTGTCCTGTGTTTGCATCCTCTTTTTTTTTTTGCAACTTCAAAGCGAAAAATAAATAAATCTTTTCAGGCCTGTTTTAGGATTCTGAGTGACCTGACCCTCTCGTGGGGACTCATATCAGCTGCACACACTCATGTTGCTCCACTTGGACGTGGAAGCGTTTTTCCCACCAGTCCATTTCCTGTTTGTGGTTTGGTGTTTATTTGGGCAGCCTTTATGTCTCACCCAGTAAGCAAACAGAGTAAACAACTGTCCACCATATATCCAAAGACTGCAGGGAAGGAGGGAAGGAGGGAGGGAGGAAGGTGGGGGCTTGAAGAAAGGATGACTATCTAGCCTTTCATGATTAAAAGATTGCTTGTAAAAGAGAATGTTGCTGCTGGTTGAAATTAAACCACTAAACAAACTCTTTCATGTGGCACAGAATGGTAGCAAAGGGGAGCGTCAGGCTTTTTCAGGGGATAACCCCTGTCAATTAGAGTGCGTTTCGCTTCGGCTCGTTCTTTGCCATTGGGGCTTGCCAGAGAGAGTGGGGGACATCTGATTTGAAGGGCGAAAAAAATCTTGGCAGCCGTAGCGCAGACAGCAACACAATGAGGCGAGTTAAGTGAACAATTATTAGGCCGCGCCAGACTTGACTGGTTTGTGTGCACATGGGAAATTCTTTAGCGCAGGGCAATTAAACACGGTTGGTTTGGGAAGGGGGCAGAACGTGACCCAATTTTGAGATTTTTTTGCAGTGCTTCCTTAGTATTAAAACTCCTCTAGTGACTTAGAGCCACTTGTTCTACAGACTACTGTGCGTGCCCCATTCCAGGAGTCAATATAACATCCCCTTTATCCAAAAACAATGACAATACTCAGGTTCAACTGAGGTTGAACATTTCTTATTTTAATACTACATTCTTACATGAATTTCTTATCTTACAACATCTACTATCTAAATCAACTATATTTAACAAACAATTATGTTAATTATATTTAATAATAATAATAAAAATAATAGTATGACACCAATCATGCTATCACATTACATAATTAAAAAACCTGATTAGGTGTTGACACTGTGGATTATAATTGCATACTTCAACTTGCATTAATTCTTACATCACAATAAATAGGCAGTGTTACAAATTGGCCTCTTTCACACAGGCCCTGGTGAGGCATTAGCGGTATCCGTGAGAATGAGCAAAGTAGTTTCCCCACTTCCTCTCTTGTTGACTTTGGCCGGCTAGTGCTAATCCGAGAACAGGCCAGAGGGGAGCAATCTACCTGGAGCAGAATGGCTACTGACTATTAAGAGGGGTATTAAACTACCACTCTATTTCTTTTCTATTCCTTTTTTTTCTTCAAATATTGCCCCTCTTTCTCCCCTTTGCTCCATCTAGGTCTCCCCCTGTGCCCTGGCCATGTGCCGGAGGCGGCTCTCAGTGCAATTGAACATGGCCAGCCCGCCATGCATTCCTAACGTGAATTCTGGAAGGGCAAATCAGGGGATTCCACAGTCTCCAGGGTTGTTTGTGCTCCAGGGACGTTTGTATACTGCATGCACAGTGACAACACTACAACATTGCCTGCATCATATTGAAACATTGTTCACTGTGATGTTGGCAATTGAGCTGCAGGACTGAGTGCTGGATTTCCTATAGTCTTTCTGTCTTTGTGTACTCTGACTAGCTGTAACCTCCTAAATACATGTGTTGGTGTATCGTAGTTGTAGATGTGAGGGTGAGAGGACCTCTGTCAGCCTTCTTGCCCTGCCTCAGACAGCACCTCTCGGAGGTAGCTTCATATCCGGACCACTGATATCATCTTGCTGGCTTTCCAGCCTGTAAAAACACAACCTAGGGGGCCAACGACCACATACGTCATCAACTCCAACACCTCAAGGAAATGGAGACCAACAGGGTGCCAGTAATGTCCAGCCAGCTTTGATTGTGAAAAAAACTGTCACTGTGGGGTTATTATACGTGCCTTATTCTATGAGACTCGGGTGAAACCTATCATATGAAAACATAAACTATGTGCTGAGTAGATAAATATCCTGATCCTGGCTTGGACTCTTGAGCACTTCTACTTTTAACACTTAAGTTGCCCTTATACCTGTGTGATAACACTAGTAATGTGATAATTACTAGTAATGTGATAATTACACAGCATATTGAGTTGAGCAGTTTGTGTCCTTATTCCATCTGTGTAATAACCCAAGCCTCTCAACTCCATTAAAAGGCAATTACAATGCAATTAGTAATGTGTAAAGTATTGCAGACATTCTAAATGAAATACTCCATCAAGAGGCTAGCCACAGCAACTGAATCTATGACTGACCACCTTTAGATTTATGGGTATGAACTTCGCACGTAAAAGTGCCTTGGAATAACTCCATTCCTCAGGGAGTGTACGCGGCCCAGAGCGTCTTTGGTTTAACTCCTGAGTTTTGTTGAGTTATGTGGTGTTATTCCCTTGTTCCCCTGAACTGAGAGCTATTTATGCAGGGGAGAAACCCACACCACCCTCATCGTCTTATTGGGTCTGACGTTGGGAGCTATACAGACGTTATGTCTATTCCCTCTGTGTGACCCCAGCGACCTGCAACATAGAGAGTGAGTCCAAGCCCACATGGCGGAGAGTCAGACAATGGCATATACCTAGGAATAACTTTACCTGACAGGGAATCCTGCAACTGCAATTATATCAAGCCAAACTAGGGAGCACAGTCTTACTATCATTTACATGGACATGAAATGAAAAACACAAATTCTCTTCTTGAGAAATGCTATTTGAGAGATGGCACTACATATCTTCAAGCCCCATAGGCCTCACATTTAATTGCTCTGAATTGATCCCGTCTCAAATAATTACATCAAAACATGTTTTCATAGGACTTATAGGATTTGTGGAACAGACTTCGTATACTCAACAGCAAAATATAAGAGGTTTCAGAATGCTGGAAAGGCTATTAATTTCCAAGGTCAAGGGCACTGTGATGGATTCATGCTCATCCTTTGCTATTTAACACTGTGAAGGAGAGGTTGCCACTGCTTCAGACACCTTGAATCTGTCATACTGACACTGAGCATATCTGCGAAAAAAACGATGAGTCAGAACCCCTATTTCTCTTTAGACTTTGAGACTTATTACACAGATAACCTTGAAGATATACAACATTGTCAGACTCGTAATAACCCCACAGCAGGGCTGTGCACACTACTATATTCTCCTGAAAAAGGAAAGGTTAGGCATTTTTTCTATAATACAACTGTTGCTCTCATCACTGGTTTTCAGCGGACATGTCCACTCCACTCTGACTCACTTAAGACCACTGACATGGCCACTGTTATCATGTGTCAAAGGGCAGATAAACTGAAACCTAGCTGCCCTTAGTCTGTATCCCATCTGCACATGGACAGCAGGCAAAAATGGACCCAATTCATTATGGCCTCTAAAAGCATAGCCCTCCTCCCCTCTGTATCCTTTGCTCACATTATGTTCTAACCACTCAATCTGCTTATCGATCCTCTGGCTCACCATTATTGCCGTGCTAATCTGTGTTCTCTCATGGGCATACAGTCTGACAAACACTACATTAAGGCACTTTAGACACGTCACAAAGTCAAATAGTACATTGAGCACTGAGTAATGCTCTAGGGATTAAACAATGTTCTTCAATCATGTCTGTGGGTGTGTAGACTGTTAAATCAAAGGACAGACCCATCTGATAGAGAATGGGCTAGAACAAAAGCATGCACACCGTAAACCAAGAACATTAGAAGGTATTTGTGACAATGTTATGGCTTCTACAACTCAGCATTGCCATTACAATAATGTATGATAATCGTGTTGATAGTGTATCATTGTTGATATTGTATGTTCCTATCTACATAAGTAGAAACAGTTGAACATATGTGTACGCCAACTGACATATGGATTAGATCCCCTACAACCTGTCCAGCTCCTGCAAACATGTGTCAGTTGCTTGTAAAATAAATAGGCGTTCCATCTTTTCCCCATGGCGCAAATGATTCTCCTAGAGCAGAGGTCGACTATTTGGATTGATACCAAACCTCTATCTCCCAAAACAAGCTTGTCTTATTTGTCTAACTTCAACATCAACTTTTCAACCTGTGTGCACAGTACTTATTTTTCTAAACCATTTCACGTTAACATTGCTATTACTTGTGTCTGTGTTAGGAATTCAAAGCTACCTCAAATATAATTAAAACACTTCCTTGGGTACAGCTGAGGAGAAATCTTATAAAAAAAACTGTGTGCTCCACACCACAGGCCATGCATAATTCATGCTGAATGTTGACATCTCCCTGTGTGGCAGAGGTCCACTGTTCTGCCCTTCTCCCCCAGACTGTGTTCACTTTGACAGGAGTGGGGGCTTTAAAACTAAAGGTCTGTCAAGAAAGTCAATTCGTCTCTGTGGCTGAAGTCGGGGTGTATTGAAATAGGGCCCTGCTTGAGAGATGATGCATATTAACCAGGTCTGCTATGATGGAGTGACAAATTCAAAAAGGTCAGGAGATATAGGGCAGCTTTGATAGATCCAATAGGGGCACACCTTCTAAAGGGCACCTCCTACATTGTTAGTACACTTCATCAAGTACTCCATTCTATCACTATCACTATCATAACAACTGGGACTGAGGTAACGGCTGTGCTGGACTTTGACAGGCCAGATAAGCACCTCTAAAGTCTTTTGAAGGGGCTGTCAAAATGAATTAGACAGGATATAGAGACTTATTGATATCCGTGTTGACCCCTTCATCTGAACCTTTCTATCAGAAGGGTGGATGGTCCATTACTTGGGCTGCGAGTCTGAAGTGTGGAGATAGCGGCGTGATAAAAGTTATTTGACTTAAGAGAGATACGGTATACAGCAATATAGAGTATATATTCAACTACAGTATTGTAATGAGAGTGGGACAAGTCAACAAATTGCAGGCATTTTGGAAACAAATTATAATTTAAATAATGATAAGATATGTTGTGCAAAGTGCAAACAGAAAAAGAAATGCTTAGATATACCAAATATTTTTGGACCATAAAATGTATTCTGTATTTTGACGACTGTAAATGGGAAAGTTACTGGTTATTTTTTTGTCCAAAGATTATATTTCAATATTCAAAGTTGTTGTTTTTATTATTTAATCTCAATCATTTGGGGGAGTGCACAAGTGCACACTTCAGGAGAAGGATGAAGAAATAGGATGCATATGCCTGTGCCAAATCTTTTTTTTTTTCGAGCACAGCATGTGCCTTCTAAACTCATGGTTAACAATCGGATATATGCATGTGTTGAGAATTGCCTCATTAATTTACTAAAATGTCATAGCTAACCCTCTGGAACTCGGGTATACCATCTCTGATCATACAGGGTAACCCTTTTTATGCATTCCCAAAAGCTTCCAGTTACAGCAATACTTTTTGTTTGACATATTGCATTCCTATTTCTATGGGAGTAAATGATTTTTGAATGATATATTTGAGTTTTTATCTTTTAACAGGAATTTCCTCATGGACAGTTTCTAAAAATGTGAGTTAAGTAAAGAACATAGCATGGCTCCTTACATATTTTTTTGTGAGACCTTAACTGCAAATGATTCACTGGAAAATAGTGGTTACCCCATATGATAATTTTCATAGGACTTAACAGAGGATCCTGTTTAAAAAATGCATTAAAACTGAATTTCAAATGTTAACAATCATTAGTTTATAGACACCACTTGTGTGAACACTGATTTTAACATTAGTGTTAAAATTCGAATATGTGTACTTTCATTCACTCTTGAAAATCGTATACGTCAATTGCCAGAAAATGCTATGTACAGTATGTTCAAATATTCATGATCTGTTCAGCTTTATACTCTCTAATGGTTTCTTAGGGAAAAAATAACATAACATAAGAAAACATCCCCACTGGCTTGAATGCATACATACTGTACATTGTATGTCATGTGCCTAAGGCATCTAATATACTTTATATAGGCAGCTTGTTTCCAGATTGATTGCGTCATTAACCAATATAATATTGTGCCCTCTTTTAGATCAATCACTACTACCAGAATATTCTACCACCACCACAACACACACACTTATATTCCAGACATGAATTTCTATTTCTTGTCATGAAGATCTCAGCAGAGCAACATTATCCAGACCAGACAAGAAATTAGACAAACTATTTTCAGGCTGCCATACAGACCATTAAAACCATTTATCAAGCAGAAAATGTCAATTTACCAGCCGTCTAGCCTGCTCGGCCCATATCAAATGACTGTCCAATCAAATTAAAGCAAGGGGTTGCCACTCCAGTCGTTGGGTTTTCCTGGCCTTAACTGAGGCTTCCACTTACACACTGTGAGAGTCTCACAGCTGTTTTCACCTCAGCTCCATCAGATACAAGTGGAGAGCCCGTCAGCATGACACTACCATGGACAATGAGGCTCCTTTCCGGTCACAGGGTCACCATCGCTGAACCTTGTCTGACACTGACATGGGCCTCTCAGACACCTTGCATTGGAGTGATTTGCCACCTGGCGACCAGATACAAAACATCTTTAAGATAGCCCAAGCAAGAGATAGCATCTTAAATGTGTATTAAATAACACAATAATTTACATCATATCAGTGACATAGCACTAAATGTATAGTAGATTGATCAATAAAAAGGTTTATGGACATTTCTAATAAAAAGTGAGCAAACAGGAATACCTACAGTAAATGTCAACTCAAGCTTCCTCTGGGAAATTCTCAACATTTCACCTTTGCAAAGTAATGTTATTATTTCATAACTGTAGTATTTCATTACCGTTTAGCAACTCAAAGCTTGTGTTCTTGAGGATGAGGATTATTACTAAGTAATTATTACTAACTAGAACATAAAAGTGAGTGAACCCACTTAAAATAACTTTCCCACAATTTCTCGGTCCAGTTACCGCCACTGAACTAGAAACTACAGGGGTAGCATGAGTATGTATATCCATGCACACGTGCTTCTGAATGTGCGTGTGTGTGTGTGTGTGTGTGTGTGTGTGTGTGCGCACGCCCTAAGGCCGTGTTTATTAGTCTTTCAGACACATCACATGACTCACATTTCACATCACATTTAGCACAGCTTCAAGAAGGAAGAGCTGACATGAGTGTAGCCTTGAGTGGGGGTCTTTTCTTGGCCAACAAGCAGATCCCAGTCTAGCCACCAGCCATTCCCCTGCCTCTCTCCAATCATATGGGAGAAAGAGAGAGAGAGATCAGTGGGGGTCCCCTTCACTGACAAACAAGTTGGATGTCTAATGGTGTGTGGCCCGATGGACAGGAAAGACCAACAGTCTGATTCAACATCATCCCTTTGAGGCCGACCTTCCGGCGCCCCAGGGGAGTCTGGGAGCGCACATCACTTGGCCAATCACTGGGCAAAACTCATTTGTTCCCTTCTCTTTTTCACTTTGATTTTTTGCCCGCTCCTCAGTGTCCTTGGATGAGTGCTGGGAGATTTGTTTTTACAGAGACCGATGGGTTTACAATTGAAAGAGAGACTCTCAGAAACGTCAGCTCTAAAGATTCCTCCTCCACTTGCATTGTAAATAAATGACTAATGAACGAATGAAGATAAATGACTAATGAAAAATACAGCTACCGAAACAGGGCTTGTGCGATGTTGTCTGACATGGGTTTGTTGTGGATAACTTCAGTCAACATTCCAAACAGGAACAAAAAGGGTTAGAACTGTTGATTAACCACATTTATTGAAAACACTATTGTGTAACTCTTATTGTTTCAAAGTCCATTACTGCTCCAGATTTCTTACATTCCTTTCGCAAATATCCCTGGCTTAGTCCATTCAGTCAGTCACTCAGAGAAAAGAGAGTGGCCCTGTTCACCTAGCTTGACCTTTGCTTCCGTGCCATGTTATGAAACATCGCTCTCCAACCCATCCCTGACTTGAGGTGGTCTCACATACTTACAAGCTGGAAACAAATTGCTTAAGCGTCTCATGGCAGGTCGGGTTCGTATTTATCAAAGAGTATATGAGCATATGAACATGCAGTACATCATATGAACATATGTCATGTTTAATTTTTCCTCCAAATTGGGTATATGTCAGAATTCAGAATTTCAACAGGTCGTTGCGTGTGAGATACATGCTGGCAACAGTATAGCCTTTCTGAAATGGCACGTACATATTTTTTTGTAATGTCTGTTCTTATTAGGCTGACAGAGTGCAGATCTGCAGCATCTGTGCCCCCCTCCGTGCCTTCTAGGGCTAAAAGGCCTGAGGCACTAAGCCACAGGGAGTGCCTCAGGGGTGCCTAGTGCCTTGCCTGTTTAAGGCTCTGCATTGATGTGATGTGAACACACTGGCATAATCCCGCTTACTCATAGTTCTGAAATTGATGACAGATGCTGGAAAAGCAGTTCTTGTATTCATAATGACAGGACCTTTTAATTGCTTTATAGAGGCGGATGATTTTCAAAAGATCTGACAAAGTAGTAGTAACAGACACATATATGGCATGCATTTGTTCCATATCATCTGAGTTATGTCAATGTAGCAGCAAATCCAGAACGTATTTGAAACTCCAACTACATGGACTTCAAGAGAACATGGTTGATACTGCTGCAAAAGAACACTGGCAATAAATAATTTAATTTCATTCAGGCAAGCAGGAGGGACACTGCCATTAAAATGCCACTAATGAGGAAACTCTGGGCATCAAACAGATTGTTCAAAAATGAAAGCTGAAAATAATTCACATGAATGGAGAGAAACAACTTTTAGCCAGAGCATTGATGGGTGAATATGTAATTAATTCGCTGTTAAGTGCTGAACAGTACCATACTGTACATGTTGCATCTATGCACATACAGTACAAGTAAACATGAATGGCTCTTCAAAGTGAATGACTCTTCAAAGTGATCACATTGACATTCCTGTTGATCACAAATAAAATCTGTGTATTATCAATATTGTATTTATTTATTTGCGATGCTGCTCTTTCAGTCTAATGCTGGCTTCTTCAGTATAGTAACTGGTCCCTCTGTCATACAGTAGCAGAGAGATGACATATACACATACCATGTATTCAATCACTCCCCTCTGTCTGTTAACTGTCTCTGAACCATTCGGGATGGTCTGTGGGTGAGGTCAGGCCAGTATAACTCATAGAACAGAGAGACTTTGGTGGGGGGTGTTGGGGGTCACTGGAACTTTCTAGCTCAGTCAGAGAGCACCCAGCGGATGTGGCCTGAGCGTGTGTGAGCCTTCCTTTGTGATAGATCCACCACCCACCTCCGGCACAGAGGCCCAGGAGGCGATCTGCAGAGGCCTGGGACAATGAGCCTCGAAGGGGGGAAACAGGGAAGCCCCTCCTGAGGGAGTGAAGGGCATAAGGTCAGGGTGGGTGGGGGGGGGGGGGGGGGGGAGTTTGTGTCTTCAAGGAGACAAGAGCTCTTTGAAGGGTGCATGGATGTCCCCAGTGACTGGATACATCTGAGTCAGACACCACACACATAAGCACACACATATTTTCTTCCAGAGTCCAGTGAGTTGCTAGGTGGCAGTTCAGAAAGCAATGAGACCGTACTATAAAGTCCCTCCGGTCGTTTCTTTATGCAGTCCTTCATTCAAATCTCTCCCCTTGCTTGAGTGAACATACCGTACGGAACCAATGGAAATGCAGAACATCCTTCTGCAGTGTAGCAAAGCCTTTCAAATGGAATCAAAGAACTCTCCTGACCCTCGTAGACTGAGAGCTTATGGGAGAGCATCCTACAGTGCCTGAAGCATTTCAAATCAAACCAGACTGGTAGCCCTCTTTTAATGGTTCAGAGTTCATCTTCCAAGGTTACACATTAACTGCACAGACACCACTACCAAACCTTAGAAAAACATGTATTGTGTTACAACCACAATGCTCAAACTGGACCCCTTTGATGGAGTGACTGCATATTGGGGGGGGGGGGGGGGGGGCAATTCCCTAATTCAATTGTAGGTTCATGGAAACCCCTGCATGCGTCTCAGAGCAGTAACCGTGGTAACAGCTGGCCAGATCTCTGATCTCGCCTACTTTCCCTCTTCATTCCAGACTCTGGATCGCTGTCCCAGGAGTGTTGCCAAGAGCTGTCCGACAGAGAGACGGAGACCCACACCGACAGCCATGAAAAGGTCTTTTTTTCCATTCTTCATATGGTCTCTTCATTATTCTCCCCTTCTGTTTTCTGTGTAGCCCTGTGATTCAATGTTCAGCATGGCTTGGGACATTGCTCATAAGTCTTGCTATCTGTCTTTTCTCTCTATCAGTCCCTCTAACCTGTGGGAACTCTCTATCGTACCCGTCAATGGTGCAGTAGTATGCCACCCTTTCAACCGGTCATTACAAATGCACTTAGTCGCTTTCTTCGAGTTTTTCTGCACTCTGAAAATGACTGTGTCAGAGATAAGGCTACCATGTGCTATTTCTAGCATCCTGACATATTACATGTTTTTGTATGAGAAATTAGAATTACTCATGGAGACCCTCTCAAATCATGTCACATCAAATGATGATTCAGCTTGGTGAAACGAGCGCAGTCATTCAAGCATAAACAACATTATTAAATTTGATGTCATTGTAAGATTGTGCTTT
The DNA here is from genome assembly GCF_951799395.1 of Argentina silus. NCBI lineage: Eukaryota > Metazoa > Chordata > Actinopteri > Argentiniformes > Argentinidae > Argentina > Argentina silus. The sequence continues at coordinate 30,977,101 of NC_139655.1, read as the reverse complement.
CAATCTGTAACATTTAACAGTATACACACAGACAGAAACACAGACAGAAACACCTCTCTCTCTCTCTCTCTCTCTCTCTCTCTCTCTCTCTCTCTCTCTCTCTCTCTCTCTCTCACACACACACACAGACCACACTCTAAACAGGGGGCGCCATGGTAGATTCCAGACCAGGACGCCCCCCCACCGTGGTCCCAGACTCCATCACACATCTCAGGTCTTCCTAGCATACTGTGGTGGCCCGCGTTGGCTTTCTAGCTAACCAGAAGCAGCTGGCTCCAGTGGCTAACTGGGAGACTGCTTAGCTTTACCTTGCACTCAGTTATTACACCTCACCTCCCAGCACCAAACCACACAGAGGGCTCAATCCAAACCTGCCACTTATTAATTACCCATTTGACTCATCCACAGGGCTACCGATGTCTGAGGAGATTGACACAACATGTAGCCTCAGCACTGTTTGGTATGCAGGCCACTTGTCTGTGTAGGTTTGTGTGTTGCTAATACTTCTGGAAATTACATCAAGCGTTTACTGTGCAGTAACAGGTGAGTAAAATCCTGACCCTCTTAACACAGGGGGCAGACAAAACCTCTGTAATGTCTACTTACATTTTGATAATGAAATCTGAAAAGCAAACAAGCAACCAATATGATCTTCCTTTGACCTCAATGATATAAGCCTCTACCTAAATCAAAGTCACACACCACACATCCATATTGTATGTTGTTGTTCTTTTCCCTAGCCCATTCGGCCTGTGTTTATCTGCCTAGACTTTTGAAGCGTAACTTGAATGGGGGTTGGAGGGTGGGGGTTGAGAGACGGGGGGGGGGGGGGGGGGGGGGTTGTACACAAGGAAAGAGCAAAGCACCGCTGCTTGCTGACTGCACGTTTTTATTAAAGGTCCCATTAAACAACAGGCCCAGCTTGGAATGCTGATCCCAGGGGAGGGGAGCACACACACAAAAGAAAAGAAAGAAAAGATGTTGTCAATACTGAAACAATTAACACACTTTGGAGGGACGCACTTCATAGACACACTTAACGGGGCGTGACTTAGCCACTGCGGCTCACAAGCGCTAAATATAAATAAAACAGAACATGCTATAAAACAAAAACACTGCTGGGACAAACAACTGGTACAAGGAAAAAAAACTGTAATCAACAATATTGTCATCATGAAATCCAAGATGCCCAACCGTGCTCAAAGAAATACATTGCTGTTGAGAAATAAGTCAGCCTAACACCAAAAACCTAGCGAAGCAGAGCTCCCCTCGTAGCAGGGGATTCATGGCACATCTAGGGGCTGCATGGCGTGTAGCCTACTCTCTCTTCCCTGAATGAGAGGCGGACCTGGAGAATGTCCTGAAGCTACGGCCCATCTCCCTGTCTAAGCTTCCGCTCCATCAACTCTGGCGTAATGAAATGAAGACTGTGAAAAAGACATCATGGTTACTCCTGAAAAAGGCCAGAGCTGAGCCACAGGCTGTCTCTTTGACTATAGCAGGGATTACCATGAGTGAACCCATTCAGACCGAGAAAGAAGACACTTGGCCTAAAAATGGAGCACTACAGGCCAGTGATGACAAAAGTATGATGAAAGCTGGCAATACTATAGTCCTTAATGTGAAATACTGTGCCGTACTGTACCATACTCTCAAAACCAAGCCTGACAGCATTGACATATAGCTACACTGATGTATTCAAATGATAAGGATGGCAATGTTTTCTTTCCTCAATACTGAGGAACCCCGGAGAGGGGGAGCTTGCCATTTTGCAAGTTTCTGGAAAACTTCAGAGAATCGTTTGGTTTCACAGTGACTCGGTTCAGTTGGTGTGAAATGTTTTCATTACTTTATTTTTGCCCTAAACAGAAATGGGCAGAGATGAATGGGACACACATGATTGAGATTTAAAATAGAGACTGACATAATTGTGAAAGGCCCATTATGGTTTATACTTCCAGTACTGATGGCTCGTTAATTCCGACATATCACTGCTATGAATCATGCACAATTGATTAACCCATTGTTGTCATTTCAGAGGAAAACTATTTTTGGGTGTTTTTTTTATGTACAAAGATATCTCTTTTCACCTGTATTGACAGACTTCTTTCATCTTCCCTCTCATCTATTCTTCTGATTGGGCTTGACCATGAGGATTATTGTCTTTGGACATTTGTCAACAATGGTCAATGCAACTCATATAAACATATGCGACCTCCAGGTTTCAATTACTGCATTTTTTCCAATCAACGTGAAGTATATGCTAGTATACGTTATTGCAAACAATAATAAAACATTGTTCAATGTGTGATACAATGCTGATCAATCAGCGATGTTAAAGAGAATATACTTGCAAGTAAGAAAGGGCCAGAGACAGTGTAACCCAATTCACTTTCACATTTCAAACACTCATGCTGTACTGTGCAAGGTGAACAATGATTACCATTAATAAAGAATGAACACAAACAATGGTGTACAGAGCGTAAATCTATTGATTATGTAAAGGTAAGCCTAAACGTAGGTCGATATATTAACATAACAAGGGCATTTTCACATTTGTGGCAAATACACAAACATAATCTTAAATTATTTGGATTTTGATCAGTATTCGAAGAATAAGTGCTTCCATCTGCTGGTGGAAAATGGTGATTTCTCAGCGTAGAGTATACTCAGTATAAAAACCACGACCATGCCTATCATGACACAGACAAGAGGAATATGTCTTTCTTCTCACTTCGGATAGCCAATCGCCCTCTCTCATGAACTATATGACCACCAGTGGCAAATAATCTTACAAAAATATCAGGTCAAATCTATTGCCATAATTAACTATTGTTAACTATCTATAGGTGGAAATGAACACAATCATCCATGTGTAGCTGCTGTGTGAGCACATGTGTGTGTGACGGACTGACTGACTGACTGATGCAGGGCAGACTGTATCAGGGGGTGAACTACGCGAGGGCAGTGAGCAGGCGTAGAGGGCAGTTACACCGCCCACTCGTCACACAACTTCTCAGCGCTTCTATGTATAGCTGTTAAATACCGCTCTTTCTGTTTGGTGTAGCGGTGATTCAGCTGTCCGCATCCTTCATACTCCCCTTCAACTATCAACACACGAGGGTAGACACAGGAATACATCGGACTCAAAGCGCATTAGGGACAACTAATATGTTTGTCAAGCATTGCGCATTTATCGATTTAACGCATGCCAATTGCATGCAATTGAAATGCAGAGCTATGGCACATCATTTGAGCAAATTCCATTTGCACCATAAGACAACAAACATTGTAAATGAGATGATAGGAGTGTGCAGCTACACAAAATTACTAAAGCCTACATAGAAGGATAATATTGTTTGACCCTTCCATTAATGGATATCTAAGGAATTAACAGTATTCTGATTACTGAGTTCGCAAATACACTGATCCATACAATAAAGGTATCAATTGTACAATGTGAAATCAACATACGCATGCGCACTTGGAGTGCGCAATTTAAGTCAATAAAGTTCAATGGGTCTATTGCGCACAATGTAACCTACCCATTATTTTTGGCAAAATACATTAATATATGTGCTTATGCCAACTGTCCACTATCACCTGTTGTGAAATCAATAAAGCGTTCACTGTGACCCAGACATGTAGGCTATTGAAACATTATAAACTTTTAAGGATTCACCCTTACCTGGGGGACAGTTGCATTCAGGTGTGACCTCCCGGGCAATCCGAATCTTTGCGAAATTTTCATAGTAGCGCTGTAAAAACAAATAATAAACTTCAGTGTAATGTTAACTTCAAAAACATGAAAGTGTTCAAACGAGATAACATTTATATTCGTTCCTAGGGGGAAGTGTTACCGCAATATTGTTCAATAAATTAATCTGGCGGTGAAGTCATTATTTGGCAAACACAATTCCAGAGAGACGTGCACGTTAACAGTTTACCTGTGACAGAAGTGTATCCACTCGTTCTTCTATCAATGAATTAAACTGATCCATGGAAAAGCCGGGAACCCGGTGGAAGATATGCTCGCCATGTCCAGTTTCCAAATCCACGACCCGGTCCTTGATATCTGATGTTTGCAAACTCAATAGTATGCAAAATGCGAGGGACGCCACAGAGAATAAGGACGAGATAACATTAACGATAGTTGTGCGGCAATATTGCCGCTTATGAGACGCTGCGTCTCTCTCCATTTTCTCTGCGCACTTAGTTTCTCCCCTTGCCTCCGCTGCCTTCATTACTAGTTCTCAACCATGCACCAATGAACGCAATCTGCACGTATAGTCGGACAAATCAATATTCAAATTCTGGCACTGAAACGATATTATTTATATGTGTCTGACAACGCGATGTCAACGAACAGTGAGGTGAGCGCTGGTCCAAGCGACAGTGTGAAGAGGAGAGCCCTCCAACCAAAGACCCTCGCACTGAGTCGCTGCAAGGCAGTGCAACCTGTGACTGATTTCACGGCTTGTAGCTGCTCCTACAAACTTGTTGCACTGCTGGACAGAATAATCCTCGCCACCCGAAAGCTACTGGCAGTCAAAACGAGAAAGGTAAAACTGGGGTAGCTTACTATAGAGGCATAGCAGACAACGCACTTGAGGGGCAAATGCGTTTCCACAGTGCACACTCCCTTTCGTTATTAGCCTAAAGCAACACGCCTCCAAATCTGTCTTGTCTTATTAACATAATTTATTGACACGCTCCTCTCCTGCTCCTAAATCCAACCTGAATTCATTGAGGCGGGATCGGGCGGTATGTTTTTGGACAAGTGGGTCCTAGTTTTGAGAGATATCACAGATTTCAAACTAGGCCAAATAAAAAAAACGCATGACTATAGAACTGAACTCAGATGTGGAAATAGACCTTTTACGCACGAGAGGCAATGGTCGTTTTTTAAAGAATTCAAACAAAACAGATATAGCCTACTTTAAATTGATGAATAACCTCAATAACGCAAGCACGCACTTTAATTTTTCTGTAATTTGGGCATACAGATACCCAGTGCGTAATGACATGAAATTAACGGCACCTGTGGTGAAAGCGCAGAGTAACGCCACAACGGTCATCTTTTCGTATGAGAGCGGACAGCATACAGTAGGCCTACATTCAGTTTAGACTGCTTTCGAAGTACATGGATTTTCTATTATTCATCAAGCAACAGCATTGAACGCCGTATCCAACCATTTGCTGCAGTGTAGCCTACTGTAAGACAATACAAGAAGATACCACACTCTAGAGCAAATACCGCATTGATTGATTGCTTAAACTCGACCGAAGAACCCCATGTAGAGTTGGCGTAGCAACAATGCCTTCCAGCGCTCAGCCATGCGCCATGTGGGAAAGAGCGACCCTCTCTATGTGTACTGGGTTTTCATGTTTCATGTGTTTATGTGAACTGTGATTTCGAGAAGTAGGCCACCGTGCATTGTTTTGTATAGAGATAAAGTCACTCAGTGTCAACAAAAAGTTGCCACACAGACAATACACACATGCATTTCACATTAAGCCTACATTTATTGATTTGACTGACTGTGGGCATCCTAGTTTGGGCTATTGTATTGTTGTCAGTGCTCTCTCAGAACAGTGTCCATATATGTTTATGGGGGAAATCTGGGATTCAAACAATAATAAAGCAGTCACCCCGTCACTTTGTTTGCTGAAGGATGGGGCTGGAGAAACGTAACCACTCTCAAATGAATAGAAGGAGCTATGGATCCAAGAAGTGACCATCCATGAGATAAACAATGATAGTTTCAACCATGTTTTGAAGCTATAGTGTTTGCTACAAACAATGGAGTAAACACGCTTATATGTTGATTTCAGTAAGACAGTTGAATTAAGGTCATTAGGCATTTATAAGTTATATTCTTCAAGAATCAATGTCTATATCATTGATTTAAAAGACCCAAAATAGACGCACCAATCCCAGATTGCCCCTTTTAGAGTAATTTTCGTTGTAGCTCAAGTGCTGTATCAATGTCTCTCCCTCTCCCTTCAATTCCGACTGCAATTATTATTTTTTCTTCTGTATAGGAAAATGGTTGGCTTCACAGAGATTCTCATGAGACGTTATGAATACTAAAGTATTGGACTGGATAATTCTTTTTGACATGCAATGTGTTATGCCTAACGTAACAGTGGCATCTAGTGGCTTTTCTATGTAAAAATAAATAATAATAAAAAAATCTAATTTGTATAACAGTAAATCGGTATGACTCTTCTACAGGATATCAGCCCTTGTGTATGAATTATAAATCAAACAAAAACGACTTCAAAGTATCAATCAATCAATCGATCAATCAATCAGACTGCGGACAAATCTGATGATCTCTGACAAATATGAGCATCATGCAACTGTGATCAAATTATTTATGTTTCAAGTGTTCAAATATATATGCTTATTTAGTCTTTACGGGTTCTGTGCCCCTTTCTCTCTTGGACTGCAGAATTGTGGTTGAAGATTTACATTTACATTTACATTTTGACATTTAGCAGACGCCTTTATCCAAATCGACTTACAACAAGTACGTTTGTCTAAAGTAAGTGAATCATCTATACATCAGTCATCATAAGAAAAAATATATGCTAGGACCAGGGGCCATTGGCAGTCACAATGCTAGAAGAAGGAAGGATTACTATTTATTTATTTACAGTAAGAGGAACAGTACAGGGGGTAGTGGGGGGTGAGAGATGGGTCTTCAGTCTCCGGCGGAAGATAGGTAGTGACTCTGTAGTCCTGACAGTAGTGGGAAGCTTGTTCCACCACCGGGGTGCCAAGACAGTGAAAAGCCGTGACCGCAGCATCCTCGTAGAGGCGGCGGTGCCAGGCGGCCAGCCGAGGTGGAAGAACGGAGTGATCGGGCAGGAGTTTGGGGGCTGACCATGCTATGCCTCAATACCTGATGAAGATATCAACATTTTGATAATTATTGTATTGCTTAATGCTCGTGCAGTTCCATGCAGTAAACTAAGAGATGCACTCCTGTGGTCCATGAGATTCAAAGGTGAGCTGTCATATGCCTACGACTAGAGGGAGACAGAGGCCTATGGGCCAAAGCAGGGTTCTGTTTCTGTTAGGACCGCTGGTACACTCCGAATATATCATTTATAAACATGGAACTGAAAGAGACTGAAAAAAGACTTAATATAAACCAAACGCAACCACATTACTAGTCACTACTACTACTACTACTACGACTTTTCACAATGAAACAGAAACAATTGAATGAGACTCACTATCCCTCTCTTTTAAATAATTGGTGACAGTGACACCTCCAACATATGGCAAGGGAAACTACTAGTGGTAATCAAGGGTGAATAAATATATATATTGTTTTATAAAATATGACTTTCTCTCTAACATTGCCTATACTGTAATTCTATTCCCCAGATAAACTTGGTTAATATTGGCCACTAGATAGCGCTGCTGCATTTCGAGTCAGATAATCAGAAGTATGAACCACTGCTTTTAGGCCTCTGATTAAGACCCCCTTTTGTGGGAATAAAACAATGACGCATATCATCATGATATTGTGGAGTCAGACATGCATTATCTTAGGAACTGGCCCTATAATGGTTACAGTATTTCAGTGTTTATAGTGGTTGGTAGTGATGACCCTGACAGCACAATAGCTTTAAAACCTTCCTCACAAGAGCATGGACATTTCATCTGAGGTACTCTCTCTCAGGATGGGAGGGTCAGGAATGGGGAGGAGACATGGTGCAGTCTGAAAAGATGGCTTTTCAGCCTCTCTCGTTTCATATAGACAGACAGTGTGAAAAGGTGTCCTCTCATGACAGCCCTCTCTCTGTCTGCCTCCTGTGGTGTCAAGCAGTGGGCAGGTCATGTGAAAACAGAACCAGGAGGGATGGGGCAGGGAGATCCTCACACGCCATCTTCTATTGTGTCCAGAGAGACGGGCCTGGCCTTGGGCAGCGTGCCAACATGCTCCGCTGGGTAACAGATACCTGTGGGCTACTGGGAAAGTGTCACACCTCCGGATCACACACAGTCAGAGGTGCTACATAAAGAGAGACAGGAAGAATGAGACAGAGACAGAGAAGTGTGTGTGTGTGTGTGTGTGTGTGTGTGTGTGTGTGTGTGTGTGTGTGTGTGTGTGTGTGTGTGTGAGAGAGAGAGAGAGAGAGAGAGAGAGAGAGAGAGAGAAAGAGAGAGATGGGTCTTTGGTCAAATGGAATGCTTTGGCTAACATTGTCCTCCATCTGGCCTGGCACCGTAGCTTCCTTTTGCTGTCTTACAGAAGTCAAATACTGTTACAGTCGACTGACCAGTAAGCACAACACATGGAGACTGAACCCTTGGGCCATTGGACCATTTCTCAAACTTATTTTCAATTTGTAAACCATTCATATAATTCAATGACACAAAATAAATTAGGTTCTTTATATGACCTTTGAATAAAAGAGATGAAAATAGCTTACAAAATGTCATGTCCAAATGACAGATCTAAAAGGTAGAATTTGAAAGTGGGTTTAAGGAACCCAAAGCAATGGAGACAATCGGATAAGAGAATAGAGGAATGTGGGTTGAATTGTAGAGCTGGAAAGGGGGACTCGTGAAGGAGGGAAATATTAAACATCAAGTGCTGGACAGGAAAGGTACCTTTTCAGGAGCGACCGTCAGTCCAACTCAAATTATCCTCTCAAAAACCGTTCAGTCATCAGAATATCTGTTCAAAGCAAATATGGGTATAGCTTTACCATTGGGATGTTGTTTTTTCTTCCTTTTTTTATCCTGAACATACTTGCTCTGAATCAGTAGCATTGGGTTACACTCATACACTAAAAGAAGGAAAGAATGGACATTTCTTTCTTATCTGGAGTTGTGTTGATTGACATCTAAGAATATGCCCGGGCTTCAAGCTGACAACAATAACAGAGAAACAACGTTGGAGAAATATACCGGCAACTTATTATTTCATCATTTACAGTTATGGATTGGGTAATTGCATTTAGGTAATTGCAACATACAATATATTTCACCTCTGGTACCTGCAAATGGAAATTCCTTTACTTTATTACATTTAGTTTTACAGTTGATTAATGCACATTAATCAACATTTCTATAAATGTGCCAGACTTGGCCAGCAGGCTAATTTCCAACTATAGTCCTTCAGGTTTGAATTCAGTGGCATACTACTACTATCTCTATGTTGACCTTTTCACCTCTGATCAGCCTTTGGTCAAGGATACATCTGATATAAGTGGAGGTCAAGGATACATCTGATATAGTTGGTTTTGTATTGACCTGTTCCATTGATCTGTCTTACACAAGTCACAAACTATGGGCCATCGTTTTTCAGAGTGTCCATCCATATCCCTCTTCATTACGTTTGAATTACACAACACCAACAAGCATGTTTCACAAAGTATGGGATGTCATCAGAACAACATATAGTGTTTATCAGGAGGTAGTTGGGGTAAGGTCAGAGATAAATCCCAGCAAAATAGTGCAAATCCACCCTTGAAACAATGGTGTAACATCTAGCTATGTATAGAACTTGTGTCACACTTTAAACATATCTTTGAAGTTTGTTGATTACTTGAGATTGAAGTTTAGCCACTAAGAGGTGTTAGACAGCTATGTGTCAAGTCAGCTTAAGACTTACAGAGTCCCACTTACTTTATTCAATTCCATTGAAGTTCATTTGAGGGACAACTAATTACAACCCAGTTCCAGTTCCTGCTTATAAACTGAATTGCAGATATAGTGAGAGAGAAGAAGATGTGCGAGTTGTGATTGACGATTTGTGTGCAGTCTGGTGCTCTGGTGTGAAATATGTGACATTCACTGGGTCCAAATTAATCCTTCAAAGCCTATAAACTATGAATAAACCTATTAACAAACCTTTAAAGGGACATTGTGTATAGTGGTACCTCCCGACCAAACTGGAGGAGATGAATTAGACGAGAATTCCCCATCTCTTGAAAAAACCATTACTGACTCCAAAGAACAATGGCTTCAAACAAACAGTGTATCTGTATGTGTTCATCTCAGTAACCAAGGGCTTAAAGGGATGTATCACAACGAACGTAGGCAGAGCTGAGTTCTCATGCAGCAGGACTGTACACACCTGTTATCCTGTAATCCTTTCATAATGACTTGGCTCGTTAACAAACATGCAAGTTTATCATCCGCTGTCTGTCTCTGCAGCGAGGATCAAACATGAGAATTAATTCACAACTCTATGGGGTTACATGGGGTTAAAAGTGGTAACGACGTGCCCTGTCATGCCACACACAGTAATCACTCCCCCTAATGATGTGCTACATGTAGATGACTTTACATACTGGGGTGACATGTGGACCAGCACTGGGAGCTATGGTGTTGTTTAAAGCAGGGGTTGGGGTCAATTCCATTTGAGCTTATGCAATTCAGGAAGTAACACAGGAATACAAAATACTAGGAAATTCAATGATTAAAATTCAATGAATCCCCTGAATAAACATGGAGTTGACCTCAATCCTGGTTCAAAGCACTAATTATGGAGGACAACATTGTGGAGTGAGCAGTGAGGTCTCCAGATTCAACATGAACCACAGGTTGGGTGCATCTGAAATTCTGCTGACGTTCAGAGAGGAGGGAGGTGATAACTATGTCATCTTTAACTATGGATCTGACCACAGTGGTCTATCACCATGTGGTTAAAACAGCGCTGTGCATGACCCTGCTGTGTTTTCACAATATTCCATCACAGGGCAGCCCCCTGTGAGGCGGCAAGCCGTTTTCACCGAGCCATGCTAGGATTAGCGGGCCGGCTGTTTGTGCTGGCAAAGGGGTAGTTATTCGCAGCTATATTTTCGGTCACTGTTGCTGACAACCAGACAGAGTCCTGGTAATTATGATATAATTGAGAATGATCTAAAACCAAATGTCCAGGCTCTGCCGTCCGAGCCAGTGTTTACAGAAAACAGCTGCTTAAATAGGCACTTAGGAGGAATTAGAAAAACATTTTTAATGTCTCAGTGTGTGAGCGTGTATATGTGTGTGTGAGTATGTGTGTGTAAGCTTTTTGGGCACCTAGACAGACAATCTCTTTGTTTTGGATGTGTTAGCTTGAGTTTTGAAGGCAGGCCGGAGCCAAAATCAACGTGGGAAGCGGGCCCTTGCTCTCTGCTTTTTCTCCCGGTTTTAGTTTGCAGTCGTCCTGGCGGACGGACACTCCACTGGCTCGTACAACAGTACCTGAGCTCTATGAAACAGTGGAGAGAAACTCAGATGGCAGTGCAGGGAAGGGAGAGGTCGTAAAAGGAACGGAATGGCAGCTGAGAGCTTGCCCAGCTTGTCCATCAAAAGGCCACAGGTCTCACGCACGCACACACACCCACATACAAGGGAGAGTGTCGTGCATACAGTGTGTTTGGACGCTCACCCAAGGAAGCCTCTGCCCAGGTGGTCTCTGTTGGTTAGTGGTCCATGGCCTAGTACAAGATGCTCCATTGGAAAAGACCACGCTGGTTAGCGTGGCATGTACAGTAGTGTGTGGTCTACTGTTGTGAAGCCACCCATCAAAGAAGCTTTGAAAAACTAAATTAAATGTTCAGAAATGTTGTGTTTTCTTCGGAACACTGATAACTTAATGTGTCCTGCACAATATTGTTGACCAGATGCTTATCTGTTATTTCTAACACATTCTAAACAAATATCCAATCCACATCAGAATATTACAACAGTGGTGATCAGTTATGTCTCATTCATCCCTTATTGTACTGCTTGAGCTTAACAAGTTAGAAAGCACAGCTGTTTGAAAGCTAGGTTTTGGGATAACGAATAAAAGAGAATAAGAGAGAGAGAGAGAGAGAGAGAAAAAGAAAATTGTGTGAGAAAGAGACAGACATTCTATTTTAATATTCTGCTTTGTTTGTGTGTGTGTGTGTGTGTGTGTGTGTGTGTGTGTGTGTGTGTGTGTGTGTGTGTGTGTGTGTGTTTGTTTGTTTGTGCCCGAACGAGAGAGAGAGAGAGAGAGAGAGAGAGAGAGAGAGAGAGAAAGAATGTTCTATTAGAGAGGTTGAACAGTTGAGGGGATGAAGTGTCCAAATCGGGCAATGAAAGCCATGATTTATATCTGGCTCCTAGCAGGGTGAGGAGAAGAGAAGAGAGGAGAGGGGAGCTGGAACTGGGCTACTGTTCTTTTCTGCTCTAGTTCCCCGCGCTGGGGTGCTTATTGACCGATCCTTGTACATGAAACTGATCTGGGGGGATGTTTAGTCCTCCCCCGACTACCGCTGTCCCATCTCCTGCCAGCTAGCCTAGCCGGGGCTTAAGCTGTACTGTAACAATAGGCCCTATCGCACCCTGGCCATGGAAAAGGCTTTTGTCCACTCCTCAGTTTTTTCTTTGCAGACGTTATAGCCTCTTGATAAATCGATAGATGCTCAGGAATTGTATCAAAATGTATACTCTCCAGCAATTGTTTGAACTGGTTATGATAAGTAAAATAGTCCTGATAGCCCTTTGTTTTATATATATATATATATTGTTATATATATATATATTGTTATATATTGTTATATATATATAACAAAGACAATAACAATAAGCCATGGGTGGGTTGCATTGTTGACCTCTACACGTGTCACCACATTACTATATTTGTCTTAGCTGACATCTGCTAAGCGGTTGTTGATCTTGTCCAGTGTGTTCCCCTTGCTTGTGCTTGACCCTAATGCCCTGAATGAACCCTGGTTTGAAGGTTGTGTGGCACTGGTACACTGTGTGTTTGCGATTGAGGGATGTGGCACAAGGCCCTCGGACAGCACGGCGGTAGAAACGACACATCAGGCGGGAATGCAACGGTGGCGCTGAAACCGATCCATGCTGACAGACAGGTTACCGTCCCTCCGCAAGCTTGGCATTCTTGAGACACCGTGGCCCGGCAGCAACGGGAGCTTCCGTTTTCCCCAGACCCTCAATCACACACACAGACACAGACACACACACACACACAGACACACACACACACACACACTGTACATGCGCGCATGCACACACACACACACACACACACACACACACACACACACACACACACACACGCACACTGGGTGCCAAATTCCCAGTGTGTGTTAAGACGATCAGGGACAGAAGAGAGAAGCAACCAATGGGTGGTAAACGACATGCCAAAGGATTGGAATGTACAACAAGGCAGCATAGCAAGACATGAAGGGATGTGCTTGCCCTCAGTAATTTAGTGGTTCCTAAAATGCAGAAATGTGCTTTTTGAAAAAATAGCCCCTGGCATTTGCATGGTACACAGATGTACTGAATGTGTGAATTGCCTCTTCAAACACTTGCTAAACAGTGTGAATCTGAAAACAACATCAATTTCAAGTAACTGTCCCTTCTGTTTTCCCAAAGAGAGTTCTGTCTGTGGCATAATTTCTATCCACTCTCTTTGACTAAAACAATAGAAAAAAGCAGGGTAATTACTGGGGTCAACCAGAAGGTATTTCAATAGGGGAAAGAGTTAAAGCGTCCATGCTTGGTCTCATAATCTACTTTTAATCTTTGATTAGGAAACTAACATATACACATACAAGCTATCGCTTGGAAAGGAGTATGTGAAGGGGCCTCAGATAGCACTGGAAGTGTAAACAGTGACATTAAGAGTGCAACCTATCATCACATTTGAAAAAGGACTTAATCTTTGCAAAAAGACTGTAATTTGCTCCTTACACAGTATCTAACTTCTTATTTGTTTTCCCATACAGAAAAGCCCCTATGAGATTTGTTGAGCAAACATCAGGCAGATGCTATTTAAGCTCGAGTCCCTAAAAATACATTTGCTCTCGGGCATTGCTTTCACAACTCCACTGATGGCCCCTCCAAACAAGTCCATCAATGACAGAAACACCATTTGCAACATGAGGACGTGGCTTGGCCACGCACCACCAGCCACTGTGAATGTAAGCTATTCATGTCTAGGAGCATTATCTGCAGTTTTTTGGCATTCTGGGGTGCCTGTGGGCTCCGGTCGTGCTTCGTGGGTGCTGAGGGTCAAAGTTCAACAAGAGGCTCCCAGATTCGTTCCCCTTCCAAGAACACTGGACTTTTCATGAGTAGCGTGAGCAGGTATGCTGCTCACAGAGCTATTAAGCCCTGTGATTTAGCCCCTGAGGCGGAGAGGAAACAATTCCATTTTTTCTCCCTTCTCAGGTAAATACTTTTTTTTTTTTTGGGAGGGGGGGGGGGGGGGGCATTTACATTCCTGTGCTTGGTGTGTTAATAGAGATTAAGCTGAATTCAAGCCTGCGTGTCAGGCGGCAATTCAGGTAGCTCATACCACGCATACCTGGTCCATTGTGTTGCTCTCAGAGTGCATCTCGCTGTGCCCTTTGAGCTTGGCTGAGCAGGGATGACATTTCAGGGAAACATTGTTATTGCAGTGGCCTTCTTCAAAAGTGACATGGGACCCTTCTGTAGTCTATGTTTCAAAGGTCTCAAGTTCATGTGGTGTATGTTGATGCTGAAGTCAGGGACAATAATTGTATGAGGTACAGAAAAGAAAATCAGATGAGACACGCATAAGCATTACGGTTAAGAAGAATGATGCTGAGTGCTGACATCACTTGTTAAATACATTGTTGTTTGTGAGATGGAGATTTTTAAGTGTTGACATATACAACATAAATGCAGGTAACAATGAGGTTGCCACTTTCCACAGCTGCGGTCAAAGTTGAAGATGGAGGATTCTTGTGGATTGAGGAGTATTAGAGAAGAATGTCATAGCCTTGAGGGTAAAGATGCAGTAGAGTGCAGCTCATGTTAAAATATAGGACATGCATCACACTAATTGTGTATCTCTTGTCTTTTGAGCTCTTGAAGTTTCTCTGCAGGTGATAAAGCCACGGCACAGACAACATATAGTCTTTGATAAAAGCCCCTCGGTTAAGATTTATGTTTTGTTTATTTTAACATAATTTAGCGCGTGGCGGATTGCAGACCTATCTGTCACTTTTTGCCGCGAGGCGCGCGTAAGGGCTGTTTCTTTAAGAATGTAAGGTGGGAGAGCCCCTCACTGACGCGCGATTGGTATGCAAACATAAATTTAGCAACAACGTGTTTACCGGGCACACAATTCTGGAAGCGACTACGAAGTGTCATGTTGTCACAAGAAACTTTTTCTGAGAGTTTATAATAAGGAGTTGAAGAGAGCTGCAAGACTACCCGACTCCGGACCGCAGTCCTACTAATCCGGTGCAGTAGGCAATCAGGCTCAACGTTTTCTTCATCACAACCTCCTGTACACAGGACGCAACCGGCGCAACTGACAACTGGCACGGAACATGTTCGGGACTGCGGGACTTCTTTTCCTGGCGTTGTGTGTGAAGGTAGGAATGTATTCTGTTTAAATTTAGCAACCGCGGTTATTGACACGTCTCGCACGACACATATCACGTAAATTTACAGCGCTATTCATCAGAGAAAGAAAATATTGCTGTTCCATTTCCTCTATTTTGAAAGGCATGTTCGTTTCCCATCTAGGTATGCCATATTTGACATTGGATTGAGAGTGCACTCAAAATTAGAAATTAATTGAACTCCTCATGAAAATGTTGCACACATGAACAAGTGTTGAATAATACTGTTAATACATAATTACAAATGATTCAGTCTTCACAGTCAGAACACTATCAATCATGGGCTGCTGACAGTTGTAGCCTATTGTAGTTAATTGGAACACATTTGCAACACCTCTCAGAAACTGTAAGTGAAAATGCTGTTATTATAGCTACTTTTGTTCTCATTTGATGATATTTATTCAAACATTAATCATGATTCATAATGCAGACTAAATCAAAGAGCTTTTGTGTCCATTAACCTCCTGTCCAGAGAAGGGTGGGCAGAGGGGTTGGAGCAGGTCCAGGGATGGTGATAGCCAAGAGAAGGGTGGGCAGGTTGCAGAGGAAAGAGGCGCAAAGAGCTGAGCTGGTAGCAGCCTGGAGGTGGTGCCTGTACAGTATGCTGATAATGTAGGGCGCAGGTCAGCCGGCTTGGGATCCATTCAATTTGAATTAAAATGAAATAGAATATAGAAAGTCCAAGAATGTGATGGTCTGTTTAGAAACGATTTATTACATAGCATTAGTAAATACATGTGTAAGGCCAATTGCTCATAATGTATGAGATAGATACTGTAAATAGTCTTAGCAATGATACATGATTCTGAAACAGTAACAAACAATTAGCAGTTTTATCATACAGAGCAAAGACATGTTTTATTCATGAATCAATCAATCCTGTGAGAATTACTATAGTGACTATTACCCAATTCATGTGCTGTGAATTCCCTGAGTTGACCCGAATGGAATGAATTTTACCCCAGTCCTGAAGGTAAAGGGAGAGAAAAGACACTAGCCCTCCTGAAAATGGTCATGTTTGTATTTCATGGGGATTCCACAACACTGCAATCAATACACCCTGTTTCTCAATTGGAGAGAGGCTGCACATTATCCATGTACCTCTGGAGCATAGCTCTTTAGTTTTCCATATGACACACAATTATAATAACGAGACAACATATAAATCATATTTATTAGCATACAACAGCCTATGGACACCAAATGATTATATTGAAGATGTTATATATAGACAAAGGAACTAAGCCTTCTGGTCTGTGGCCTGCTAGTAAATATTATTTACATGTTGTCACGTTAGGATAATTGTGTGTGTCATATGCAAAACAAACTGCCACCCCTCTTCGAGGCTGGGGAGACGGATAGAAGAGAGACATGAAGCATGTGTGTGTGTGAAGGAGTGTAACAGGTGCTCCTGGCAATTAGAGGTGGTTTGGCACTTAGATACCTTGACTGCTGCTCTTCAGCTGAGTGTGTCAACATCACAACATCAGTGCTCTAATCAGCCCTTGTCACTGAGAAAATGGCACTTTAAAACATTTCGAAGCACTCTTAGTGGAGGCAGTAACTGTAAAATAATTGTTATAATCAGTGATCTTCAGAAGGCTCAGATGTTTGGAGTGTTGACTGGTGCTCAACATTGTGGGTTTGATTCCCCACAAAAACTGAACTGAAATTACCATAATCATTGCGATGAATCATTCCAGTTCTGAGAAGATGTAGATGTCATCCCACCATAACATATGCTCTCTCACACACATTTTTTCTCTCTCTGTCTCTCTATCTCTCACTCACAAACAGACACACATGTACACACGCATGCACACACACACACACACACACACGCACACACACACACACACACACACACACACACACACACACACACACACACACACACACACACACACACACACACACACACAATGTTGATTAGAAGATGAGTGCGGTGCATATGTGATGTGTAGTGTGGTGTAAAGATGTAGACTGCTATAGCGGTGGTGAGAACAGTATTGTGGACACCAGGCACAGTTTCCCCAGCTGTGAAGGGACTATGTGCCGTGGGTCAGCACTGGATGACACACACAGACACACACACACACCAATGTACATAGTCTCTCTTTCTCTCTCACTCTCTCTCACACACAGCCCTCACACACCCCCAATCTCATGCACACAAAGTGACCTCACAAGAACAACAACTGCAGCCTTCCTGGGGCTTCTCTGTTGAGGACAATTCTCAAGTGTAGGGCCTTTGGTCCTTTTGACACATTCTTTTCATCCATGTTCCTCAGAGTAGAGGCAGTGAAGGGATGAGGCTTTACCTTGCTGAGGGCAAGGAAAAGGGCCTGTGTGTTGGTGTGTGTGTGTGTGTGTGTGTGTGTGTGTGTGGGATGGGGGTAATGGGTAGTGGGTAAGTCCATAAAGCCTGTTGCTGCAACCATCAATGGTCCGCAAGAAGCGAATAGGCCTCCTTTTGTGGGTGACATAATGACATACCCCGAGTGATTCTTGGAGGGTCTCGTTGTTCCCTCTCCTCTTTCTCGTCTCGGGCAGCAAAGCAAATCCTTCCAACCCAGTTCTTGCCTCTCCTGAATAGTATCGGAATAAGGCTGTGTGCATCGTGGCGAGGGGAGGCAGCACCTTCAAAAGATGTCGGAGCATCTCTGAAAGCAACCAAGGTCAACACAGAGCTGATAAGAGCACTTTTGGCATTAAATGGCCTCTTGGGAGGTGAAGGGGTGTAGGGAAGGGCAATGCTTGTTTTTCTGTCAATCCTGGTTTTAGGCTGTTGTTGACTAACCTCACCAGAACGTTTGGAGAACGTTGCTTTCCCACTAACACTGGTTATTGACAGGTTAGAAGTTTCATGTGGCGTTATTTGTTGTAAATATTACATATTTTAAACAGGAAATCTCCTAGCTGAATGCTGGTTCTCAGGGTTGATCTGTCAGGGGGAATGAATGGCAAAGCCCTGTGCTTCGGTGAGAGATTTGTTCTGCTTTCTTGAACTCCAAACAAACCCGGGTTTCTTCTTCGAATCTTTGTCCTCCGAAGCTAATGTTTGTGTGCTTTCCCTCCATCTCACTAACTGCAGTGTTGTTGTTTTCTCCCTAAAATTGGGAAGATTGAGAGAAACAAACTAAATGTAATTTCTTTCTTGTGTGTAGCCTTTACCAATGCTCTCAAGTACACTCACTGGGGGTGAAACATAACAAGAGATTAAATTCCACTTATGAAACAATATGGTTCAGGTACATGGTTGTTCAACAGCCCCAGCCTATTGTTGTGAATGAGTGATTTTTAACAAATATTAATGGGAGTAATTGGTTTGCCTTGTTTTCTTTGATCCAGCTTTTATTAAAGTGTTTAATAATGTATGTGTAAAATGTTTCATGAACCACAAACATACAAAACAGGCATTTAAGTTTTTGTTTTGTCCAGTTTATGCCTTGCTTTTATTGCATGGTGCAATTAACGCTGAATTAGCCACAAATACTATTGAGAGGCAATTAAGTTTCTATTCTGTCATTATGTGAAGAAATTGTCCCTCTACGCCTACAACCGCAGTGTATTCAGCACATTCAAGAGTGAGGAGGGGTTGATGGTTGGGGTAAGTGGGGTCATCTTGTCCCTCAGAGGGACCGCATCCCCCATGTCAATCAACAACCCTCACAATACAACATTCAGCCCCCAGCTTGATCATAAAGACCTCAAAAGACCCAATTCGCTTTCATTGTGACTTTGTTGTAGACATGAGTGGAATAGGAAGTGAATTAATTTCGAGAGGGGTTCCATCAGAGAAGTGAAAGAAAAGCCTCAGAAACATCTGGCCAAGACCGGGGAGCCAGGTTTTGGAGTGCGTTAACAAGATTGAGTGTTTTCAGTTACACTGCTAAAGCCCTCATACTCATCTCATTGTTCCCATCTGGCCTTAATCTGAGGAGTGGGACTGAGAGAGCCTGTTACTGTAGAGAGAGAGACTTACCCTAACACACACACACACACACACACACACACACACACACACACACACACACACACACACACACACACACACACACACTCACTCCAAGGGTACAGTTACGCTTTGAGTTCAGAAGGTAAAAAGGGCATTTATATGGTGCCATCCAATTTTTGTTTTTTCAAGTGCTTTTTTTTCATATTGAAAACCATCGGTCATTCTTGGCAGAGTTGCATAGTTTCCTCCTGTGTCACTGGGCGCAGGTGCAGATGGGAAGGGATGTGTTAGGATGCCCCTCTTTCTCCCTGGGAAATCCGTTGGTCAGGCATTCTTTTTTATCCCGCAGCCAACGGGAAGTCCCTCCTCACCCATTAAAGGAGCATTTTAACAGTGGAACTGGTTCAATTTGCAATAAGCAGTGCTATTTTTTTAGGTGAGGCACAGACTACCCATAGCAACATTCAGTGCTGCCAACACTAACATTGTCAATGTAAAGAAATATGTTCCCGTGTCTCTTAGGCAAGGTGGGTAACAGAGTCAGGAGCGTGAACCTAACCTACAAAGGTTAGCTAGGGGGACAGTGATGCACTTACTGTGGCTAGCATATGGATATCAGAAAGGGCAAAATGAATGGGGTGGCAGAGCCATTCCCCTAAAACTGTGGAATTCTATAGCCCTGTTTCCCTGGTCATCACTTAACATGGCGTCATTGAGTACTCCAAAACAGCCCATGCCAGTAAATGGCACCGCTCGGAGGAGTCATGTGGCGGCATTGGGCCAAAGTGTAAACAGGAGTGCATGTTGTTGAGAGCGCAATAATGAGAGTTCAGTTCATAATGAGCCATTGTGGTTTAGGATTTCACATATTTCTATGCCTCAGAGAAAAAAAGAAATACAGATGTTTCATTGTGCCAGAGTGCATGTACCCGTATGTACCCAGTTGTCTCCTTTTTTATATGTTTTTATTTATTTCTACACTGAC
Organism: Argentina silus; assembly: GCF_951799395.1. Lineage (NCBI taxonomy): Eukaryota > Metazoa > Chordata > Actinopteri > Argentiniformes > Argentinidae > Argentina > Argentina silus. The sequence continues at coordinate 30,956,765 of NC_139655.1, read as the reverse complement.
CCTCAGTGACAACTTGCCACCAGCAGATGGCACTGCGGCAGCAGAGGGCTTCTCCGACTTGATGAGTTCACCTGCGACGGCCATCCACCCCCCTCGCGCAGATGGCCTTTTAAACTTCCATTGTGTCTCTACAAGTGGCTGCCCTTTTTTCTCCTAGTGTTATTCCAGTGTTTCCCGACGTTCTTGTTCTCTCATCATGAGGTTTATTTGTCGTTGCTGGTCCCGGGCTCGGCCTGGGACCTGGGACCAGCAACAGAGCTGCTGGCAGCGGAGCCGCTGGCATCCTGTTCCTTTGATGAAACATCTTGGGCCCTGTCTTTAGAGAGCGTTCGCCCTCTCCATCAGCGTGATTGAGCGTTGTTGTTTTATCCTATTGTGTGTTCCTGGACGAGAGTTCAAACCACATTTGTGGCCCTCAGTCATCTGGACTGCAGATTGAGTTGCGCACACACAAAACCCAGATCATCTCTTGTTCTGCGTTTGCGCATGTGTCTGGCTCTGCCTGCGCTGCCCCGGCCTTGAACTGAGATCTGTCCCAGAGCCGGATTGCAGCAGGAGCATGGGTGAGCGCTCTAACCAGAGGGGCGCAGCAGCAGCACTCAACCCCCTTCACTGCCTAATTATAAAGGAGAGCAGGTACCAACTGGCTGAAATGTTAGTAGTGAGGATTGTCGGGAGTACGGTAGGAGTGAGGTCAGCCAGTCACTCTGGGGGAATAGAGTGAGGGAGGGAGAGAGGAAGAGAGGAGGAAAGAGAAAGAGTGAGGGAGGGAGAGAGGGGGAGACCGAGGGGTGGAGCAAGAGTAAGTGTGCTTGAGCATCTCAAAAATGTCTTTCATGAAGATGACCCTTAAAGATTAAGGAATTTAGCGAAGTTAAAGGGTGAGAGGAGGAGTGTAGGTAGAGGCAGGAGGAGGAGGTGGAAGAATACAGTTATAATGTGGTATTTAGTTCGATGAAATCTGGGAAGATAAAGTGGGAAGAAGGAGGTTGAACAAAATAATATAGAGGAAGATTGCACAATAAGGTCTTAAGATAGAGAGAGAAGACTTCAAGACAGACTACACTGGCTGATTTCGCCTTGATTTTCCTCCACTTTAAAAAAAAAATGCAACTGATAACGTCATTTGTTTCTTGGAGGTGTGATCTGATGTACCATCCAAAGCCTAACCTTAAATTTGTCAGGGAAAGGAGAGGTGTCAAAAATCATCTGTTCTCAGACTGACTCGATTTAGACTGAACATGAAAATACTGGGTTTATGTCGAAAGTTTTAATTTTTTACACTTTTTAGTCCATTTTGGAGATCATTTTCAACAGGATTTTTTGTCACCGCTTCAGTAACTCTTTAACACTACAAGTGCCGTGCCCTCAGCACTAACCAACGTCGCCAGAGGAAAGTGTTTGGTGTCAGTTTGGGCCCGAGCCGTGGCTGGGGGAGCAGTCGCTCACATATTTACACATTTTTATCATACACTCTTTAACAAATTTGATCTCCCAGTATTCACATATTTGCACAATTGTTCTCAATTCAATCAATACAAATCAATATAGTTTTCATTGGCCATCAATCAACACATTATTAATGACAATGAAAATGAACTCTGTCTGTATCATTTAAACCTTGTAATGGAATAGAATTGCAAATGTAGTATACAATCAAGTCTATACACACAAGTCATTTGTTGGTACTATTACACACAATGTTGTGCCCTCCTCCTTTCAATGTACTATGCGGCTTTACGCACACACGTTAAAGAGAGTGGTTGGAATGGAACTAGGGTGAGCTACACATGAGAAACCGAGGGGAGATGGAAAAAATGGGAGAGATAAATTAATGGAGTGAGAAAGAGAGGGGGACCGGGTGACAGTGAGATGAGAGGAGGGTACTTCTGTGGAGAGCAAGCACACGCAGAGGGATGGACTGTAGAAACAGAGGAAGAGAAGGGTATTAATGGAGTGAAAGTGAGAGGAGAAAGAAAGAGAAGGAGTTGCAGAGAATATCCATAGAGAGTAAGAACATGCACAGGGATTGAGAAACAGAGGAAGAGGGAGATATTGATGGAGTGATAGAGGAGAGAGAGGTAACTACTGGGAGGAGAGAACAGAGAGGGATGTACTGCAGTGTAGAAACAGAGGAAGAGGGGATATTGATGGAGTGAAGATGAGAGGAGAGACGGGAATGTACTGTAATGGTGCATTTCCACCATGGGACTTAACACCAGTGCTTGGCCTAAAGTTGCAGACTTTTGTGTTTCCATCTCTGAGACCCCGAAAAAAATGTTCTGGGCCATGGTCTCGGTGGCCCTACCCTGAGTTGGGGCCAACGGGATATTTTTGGGACCTAGAGTGGGGTTTGGGGGTAGGCGCGCAGGACAATAGAACTCACAAATGTTGTTCTCAGCTAGCCGCTGCAAAAGGAAGGCAGCAGTTGGTCGGAACACTAGCGTGAGTCTATAGCAAATTAACTGAAGCTGTCTTCAACGTCAAATGTTTCTTTAATGTTAGATTCCATTTTTAGCTATTTGGCACTGACAAATCTCTGCACTCTCATTTTTCTTTTCAATGTGACGACGTGTAATCAGAAGCAACTGAAATAAATAGCACTGTCATGTGACAGAACACAAACAGCTTGTTCATGTTGCCAGTTGTGCTAAGACATGGGTATCAAGGAAATATACTGTACATACTGGAAATACATACTGTATGGATGCTGTTTGAAAGGCCGTTTCTTTTTCTCTTTTATGGCTCTCACTTGTCTCTCCTCTATGCTGAGATTTTAATTTTTGGAATTCAACATGTACACTACAAAAAACAGATTCAATAATGACGGGATCTAACACACTTCTGACTTCATGGATAGTTTGCTGCTCCAAGTCCTCAGAGTCACCCTGGGTGATAGAAACACAACTTCCAAAAAAGAATACTAGTGCTTACACCCCAAAAAATTGGATTGGGACCCAATCCTGATGCAAAAGCACTATCCATGTAACTAGTAACAACAGCAAATATGACACACAGTGGGATAGAGAGAAAGAGAGATGGAAGGAGAGAGAGCGAGAGAGAGAGAGAGAGAGAGAGAGAGAGATGGAGAGAGCGAGAGAGAGAGAGAGAGAGAAAAAGAGAGAGAGAGATGGAGAGAGAGAGAGCGAGAGAGAGAGAAAGAGAAAAGGCTGCTCCTCTCTGACAGGGTCTCCACGCCTGGTTGGGGTGAATGTTTGCAAGGCTAATGATGCTTCCTGTGGTTTTCACATCTGCTTCCCCTGGCCACATGTGCTCTGTGTAAACAGGCCTTCACCACCGCAACACAACGTCATAGACACCGTACCACCTATTCACACTCTCCCAGGCAGACATGCACACACACACACTTGACGGAACATGGACTTGGCAGGTGGGAGGGCTGACGATATGGACTGCAGTTTTCTCTCTCTAGTTCCTCCTCTTACAGGTCCTTACATCCTCTCCCACCATGGAGGGGCTAGTAATGACTGACCTATGACTATGAATAACACACGTACATGTACAGTACATACCCACACATCACACACACACACACACACACACACACACACACACACACACACACACACTGAGAATCCCATAGATCCTAAGATTCCACTCAGCCCTGCCCTGGCCACATGTCATAACCATGGTCGGCTCCCTCTTAATCTGGGTGGAGGAGAGGGAGAGAGGGCAGGGTACATGTGACGAAGGGTGTGTGTGTGTGTGTGTGTGTGTGAGAGAGAGAGAGAGAGAGAGAGAGAGAGAGAGAGAGAGAGAGAGAGAGTGGATCATCTTGTGACCAAAGCTTGTGTGCGTGTGTGTTTGACTTTTTTGTCATGTTGATGGAGAGTCTCCCGGGACTTTCTTGTGACTGACTGTATGTAAGCTAACTGCTGTGTTTAACTGTGTGTGTGTGTGTGTGTGTGTGTGTGTGTGTGTGTGTGTGTGTGTGTGTGTGTGTGTGTGTGTGTGTGTGTGTGTGTGTTTCATCTTGTGACTGCCATGTGTGTGACCCTGGGAGCCAGGGGCTCGTCTGCTCTTCCATTCCCAGGCAGCTCATAGGGATTACCCAGGCTGTGGAGACCCCCCCTCCCACACACACACACACACACACACACACACACACACACACACACACACACACACACACACACACACACACACACACACACACACACACACACACACACCTCCCTTTCTCTCTCTCTCTCTCTCTTTCTCTCTCTCTGGGTAAGCAGTGACACAGTGCAGATGTGGCGGCCATGGCCCGGCCTTCTGGCCCCTGTAAAGAGACCCAGGTCTCCCCTCAGAGGAAGCTTCTGCCTGGGATATCTGTGTGGTCCTCTGTGTGTGTGTGTGTGTGTGTGTGTGTGTGTGTGTGTGTGTGTGTGTGTGTGTGTGTGTGTGTGTGTGTGTGTGTGTGTGTGTATGTCTGCATGTGTATGTTCAATCACATGTACATGGGCCAGGTAGTAGGCCGTGGGAAACAGACAGGGACCTTTATGAAGCCTGTAACCAGGGATCTCAGGAGATCTGTAACAGCGCAGGGATGTCAGCTTAGTCTCACAAGTCAGACTCTCTATTTAAATCTGATGGCGTACCCGGATGGAAGTGACGCCGGGAGGCTGCTGCATCCACTGACATTTTCCAGCGCCACCTATGCTGTTGACGAATAGAGAGGAGTTGAGTAGGTGAAGGCGGGGATTTCCACAAGATTTCTTTCCAAACAGGTAATTGAATGCAAACTGTTCACCTGTGAAATGATGGCATCGAAAACACGTTCAGCTACTGTAACTCCATGTTTTTATTTCGTGCAATGTGTCCTGTTTTAAACGTCATAAACTTATGGCAGGGCGGAACAGGAGGGGCATCGAGACTGAAAAACTTTAGGGGGGTGGACTTTCTGTCACCTCTGTTCCTGCACCCCCAGATTCTCAATCGAGAGAGGAGATTCCGCGTTCTGAGATTGTTAATGTCAAATGTGTAGAGACGAACATACGTACTAAACTTGTGCAGCCAGCAATGTCATGTTATGTCCTGTAGGTCTCAGGTCTAGTGATTTGTTATCACCGCTCTCTCCTCCTCCCCTCCTGCTTCACCACTGACTGGTATATTGCCTGAAAACTATTTGGCATCCAGGACCTGGAAAAAAACCATACTTGACATTTAGCATTTCACATGCCCACCTCTTCTGTTTTCTCTTTCCTCCCCCACGTCTGTGGGAGGTAATGCCCTTAAGAAGCCCTTTTTGTTTTCCACTTCCATCTCAACATTATTTGCTATTTCATAGCTGGAAGAGTTGGAATTGTGGTAGCCAGGTGGCCCGTGAAGCTGACTTTGAAAAACAGATTGGATCCAAACATGGGTACAAGGCAGCGGTCCGCACTGGCAGATCAGCTCACCTAACGCTGACAGACAGACAGACTGACAGACAAACAGACGCTGAATGGTCTTGCTTAACATGGTGTAGCACGGGCTGTCGTGGGGTAAAAGCAGCTATGCGATGCCCCCTATCTGTCTTATCTATTGCAAGGACTGAAAGGGCGCATCAACACAGCCTGGCAGCGTGAACTGGGAGTGACCTGATGAGTGACAACTGTCATAACACCGTCACAGAGCCAAAAACCGCTGTAACACACCCAATGAAAAGAATGAATAAAAACTCTTGAGAGATCAATAGGTACATGAAGGTTCAATATCACACAAAACACATGCCTTCTTGGGCCACTGCTTCCCTCAACCTAAATCTAGCAGCACGACACACCTGATGGAAATGTTTGATAATCACCGTCTTCAATCTGGGCCACAGACAGTGGACCTCGCTGAATCTTTTATGTTGGTGCCGAGCTGGAGGAAAAGCCTGCACATCCGCCCTCCCCCCCCCTCCCCGCCCCCCCCCCCCCCCACAACATTTCGTCTTAAACTCAGTCTCGCTCAGGATTTACAGATTGTCATGTTTGACCGTCAAAGCTAAACGAGACACAAACAACCGCGTCAACATGCCGTGACGATCAGTAAGAGCCCCGCCGCGGCTGGAAAACTAAAGTGCTTCATCCCCTTCATGCCTGTAATTACCAGACTGCTGGTGCCAATCGAGCAGTAGGAACGTGCTCCCCTCCTCTCTGCTCTTCATCTCCTCTCCGAGGCTCTTCTCTCTTCTACAAACACGGAAACACCTTGGAATCTCATCAAGAGCTCTAAGTTCTGGGCTGGGGTCAATTCCATGTTTTGAAATCAAAAATGCGATTTGAAAATGAATGTCACATTTCAATGATCGAATTGGAATTGTATCTCATTGAAGTAACAGATGTAACCCTCTACGTCATTGAACCCCCCCCCCCCCCCTCAAGTCTGACAGAGCCTGTCACTTAGTACACCCCCCCCCCCCTTACCCCCAAACAATAGGGAGCACCTCCCATCTGATAACCCAGCTAGCATTCCAGCCCATTATATAGTCCCCTAATCTGCAATAGAGGCAATCTGATATTCCTGATATTCCTTCACGTCAGTGGATAGAAAGAACAAGGGCACACTCCAATAGAGAGAGTGAAACCAAGAGTGAGAGTGTGAGAGAGAGGAGGTTTATTGAGAGTAAGAGAGAGGGACACTCCCTGACATTTTTAACATTTAACACATTTTTAATTTGACAACAATGACTTGGCGATAGAGAGAGAAAGTAAGAGAAAATGTGTGTCTGTGAGTGTATGAGAGAAAAACAGAGAGAGAGAAACAGAGAGAGAAAGAGAGAGAGAGAGACGGTTCCACTGCTGTGTCTCTTGCTTGGCTGCTCTGACTGACATGAGGGCGCAGCAGGAATGTAGTTGGCTGCTGTTCTCCGTCGGACAGGTAGAGACCCCTCAGTCGTCACGTGGGAAAGTAATCATTAGGAGCAAATCATCGCGTGATCAGAGAGCAGAATCCACGCCAACTCTGTACAGCACTGTGTTGTTTGCATAGTGTCTGCGAGAAGGTGAGAGAGAGAGACATACGGTACCAATTGAGAGGTCATGGAGGATATCCACTTGTCTGTTGAACTTGTTACCTTTTAACGTTCAATTACACTCCTCATTTGATTCAAAGTGGCATTTCTTTGGATTCAGCCATCTACTCAGGAAAGCGAACAATCTCCACTGCGCAGCACTTAGACAGTTCATCTTCGTTCATGATTGATGCACACCCAGCGTTTTGACATGGCGTGAAACACTGTGGCATAACCACACAATCAAACGAACCATGTTCTGATGAGGTATGGGGCTGGGATTTCACGTGTTCCACCAGCTGTAGAGCGGTCTGGTCTAGCTAGTGCGTGCCGGGCTGGGAGGGAGACACAGCCTCCAGGTGTAGTGTAGGATGTAGGATCATGTTCTACACTGTGTGCCAAAATGCCTCCTCCTTACTATCAGTCAGGGCTCCTCTCTCGCCTGTGAAACCATGTGTGTCTGCGTTGCAACCTCAGGAGATTCAGGTACAGACAAGCCACCTTCCAGTGCTCTGTTCCAATTAATATTCTGTGTTATGTGTGTGTGTGTGTGTGTATGTGTGTGTGTGTGTGTGTGTGTGTGGTATTTATTCACAGAGTACAGCGTTAGTGTGCATATGCATGTGTGAGAGACTCTGTACACAAATGCCTCGTTAACAGAAGGTTGATCCTCTCCCCTGAGTCTCCGTCTAGCTACTCAGCTCCTACTGCAAGCACAGCGCTCCAGGCTTCACTTAGATATGTAACGCATGACATCTCAAATCAGGCTTCATTCGCTTGCTAACTTGCTAAACTCCCACTCAAGGGCCAGGTCTCACCCCATGACCCCCCCACAGCCTCTCCCTTTTCCTGGCTCTGCCCTACTTTAGGGCCCAGGCTTCCTGCTCATCACAGGTTGCCCTCTGAGTGGCTAGCGGCTAGCGTGTGTGTGTGTGTGTGTGTGTGTGTGTGTGTGTGTGAGAGAGAGAGAGAGAGAGAAAGAGAAAGAGAGATAAATGGAGAAAAAAATATTGAAAAATGTTGATAAAAAAAAGGATATATATATATATATTCATGTAAAAGGCTATAATAAAACTGATTAATTGTCAAGAAATAGGAGAGAATAATACACAGCGCTGAGATGTTAAGATGAATAGAACCATTTCCACAGCGACCAGTAGCGTGGTGATCAGAGACAGTATTGTGTCTGCCTCCAGATAGGAGATGTACAGTGATCATAAGGAGCAATACCCACATTAATATTGAAAGTCACATGATAGAAGTGCCTTTACTTTCCTGTGATTGAACCACTGCTCTGTCAAGAATGCATAGACCCTCCTACCTTAACCTATATTACGAAAGTAGTAATGCCCAGCTGTCAAAACAGTTCGATGTGTGGAGGAAACAGGGGAATCCAGGATAGATTTATTAGCTGTTAGAATGTTTGGAAAGGACGCTATACTCAATCTGTGTAATCTGGTAACAGCTGAGATGCCACGGTTTTATTTTAAGGAGTAACTAGTAGCAAAAACATGACAGAAGTGAGAGTGGTTTCTCTGAGTGCTGTGTTCATTCACTGTTTTATACGCTCTGGTTGAATCTCCTGTTGAGTAAGGTACAGGAGGTTCTCAATATCTGCCTCCTCAAATCACAGAGGCTGGAAACACCACTCGTATACATGCGTGTGTGTGCTCTAAAATGGAGCATTCTGTGTGTGAGAGCCTCACAGGGGCAGTGCAGAAGGAAGGTGTGGACTTCACACTCACAGCTGGAGCAGTGCCACAGAGGGCAGAATGATTTTCACTCTCACTCTCTCAGTCAGAGAGAGTGAGAGTGAGATCCAGAGAGCGAGAGAGAGAGTGCTGGAATTTCAACCCTGGCAGTATTAAAAAGACTTTATCTGGCACCACATCTATTTTATTCTAGAGTGTGTAGGAAAGAGATTGTGCGTGTGTACTGTATGTGCGTGTGTGTGTGTGTGTGTGTGTGTGTGTGTGTGTGTGTGTGTGTGTGTGTGTGTGTGTGTGTGTGTGTGTGTGTGTGTGTGTATGTGTGCATGTGCGTGTACTTACCATGCATTCATCCAGGGCTTGACAAGGTTTCCACCCATTCATATTGGCCCTTCCCAGGTTTCATGTGTTGTCTGTCTGTCTGTTTGTCTTTCCACTGCTGTAATTCAGACAGTTGTAGTGGGCCTGGCTGGTGAGCCCACCAGATTTAATGGCATAAGCAACCTCCCATATACACACACACACACACACACACACACACACACACACACACACACACACACACACACACACACACACACACACACACACACACACACACACACACATACACACACACACACACACACACACACACACACACACACACACACACACACACTGGACTGAAGGACCTCTCTGTGGGAGCCGCTTCCTGTCCTATCCATTGGCATCCCTGGATGACATGAAGACGTCATGAAGATGGTCAAAGGCTCTGATCTGGAGGCCAGCAGTGGAGGGTCGCAGGAGGGCCACTGTTTCACTGGACAATTGACCCCTGCTCTGCAAACACAAGAGGCCATTTTGGGTCCACGGCCCTCAGTGAACTTGCATGCTCCAGTTATCTGCATGACGTGAGAGAAGCTGGGCAGAGCGGTCACTTGTGTCTCATTAACATGGGCACACCCAAACATTCTCACAGTGCTTCTCTGTGCGGGTCCCTTTGTGTTTTTCCTCATCAGCATAGCTTAGAGGCTATATTCATGTTTTCCATGGGTACATATCCTTGTTTTTTCAGTCTGTCTGCTTTTCTTGGTTCATTGTAAAGCTTGAAATCCGTTATATTGCAGGTATCACAAACGTATCCAACAGGAGACCTGTTGACAGCTGATAACTAGATTTAGATTAGTACTTAAGTATTAGTATCAATAGACTTAGTCAGCATATGGGATACATCTTGAAATATCCCACAAATATCAGCCAAGATACAAATGTAAGGTAAGGTTTCCATCTCTCCAGCTTTCAGGAATGTTCTCTGGGCGGTTCAGGGTTGGGTCTGATTCTTCCACAGCCTAAGGCGGGTACAGCGAGACCCCTCTCCCTGATTTCCTGCCCCTGTCCCACCCTAGCCCCCATAAACCCACCCTGGCGTGGGATCACAGCGGCGCCTCGCGTGAGACCGTCCAGCCGCCCCATCGCAAAAGACCAAGGGAATGCCACGCAAGGAAAGCAGGGGATTTCCATCAAGGCCAAACCACCTCTCCTCCCTCTCTCACGCCTTCGTCTTCACACTGTCTGAAACCAACCTCTCTGTTTTAACTTATATGGCGAAATAGGATCCACTCCCTCCTTACCAGTCCAATTAAGAGAGACGCTTGGACCGTTCCTCCGCCATCTTTGGGCATCATCTTCACTCGACAAAGACTGTAGATTGGGGTTACCGTTTTTTGGGTGTCGGGTCCTCTCTCCTTTATCACCTCCATACCCTTAATTGTCTCCATAAAAAAGGAATATAGAATTAAAAGGGTTTTATGATTCCGACCATGTTTAGGTTTGGGGATTGTGTATATTATGGATCTGAAGTTTGCTAGTGTTAACAGGCCCGGGCTGAGAGAAATCTGAAACAAACTAGTGGAAGAAAACATCTGTTGTTGCTCTGCCACAAAGGCTTTGTGTAATTGAAGCAGTAATCCTTTTGTAGGGCTACTTTTTAACACGCACAATATCGCCGCTCACATATTATGGAGAGCAGTGCCGGGGCAGAGGCAGCTGTGTTTAGGGACACTGCCACAGGCTTACACAGCTGATCGAGCTCCCTGAGGGCCACCCCCCTCAACCACCACAACTACCATAACCACCATCTCAGGTAAGGACAGGAGAGCCCCTCTGTCAAATCGCTCACCCACACCCCACCTGCTCGGTGTGAAGCCTCTCCTTTCTCCTCCCGTTGACCCATAATTCCCTGCTTCCTGCCCGCCTCTCTCTTAAAGATTAACAGAGCGCTCACTACCTGTCCACCTGCTAGAGGCATCACGTTTACGGGCACCGAGTTCACGCCGGGGGTCCAGTTAGTTTTCTAATCCCTGGGAAGAGAGAAAGGCTACTTGGGGCCAGTTGGTTCAGTTTTGGAGGGGGGGGGGGGTTGGCTCCTGAGGCCACCTGTCAAGTTCTCTGGGAGTTGTTTTTGTAATTATTTAGTTTACCTACCAACAATTCACAAGCCAGACGCAAAGCTCTCATATTTTTGGTTTCATGGCTGTAATGGCTTCACTGGGATTAAGTAAAAGCTTTGTCCTGCTCAGTGTTACACTGAGACTGCTTCTCCTAGCACTTGTATACAGTATATTGATAGGAGATTTGGGTAGTTTCCCCTCCTATACCTGTGTAGTAATGGTGTAATTACATAGTAATAAGGTAATTTTGCAGTATATTGAGTTGACGAGTGGAATAAAGAACAGTCTACTTGTGTAGTAACACAAACTGCTCAACTGCATTACTATGCAATTACAAAGTAATTAGCAATGTACAGCCTGTTAATACAATGTTATTACTTGAGTCATTACAAAGTCACTACACAGGTGCGAACGTAAGAAAGGTATGAATTCCTTCATGAATTTTGTGAAATGTCTGGAGGTCATGCCCTTTTGCCTGATTGACCCTGACCCAAAGCCCTTAGATGAAATCAACAGTGTGCTGTTACCCTGGCCAGAGTCCCAGAACTACATTTACATGAACACTGCCTGTCCGACTGTAGGCAGAGCCTCCAGATCTCCTCATGTCACACTGCATGACAGTGCCCCATGGAACACAATGCCACACAATGTGAAACCATCTCTGGGGGGGGGGGGGCAATTTCAGAGTTATCAGATTGAAAGGCAAGATGCCTCAGCCGGTTAACTCCGTCAGGATTGTGCTTCATTGAAAATCACTTTCATGTATTTTTTCTAAACGCCTTTTAACCCTTTTTACTGCCTGTTAAACTGGGCCTTGGCGACACTGTACTTAGAAAATGTCGGTCCTTGGCTATTTAGTGGCAGTGCCAAATTTCATCCGTCATAGGTAAAAATGGAATAAGATCTGATGGAGTGCCCATCATACAATATAATGCATTTTGATCCCCTGAGGATCGTTTGACAGTGATTGGCATAGTTGGGCTCACATTTCCACCTTTGATATAAGACGGCTCACACACTAGTCAATCTCAGAAGATGAAGGCAATTAGTTATTTTAAGCTGGCATTGATCTTTGATACATTGTAATACTACTCCATTCAGTATCTGGATTTCCAAGCATAGCTATTGTTCTCTGTCTTGACATTGATCCATCAAATATATACACTCACTGAGGACTTTATTAGGAACACTATACTAATACTGGGTAGGGCCTCCCTTTGGTCTCAAAACAGCCTCAATTCTATGTGGCATTGATTCCATAAGATGTTGGAAACATTGAGATTCTGTTCCATGATGACATGATTGCATCACGCAATTCCTGCAGATTTTTCAGGTGCACTTTCAAGCTGTGAATCTCCCGTTCTACCACATCCCAAAGGTGTTCTATTGGATTCAGATCCGGTGGCTGGGAAGACCACTGAAGAACACTAAACTCATTGTCATGTTCATGAAACCAGTTTGAGACGACTTTTTCTTTATGACATGGTGCAATATCATGCTGGAAGTAGCCATTAAAAGATGGGTAAATTGTGGCCATGAAGGGATGCACATGGTCAGCAACAATACTCAAATAGGCTGTGGCATTCAAGCGATGATTGATTGGTATTAACGTGTCAAAGTGTGCCAAGAAAACATTCCCCACACCATTACACCACCTCCACCATGAGAAGGTGTACAGGTGTTCCTAATAAAGTGTTAAGTGAGTGTGTATTACTTCAGCCAATCAATGTTAATCAAGATTAAGCTTTTTATCTCTGCCACCTGGTCTTTGACTCCTGTGTCGTGTATGAAAGCAATAAAGAGTTCCTCAGTTTCTCCCTGTGTCTAGACTCAGGAACACAGATGTATTCAAATGGATCATATGATCCTTCTGTACATCTAGCGTCATTTCCCCTGAATGGTGTCTTTCGCATTAGTGAGGTGGAGAGTTCACAGATTCACTGCACTCTTTGTCATACCTGCCTTATATCCCCCTTGACAATGTGCCTGGATCAGTGCCAATCTTCGTGTGTACCGATGTTGGCGAAGACCTCAACTTGTGTACATTTCCCCCTGTTGAAAGACGGCTTCCAACTGCTTGGCACAGCCCCCAATGCCCGGCGGCTCTTGGGTTTCATGCCACCAGGGCTTTCTTTCCACTCCGATGAAAGAATAACTCCTCTCAGAGAAATGTACGCCACAGCCAACAAGTATGGAGGGGAAAACATCTCTGAAGAAGTGAACCTTATCTCACTCAGTCAGCTGGCCTGTCACGTTGAAACTATTGGTGTGGAAGAGCAGGAGCTCAGCTGAGGTGCCATGCAGTGGTGCTTTGCTACAAACAAGGGGGAGTTCCTTTTAGCAACACAGCGCAAAACTCATTCAGTACACTCTCGACTTTATTCTCTTTATTTGTTATAAAGGGTTTGTGAACGCACACACCTTCATATTACTGTTGTCCTATTTTAACTCCATAGTAAATGGCAAAAACCTGTCTGAGACTGTATTACGATGGAGCCCCTGCCAGTCCAGAATCCCTGTCAACAATCTCAGAAAGCCAGCTCCCAGATCAGCTGGTGCCTACTGGATAACGGTTGAATACCCTTTTGTCTACTCTTCTGCAGGCAGCTTATGGCTCTGCGGGCACTAGAAGTGGCACTGCCTGACTCCAAGTAATGTAATTATCACTATGTGCAAATTATTGTTGAGTTTGTGCTGATTTAATACAAGAATGGTCAAATAGAATGAATCAAATGATGCTTTAATAATACTGTATACTTATATAACTATTACAAGGCAAATACTTCATAGAACAAAGTTACATTCTACCCTCAAATGGCAAATAATAGAGGGAGAGAGACAAAGACAGAGAAAAAGGCACAGAGAGGATCCAGATTTAAATCTAAAAACTGTGATATGTTTGGTTGTATCACAAGATGCAGCGGTAATCATACATCAAGTTTCAATCTTCGGAATAGCCGGTACAGTAATGTTGTGCCAATTATGTTCTGATTACTACAGGCTTCGCTTCTTGTAACGTTGTGGCGATGTTTTCATTGTTGTTTATAGTGTAATGTGCTGTGTTTAGAATCTGTAAAAGGGTTAGAGCAGTTTAGTGTTGCTGTTCAGTGTTTGTGCCAGTGCATTGAGTTTAAGTCCACATGTGTGGTTATGTCTATGCTGGATAAGTGATTTTTATTTCCCATTGTTTTTGACCGTGGCCGATCTATGTCAGATGTAATTTGTCCAGCATTGCTGACGATATTGTTTTCCTTTTATTTTGAGTTACTTTCATTTTGCAACTTGTTAACCTCCTGTTTTGATCCATTTTATACAGAAGTTAACAATGATTGTGTATTTTGCTTATTTTCATATCGAAGCTTTTGTCATCGTACATGACTTACAGAAATAGTTTGAATGTGCTTGTGAATAGTTTTCATCTCACAAAACCTCTAACTTTTCCTGTGATTTGTTATTGTGATGAATGCTTTGGTTTTGGTTGTTTTTCAGTTTTTTCTTTTATACTTCCCAAACAGATCATTACCCTGGGACATTGTAATATTGATATCCAGTGGAGGGACGTCTGCTACAACTCCATTCCAACGATCACCTCTCTCTATGTCTCTTTTGTTCGCCATTCACTGTCTCTGTGTTTCAGGCGAACAAGTGGGCATATCTGTAGACGGATTTAGACAAAGACAGTGATCGTTTGATCTTCCATGTGTGAATGGTGATCAATGGATGAATGAATGAATGAATGAATGAATGAATGAATGAATGGATGTCCTTTGTTGGGAATTATATTTAAGGAGCTTCTCTCCTGTGTTGTCCTTGACACAAGTATGGTTAGTCTTACCATTACTGTTAAATTGGTTAATTTGTTGATACTCTATTCTCATTCTTCCTATGTAAATTAATGTTGTGCACTAGATAAAGGTTCTGTTAATACAGCACAACTTAATTGTGACCAGGTTCTCCCATTTAATGTCTAATGTTCACATGCATTGTTAACGACACGTAGAGTGAGTCATCATTTACAGATATTATGTGAACTCATTCAAGATTCAAGATTCTTTATTTGTCACGTGCATACAAGTATACAGTGAAATGCAAACGTGACAGTGCCACAGAGTAGTGCAACAATAAGTTTTAAAATAGAATAAAATAAAATAAAATAGAACTCCTCACAATCCGATTTATCGTAACTTGAGGGCATGGTAAAATAGGGTATTCTTAATGAATTTAGAATCCGAAATGATAAATTGTCTGTCACACAAGGATGAGCAAAGCGTTGTCAATCATTATTAACCATGAAATTTGGAGTCAGATATAACGTTATGTTAACTTGTGTTGATTGGTCATGTGACCACTCGTGTTTAGTTTGATGATCATCATGTCCATGACTGTTTGAAGTCATTCTTGGGAATAAATGTATGCCTTAACCCGTCCTCTATTCTTCAGTGTTTTATTTCCAATTAGTGCCTGAGGCCAGAGGCCCCTCTATGAGTGCCCGTCGGGTATATTGGCACCAGTCTCCTGAGCATGGCAGGGTAGGATTTGGATGCCAAGATGAACACCTGTTCAATGTTTGATTTTAGGTATCCAGATTACACTTTCCGTGAACCACTGGCCTATACCGTCTTATTTTTAATACAGCTCTTTATACTCTCTGTATAACCAGCACTTGCATGCATGCCCCTCCTAGAGCTAAGCCTTAACCACTTCCATTTTATTTAGGGTCTTTCCAGGGGGGGGGGGTATAATGACTCTCAGGTGGGTGTTATGCTGTGCCCAGCAGTGCCCATCCCAGCTCCCCACTGAGATGACCCCGGGCACACACCCCAGCTGTGCAAACACAACCACATCACTGAACACACACACATTTCAGACGAGCCAAATCCAATTATTTGTCTTGCCGAGTTTCTTTCTGACTTTGATTCAGTAGCGCAGATTCAGCCGCCCTGCTCTGTACATAGGACTAGCGCCACACTGTTCAATAGGCGGACAAGCCCACTATTGTAGGTCCTCTCTCTCTCTTGTGTGAAGGCTCCCCGCCTCTCAGCTTACTTTCCCCGTTTTCTTTCATTTTTCTTCCTAACACGTTGGCATAACAGGCGGGATATTTTTTTTGTAACAGAAACACCAAAGTCAACAGGGAGGGACGCAGCCCTCCATCCTCAACTAGTCAACACAGACAGTGGGCAAAAATGCTGTTTTGCCAGGGCCATCCCATTTGGATGTAAGCAATGCCCAATGTTTCGTTACTATGACCCCTCTTGCTTAAAACCAAGCCACGCAAGGCCACCTTCTGCCCTTTGAGCTGTTGACCTTTCACAGGTCTCCTACTATAACCACCGTTTCATCAACTGTAGGTTAAATGTTGACAATCTGCCAGTGAAATAATTTGATACATCTTATACATGCCACAGGCTTGTGTTCCATGAGGCTTATGAAACCGTGTGGGACTGATAAAGCCATTATGCTGAAGTTCATTTGCGTGCCAGTGATGTATCCTTAATGCATGCAGACAATATTCAGCAGGTAGGCTCTGTTACCATTGTCTGCAGATGGAAGGCTACAGTATACACCCTGCCAGAGGACAAGGGGAGTGGGGGCGGGGGGGGGGGGAGATATCAGGTTGCCATCAGCTTGACAAGGCATAGAGATTTCACAGACTGCAGACATAGGCTGACATCTTAATGGCCACAGCACCAGGCTGCTCTGTGGTGTTCTCAGGTCTGTGCTCTCTCTCTCTTTTTCCCTCTCTCTCTTGCTCGCTCGCGCGCTATCTCTCCTCCGACTGCTGTCAAAATGGAGACTGTCAGTTACCACAAGTATTCGATTCCAACCGCACACTCACGAAGACTCACACACATGTCAAATAGTTAAGCACAGGCACACTCAAGCACATCCTCACTGACACATACTGGACACGTGCAAATACACACTCCCAGACAAACTCTCCTTGTTTGTATGTACACGTAATGCACACGCACACCACAGCCAGTTCCCATACACGGTCAAACATAAACACACTTTCACTGACTTTGACTGAATTCCTCAATTCCAAAATTGTGCTGACTAATTTCTACTCACATCCCACTTTTTTTCCCAAACTGTCTCCCTCAACGCTCCGCAATTGGAACAAGGCAACTGTTATCTTATTGATGACAGTTTGTTTGTGAAGCATTTCCCACAAACTGTCCAAAGGTTTGGGACAAGACCAAGGCAGTTATAATGAATGCAATTACAGTAAGCAGCCTAGCCGAATCTGCCTCTGGTGAACCTTCAGTGTCCTCATTCCCCTCACGCCTCTTCTCCAACAGTAGAGAGATGAACCCCAGGGACGCGTGGGCTGCCCTTGACCCTCCCATCAGTTTAGCGCTAAAAGAGATAACCGCTGCTCGTCTGGCCGCAGGGAGCCCTACATCATCCAAAACAAAACACATGCTGTCTCTCACCGCCTCTGTGTGCTGTGTTTGGAAGGCTTGTGTGGCTACTGGAGATAGAGGCACACACAAACATCATATGTTATACACACACACAGATACAGATATACACACATAGACACACACACAAACATCATGTTATACACACACACAGACACAGATATACACACATAGACACACACACAGACACAGATAAACTCTCTCACACACACATTTAACATTTACAAACATGCATTTAGACACATACATAATAACAGATCACTATACACAGGACACATATGCTCACATATACACTACACACACATGCACAAACACACATACACACACACACACACACACGCACACACACATACATACATATACACACACAGTTAGACAAACAGGAGCCCCATGGCTCATGAAGGACTGTACAGAGCGGTCCATGTACTCACACACATGGTGTCAGATAAATCTCCTACGGCGTGTTAAAGAGTTTAAATGGCGCCTAGGATCTGTCTCTTTAATACAAAGGGAATGTGTAGGGCTAGATGTGCCAAGCTTTTCGCTTCTTTTTTTACTCCCATTCAAACGCCACTATGGCCATAGCCCCTGTCTGGTTCAGACATATGAATCAAATCTCTCCCTCCGTAGATCTTTGGGGGAATTTCACGAGAGGCTCCTTTAATGTTCTATAATTGCCACACTTGCAATTATCGTTGTCCATTAATGTAATCAGCCTCTCTTTAGAGACTTAAAGGGTTAATTTCTGTACATCCATTATGTAGAACATTGACTTTCGTAGCTAGACAGACCTGAGAAGTTTCCATAGAAGGCAACTGTCAACCCTTTGTTTGAGGATCACCTCTGATTTTAGACATCAGGTTATTGTCTGTCAATCATCTCTCCTCTTGTATAATTGCATCTATAGATTACACAGGAGGAGAGATGATTCACAGACAATGACCTGATGAAGATGAAGTGGAATTCCAGAATGTTGACAGACTGATTGAGGGGAAACATTATGCTGCCACATTACATAGACAACGGTATAGACTGATGTCTCCCCTGGTCATCTGTATCTCTTCCCTCCTTGTAAAGGTTAAGACGGGGTTGATTGGCATGTAAGGAGGGCCCATGATGGATCCCTGTGTTTTGCCTTCCTGCCTGTCAGAGAGAAGATGTTGTTGTGGTGATTTAGGTCTCTGTGGAGTTCAGGGTCAGGTGTGGGTTACAGACTCACACACACACATATGGACACAGTGGCTCAGAGGTTGATTGTGGGCAACAAATATTAAGCCCAGATTGTATGGAGAGGTTGATGGAGCAGACATTTGTGGGCCAGATCTGGTCTTGTGGTGCCACATATGGCTCAGTGCCTGAAATGGCAAATATAATAGGGGCCTGACCTGGTCCGAATGTGGGGGGCCAGTCCTGGATGAGATTTGGCAGTTTGCTACGGGCCAGCTCTGGCATGAGGAATTTCTCCCTGATAGGTTCCTATAGTACTGGGCCATCGTTGGTCTGAGTGTGGTTGACCAGTACTGGCTGAGAGCTGGGACTTTGCTCATGGGCTAGCTCTGGCTTGAGGAATGTGGCCCTGATACGTTCCTACATACCACATCCAAGCCTTAAGCAACTCCACCTTTATCAAGTGATAACTGGGCCACATCCACATACCCTCCAAGGTCTAGCCTTTTTATGGCATAAATAAGGCTCAAGAATGGCAGCCAGAGCCAGCCCACTTTTGGCTGGAGAACAACGTTGTACCTGGTCCACATCCGGATGCCGGTAGAAAACAAACGTGGGCCAGATCTGGGCCATCATTACTCTGCTGACAAGGTAGTTGGTGATTCCACATGGTTGTGAGGCCGATGGCCGGCGTGTTTGTTTTTCTAGAGACGGAGAGAGGGATGAGGGCAGATGATAAGTAACTAAGCTGCGACTTAACCTGCGTAAACACATGAGTCAAAGACTACAAATATTTGACACCCTTTCTTTCATTATTTCTTTCTCACTTTCTCATTCTCTCTTTTTTCTTCCTTCTTTACTTTCACTGGCTCTGAAGAAGTGTGTTTGAAATACCGAGTGGGACACTCTGGGATCTGCTGTTGCGGCGGCCACATGTTAGGTCTGTTGTCTACTCAGGGACTTGACAGTGACTTGAGAGGAACACTTTAACATACTGAGAATATGCCTTATGGTGGGGTAGCCATACAAACAGAAGCTGTTACAGTATTCACCACAGCTAACAGTAAGAGAAAACACTTGAATTGAGTAAAAAGGGAGAGCATCTCTTACAGCCAAGCACGCTTTTGAGCTTATTGTAAATCTTTCAGATCCATCTTAATTAAGGCGACAGATAGACATCTTCATCTCTTCTTTACCACTGTTAAGGATACAAAGACTTGAGAGCATTTGAATGCAGGACTGTATGACAGGGGGATGGGTAGCAGACTTGTGGCTTGTTGGACTTTGTTTCTTGTGCTCAACATGCAGCTGCCGGAAAATGAACAGCACATATGAGGAATGGAGTGTGGATTATGATGTGGTAGACTTGAGACTCATCGATAACACCACACTACATCCAGAGCGACATTTCAATTCTAATGCTTTGCCTCTGCCAGCATTATGAATCAGGCCTCAACAATGCCATGGAACATGGAAATTAAGATTGTTAGTTAGTTGGGCAACTTTGCAAACGAGGGCCCTTATTTTAGGAGCAGGAATGCGGCAATGGTTCCATTGTAACCGCAGAGGGTACTTCGAGAGGAGGCTTTTGTGGCACGCATTACTCTCGACGAATGCAATTTAGGGAAACTCTGTGGAACAAATTTGTTGGCCCTTATAGTGGAATGTGAATGGCTCTTCTTAGATTGCCTTCTCTTTCTCTCTTTGCCTTTCTTTTTGACTAATTAGAAAACCCTTTGCAGTGCTTTTATTTTGGCCACCAGGGCCTAGTTTGGTTGGCCCGCCGAGACGTGTGGTTTCGATTCAGGCCCTGGGCTGCCAGATTGGTTCCGCGTCTCTTTCAAAGAAAACAGTGATTACTGGATGGGACTTCTGGGAGGTCTGGCCTGTGCCACTCACACAAGCTGAGAGGAGGGATGCCGTGGGCACCGTGGGCACTGTGGGCTGTCAGCTGGGGAGAGGAGGTGCAGTGCAGGCTCTGCCAGCTATAGAATGGTACACCAACTAAGAGCAGGAAGAGGAGAAAGAATAGTAATGAAGATCAAATGCCCAGAGGCCAGGTTATGAGGTTGGAAAACCACTCTGAGCCTCTAACGGCAAACAACATGCTCAATATAAAGCTCTTAAGCTACTGTATATACAGTACTGCTAAATAATGGGTAGATTCTATTCTAATCTACAAAAAACAGCAGGTTCTGTCCCATGATGTCCCCTTTGTTCATGAACCGTGAGATTATGTGAAGTCAAATCATAATGTCTTATTTAATTTCTTTGGCAATACAGGACCATTCCTAGCATCCCTCTCACACATGCACAACTTGTACCCACCCACTCACACACAGACAGTCAGACAGACAGACAGACAGACAGACAGACAGACAGACAGACAGACAGATAGACACACACACACACACACACACACACACACACACACACACACACAACACACACACACACACGCGCATATTTGCATACACACACGTACTTTACTTGTTGTACCCCAACAGTGAGAGAGACAGCTGTGTTAGTTCAAACTATGTCCCCCACCAGCACCTCCTCTCTGGAAGGCAATTACTCACAATGATATGAGCTAGGGCCATTGACAGGTGGACTGTGGTCTTCAGCAGTATGCCAAGCTTTTGCTTACTTTCCTAAGACAGTTGTTGGATTCAAAAACACTGACTCTTTACCATCTAATAGAAAAATAGTGTCCTGGCCAAGAAGCGATTTGATATTATTCTCTTTACTTGGAGCGAGGGTAATGTGTATTGTACAAGTTACAATATTTGCATATTACACTGGCCATTACGCTTGCACAATCTATAGGTAGCTGTCTACATGACCTCATAGGCTATTGCCCTAGTGCTATGCATCAACAGTGCTGGGACATGTGTATTGTGCACTCATTGCCCTGGCACATATGGTGCATTGTACTGTTATAGTGGTACCCAGCTGCCAATCCTAATCCTTTCCCCTCTGAATATGATGAAGTGTGACAGCTGGGATGGTGTGTGTGTGTGTGTGTGTGTGTGTGTGTGTGTGTGTGTGTGTGTGTGTGTGTGTGTGTGTGTGTGTGTGTGTGTGTATGTGTGTGTGTGTGTGTGTGTGTGTGTGTGTGTGTGTGTGTGTGCGTGTGTGTGTGTGTGTGTGTGTGCATGCCTGCGTGTCTGTCCTTCATGAGTATTTGTGTGTGTGTGTATGTGTGTGTGTGTGTGTGTGTGTGTGTGTGTGCGCGCGTGTGTGTGTGCGTGTGCATGCCTGCGTGTCTGTCCTTCATGAGTATGTGTGTGTGTGAATTAAAACCATGCCTTCCCGACACACTCCCTTCACACTCTCATAATTAAAATCCACTGTGAGGCAGCGCTCGTCCAGCCTCAAGCTGCACCATCTATCTCCATGCTGTAGCTGCCTGGGTCAGGCAGGCAGGCAGGCAGGCTGGGGGGTTACGCAACTATACTCAACACAAGTGGATGGTTATGGTTACTTAACACCGCAGGACAAATGAATGTTTCAGGGGGTGGTTGCCTATGAATTTATCAAACTAATGAAAATCTGTGAGAGCTGTCACACAATTGTACCCCTAACCACCCCCTCCCCCACACAGAACACATAAGCGCACACACACACGCACACACACACACACACACACACACACACACACACACACACACACACAAGATTCTGTTTGTCACATGCTTCTCAGGCATTGGCCAGGTTTCTCCTCTTATTTCATTTCATACTTCATGGGATCTTATTGTATTGCTTTCATGGCTTGCAATGATGTGGAGAGGGGTGGAGAGTTGTGGTATTGAAGTGTGTGAAGTGAATGTGCGTGCGTGTGTGTGTGCATGTGTGTGTGCGTGTATGTGTGCATGCATAGATGTGTTGAGTATGTGTGTCTGTGCATTCATCTTTATGTGCATATGCTCATGTCCACACCCATGTCAACGGCACAATACATGTGGACGTGTTTTTAAATAATTGGTGGAAGTTGCTCTTGGGTTGACATGTGGAGCAGAAAAAAACATGCTCCCTCTCCCCTCCTCCTCTCTCCTGTCCTGTCCTGTCTCCTCTCCTCTCCTCTCCTCTCCTCTCCTCTCCTCTCCTCTCCTCTCCTCTCCTCTCCTCTCCTCTCTCAGTAGAACACCTCTATCAGCACGTCCCTCCCAGGCCCACTCACTCCCCTCTTGACCCCAGAAATGTGCTGCATTACTTCACGCCCTATCCCCGGCTCTCAAATGCTCCATTTCCCAGTGTAAATGTTTTTCCGAAGCCATCCCTCTAGGATATCCATTCCAACCATTTAATAACTCTCCGATTATCCCCACCTGCCAGGTAGCCAAATAATAAGCAGGCAGGGATGATTAGTCTCTATCGATCTCCGGGCTATGTGTGTGTATGTGTGTGTGTGTGTGTGTGTGTGTGTGTGTGTGTGTGTGTGTGTGAGTGTGTGTGTGTGTGTGTGTGTGTGTGTGTGTGTGTGTGTGTGTGTGTGTGTGTGTGTGTGTGTGTGTGTGTGTGTGGCTCCCATGTCAGCGTGTTTTGTGTTTTGTCGTCACTTTGCCATTGGAAACAATGACGAATGAGTGAAGGTTGCCCTTTCTAGTGGGCTTAGGCAAAAACAACTCTCTCCCCCAGAACTTTTCTAATTTCCTTTAGAGCACCCGTCAGTAGAATGTTAAAGTCAACATGCAGCGTTGGAGTCATAATCCCACCCTGTAGTGTGACACAAAAAATGTGTCTGCTGTATGTCACACACCATGTAGTCTTTTTGTTGCGGTAGCACATTGACCTTTTAATCTGATGAAATGCAATGCTTTTATTCAGTGTTTGTATTTATTTGGCCAAGTACTTTTGTTGTTTTTTTCCATTGACAGTAATTTGTGCATCCAATAATCCACTGAGACGATGATTGACCATTCAACTGTCATGGCTTTCAGCCAGTCACCCACCTTGCTTTGGATCCTGTGCCCTAGCCCAGCCAATGAGTGAACTAAATGCCTCCTCATCTATTGGGCCTACATGGGACAAGCCCCAAGAACCACTCCAGAGTATCCACCGTAGCTGCCCCTCTGCATACTCCCCCCCCCCCAACAGTGTGTAATTAATGACAGTGAAAACATTAATACATTTTCTTTCACATTGGGTGTTTGGTGGGAAAGCAAGGAATGGGGTCTAGCCATCCATACCAGCTAATGCGGTACTGGAAATAATGTGACCAGCTTTTGAGATCTTTGAGAAGGGAGAAAAAAGTATTCTACAGACAGACAGCTCTACCAACAAATCACAAGTTTGGGTAGGTGGGTGGCTCAGAACAAAGGTGGAAATTGTGCTCTCTGTAAATCAAAATAAATCTCTATAGCTAATGCAGACAGCTAGCATCGGCAAGCCTCTAGAACTCATTTTGTATCGGGGAGATGTTGACGGTAGATTCAGAAGACGGATAACGATAGGCGGATTCCCGGCGTGTGCATGTCCCTCCCCATCCATCTATAAGAGCTGGAAAACAATAAGCTTCCCAACGGTATTACGGGAGCATATGCAATATGTGGGAGGCAACTTCGGGTAGGCTGCTTCAGGCTTTTATCCAAAAGGAGGGAGATGGAGAGATGAAGAGAGAAAGAGATGTGGGGACTGTCGGGACTCTCTCTCTCTCTCCCTCTCTCTCTCGCTCTCTCTCTCCCGCTATGCATGCATTGTGGAACAAAATGTAATAAACGACAAAACCATTCATCATGGGCAGCGGCAGCAGTCAGGAAAACAAATGGCATTTTTGTCTTAAGTGAGTGTGATGGAAGATGTAAACTGGGTGGATAATCGAAAGCAGAGCAATTATGTCAGAGTTAAGCCCAGGCTTTTCATTTACATTTACATTTTTACATTTTTGACATTTAGCAGACGCCTTTATCCAAAGCGACTTACAACAAATACATTTGTCTAAGTGAATCATCTATCCATTAGTCATCATAAGAAAAAGAAATATATGCTAGGATCTGGGCCATTGGCAGTCACAATGCTAGAAGAAGTAAGAATTATTATTTAATTTTTTTTATTTTTTATTTATTAACAGTAGGGAAACTGTACAGGGGGGTAGTGGGGATGAAGAGGTCTTTAGGAGGGACAGTTAAGATGTAGCCTGAAGAGATGGGTCTTCAATCTACGGCGGAAGATTGGTAGTGACTGCAGTCCTGACAGCAGTGGGAAGCTTGTTCCACCAGCGGGGCGCATCAGCTTCTCCTTTTTTTCTTCAGATTGAAAGGCTCATCTTGGCTTGTAGCAGATGGATGCCGCTGAGGAATATTGACTGTAGGGTATGAGTTTTGGGCTCCAAACCTCTCACGTTATTATGTAGGCCTATTATTTATGTTTAATCAATGTATACGTCAGACAATGTTTTGTTTAGCAATTTTTCTATTCTATTTGACCACAAGAATGGTACTGTACTATGTGTTGTAATTTAATTTAGCCTTTAAGTAAGTGTCTTGTGGTAGGGAAAGACATTGGGACATAGAGGACATAGATAGCTTTCTGTCTACAACAATATACTGTGTGACACTGTGAGACAAGAGACAGATGGGTAATGCCTCAAAGCCTAACCTCTTCTGTCCCCCCTTCTCCTGTCTACCCCTTCACCTCAGTGGTCTACTCTGAGGCTTCTGTCCTTCCCATCACCCAATGACGTTCCATCGTGCTTGCACAGCCTGGTACAGAGAACCCAACAGGCAGGAAGAGCTGGCATGTTTCAGGAAGTGACATGGTCGTCTGTGGGGACATGTCAGGATGTTGTCCTCCCTTTGTGCTCTGTCACTCTGTCCTCGTCAGTGTCACCGTGGGAATCCCCTTCTGCTCAGGCAATGTGGACATGACAGCATTTCCCGCTGCTGGCATCAGACCCAGAGGTCAGACCAGGGCATCTGTCTTATGAGAAGCTATAGGACTGGACTTCATTTCCCAGCAGCCTCTGTGATAAATGGCCAGTTATCCGTGTTTAATTCTCACCTGTTCTGATAAATACTCGCCTGTGGCAAGCGGGCTAGCTTCATTTCCATCCCTGAATATAATTCTGAGAGTACATGAATGAGCAGCATTGATTCTGATGTCTCATGGTAACATGAGAACAATACTATTTTCCAACTCTCTGGCTTTGTGGCTCTCCAAGGAGGACAGCAGGCTTTAAATCATGAGTAAGAGTGACACTGTCTGCCCCGCGCCACTGCTCGCCCGCCTCATTTCACCGGCGCTGGACAACCACACCAGGCCAAACCGGATCTCTGTGGCCCTCTGGGTCGCCGTAGCAACTCAACGAGTTCACAATGGCGTGACGGCAAGCACGGCCTGGGATCAGTTCCTCGGATTTTTTGACAAGATTTCCTCAGGATGCGTGTGTGTCCAGTGTGTGTGTGTGTGTGTGTGTGTGTGTGTGTGTGTGTGTGTGTGTGTGTGTGTGTGTGTGTGTGTGTGTGTGTGTGTGTGTGTGTGTGTGTGTGTGTGTGTATGTGTGTGTGTGTGTGTGTGTGTGTGTGTGTAGTGAGGAACCTTTGGGCTCTGTCATTCCTTTCAACATTACACCTTTCCACCGAGTGCAATTCCACACACAAACTAAGGGCTTTGGATTACAGGTCTGTGCTCTACAGTACATACCATGTTGGGAAAAGCACTTAGGCTGGATGGGAATAGTGTTTTTGTACTGGCACTCTTGTGACTCCCTGTGCAGGTCTCAGAGCTGTCAGAGCTTGTTTGAGGGTCTTGTTAAATACCTCCATATTAAATATAATAGCAGTTGTTACCTGAGCTTCGGGAACTACACTGAATTTGGCCTGGAGATTTATGTTCACCACTAAATATGTTCTAAATAAAGACTTTCTCTTCTCTTCCTAATGGGACACGAAGGCCTTAGGCCTGGATTTAGATCTTCTTATGTTTGTATTGTAGGCAAAGGGGCACCTGAGTTGTGTTTCACCACAAATTAGTCTCCCATTGAAAAAGGCTATCCATTCCATGGTGCACACTTGTTGCCCCACATATGGTGAGCAGGTGGATTAACCAGCCTGCTTCTGTCAAAAGCAGGAAACGTACCTCTCATTAACTGTCTATGGTAAAACTGGTAAAATGCTTGAGTTGCGGTCCGCTTGTGGTCATTTGCTTCTCCTGAAGATCCCAGAGAGAGGGTAGGGTAATAGCATCGGTGGTGAATAGCAACTATATGACTGGGTTCTGCTCTATGTCTTCACTGATAGGGACAGTAGTCCTGAGGCTTTTTTTTCCAAATGTTTCTACACTTTGATGATATCTTTTATCCAATAATGAGGCTTTATGATGACAATTCACTCTTTGCAGTCATGCACAGACTTGAGCCACCTTTATCCTTCTAAGACGTCTCTCTCCCAGATATTTTGTCTTCCTCAAACCTGACAGGAAGGTTAATTGTGTCCAGGCACATAATGATTGAGGATGACTGAATGCGAGCATGCCCTGACCTTTTCTGGAATCGAATACCAGGAATGCCAACGTCAAGAGGTGCCGTTGGACAGGCGGCGGAGAGGCAGCATGGCAGACATAGTTCCGGGCGTCAAACCTCCCCAGGAATGTCTCCCGGTAAACAGCACTAGACAAACAATCTGACAGGTACTCGTGAACCGGTGGATTGTCGAGGAGGTAGACATCACCACTCGGAGTGTGCAGCTTCTCCACTGCTGCCCATGTTAAGATGAGATGGTGACTCACTTGCCATAAGAGGCTAAAATTCAGCAACCTACGTGAGACTTTCAGACATGCAGGTCTTATACAGGCTGGTTCTGTATCTGCCAGTCACATGAATGTGACCTAGAGCGGCTTCTCTAGTCTACTCTATAAAAGGATATATATCAAAGGAATGCCATCCATCAAAGGCTAGATGCCATGCATCATTATAAGACATTCAGAAATAAAGCAGTACAGTAAGCTACAGTCCATGCAGCGGCGCAAGATGACATCATCAGAAAAACCTTCCCTTCATCAAAGACAGTTTTTTTTCTTCTCCCAAGGGCCCTCACTCCCCTCTCTCTCCAAAATGAGAGGTGGTGTGGTGTGAGTCGCAGAGGAGACAGCTTGACCTTTTGCTCCCTTCGTTTTGTCCTCTGGAGAAAGAGATGACTAACTCAACAGAGAGAAATCTGGCAAAGGGGAAGAAGGTGCGTCTTCAAAGACCCTGGAGGGAAGAAATGAAAATATTAAATAACTAAACAATCTGTCAGGAAGCAGAGAAAGTGTTGAAAGGGATTTCTTTCTATTTCTTTGGGGCATTCGCTCATGGGCCGCTGCACTACCACGTCCCGCGGGCGAATGCTTGAAGTGCAAATTGTAACCAGGAGGGTTTTTTTTACACTAAAGGGTATACTGTTGCCCTCAGAGAGCCAAAACCCTGTCATGGTCCTAAAGATGTATACCTTTATCAGTGCTGAGATCATAGGGCGGCCCAGGGCTTTGGTCTATAATGAGCAAATATTGAGGTAGGCCCTTTTGAATCCTGTGTTCCTTCAATGGCGTGTGGAAAATCCTTGTCACTGTGTGGGGGCCAGCGACCCCGGATGACAGCACAGCATGAATATGCTAAAGCACTGGGATGACGGAAAGATCCCCCCCCGCCCTCCAAAT
Source organism: Argentina silus (assembly GCF_951799395.1). NCBI lineage: Eukaryota > Metazoa > Chordata > Actinopteri > Argentiniformes > Argentinidae > Argentina > Argentina silus. Next base: position 30,928,414 of record NC_139655.1, on the reverse strand, counting down.
AAAACTGAGTGAGAGAGGCAGAGAACGTAGCTGCTCAATGTTTCTTCATCCTCTATGTGTTAAGTGAAAGCTCACACAGATCCCCTTGAAAGTGGATTAAGAAAATATCTTTCCTCTTACATTTCACTCAGACAGGAGCCAGTCCTGAAAAAGAGTGTCCTTATCAAAACATTACACAGGATCGTATTAATCAAAGGCAGCCATGTGTGAAATAGGGGCCCAGTTTCGACCTACAGTACTATGGTAGTGGTAGACCCCTTTTTGCAATTTCCCCCAAACAGTGGAAGCTGGCACTGCCCTCCAGGAAAGCCCAATTATAATATCAGGTTGGTGTTATTACTGTTGATTATGTGCTTTGAAGGCCCGCCTTACCCTAAGTTCACTTCCTCTCTCTCTCTCGCTGGTCTGCTCTGAGACTTCGAAATCTGACCTGCCTGAAAAGTAATGAATCACACAGACTGGCACTCTGTTCCACCTCTGTGTCACACAAACATATGCATCTACACACACACACACACACACACACACACACACACACACACACACACACACACACACACACACACACACACACACAGGGCCTGGCATGGTTTTTGGCATATGAGTGGCACTTTGGAGGTGATCGTGCAGACAAAGTACATTTGAGACGCAACATTAAACACAAGCTCATACGGCGCAGACAGGTTGGGTTACCCACCTCTGGGCCCATGTCACTGTTGTAATCATAGTGGAGGCAGCAGAGCCTGTGAAAGCCTGTGACACGGTGTAACCATATGGAGGATCACGGTGTCACCATATGGAGGATCGCGGTGTAACCATATGGAGGATCACAGTGTAACCACATGAAGGATCAGTCAGTCCAGATCAACATTGCTCATGAACATCTACAGGTCACACATGATGGTGGACGGAGGCTGATCAAGTAAAATCATCTGCTTGATCTCAGTGCAGAAAGCTGAGCCCTGGTCTGGGCGACAACACATTCATCATGGGATTGCTTTAAAAAAGGTTCTCCAACTTCCGGTCCTGGACTGTTATTAGATGTGATACACCTGTTTCAAATAGTCAACTAATTATGATTCTCAGTCTGGAACTATGAATAATTTAATCATGTTAGCGCCAGGCAGGATCAAAAGCCTACACACCCAGTAGCTCACCTGGACTAGAGAACCCTGTCAACTCATGTACTGTCTAGTCTTCCTGTCCACATTGCCATCTTCAGGCCTACCAGTTCATGTGACCCGAAGTAGAGCACGTTCCCAGCCCTCTCACAGAGCACTCTTGACCTTGGGACCTCTCTGGAACTGGACGATGTTCGGTCCTCTGCCAATGCTGAATGACTTGGTCCAGTGGGGTGTGCAGGATCCTTGACATCAGATTTTAACAACCAGCTTGTTTTCATAAGCAGGAGGGGGGGAAACAAGTTTGATAGATTCGCCTTAAAGACTTGAGAGAGCGTTTGGCTGCCATGCTCCATTAGGCCTTGGTTCAGCCAGGTTTCAGCCTATCCCCTTTCTCTGAGGAGGATGGAGGCAGTCTGTGTACAATGTAAAAGGAACTGGAGGATTTGGACAAAGGTCCATACTCTCTCTCTGGTGTTTGTCTTATCTATTGGGGGTCAATTGTCCCAAAGAAAGCACTGCAGCACAGACATCTCTGTTGCAATGGTATTAGACTGCTAAATTACCCACCCATCGGGAAGTCATTTCTTGGTTGACTGCGACCCAACATACACAGCGCAGTGAGGAGAAAATGTCAGTTTGGTGTCAAGACACTGAAATAGTTTTAGAGAATAAAATAAAAGCATGAAAAAAGAATGAGAACATTTTCTACGGCGGGCATGTAGGTTTACTTTCAACACACCCTGCCCTCCCTTCGTTGTTTGTGTTTCGCCTTGAGCAAGGACATCTGGTCATTTAAGTGTTTTCATCACATCTTTGTTGACAATCTCTCTCTCTCTCTCTCTCTCTCTCTCTCTTTCTCTCTCTCTCTCTCTCTCTCTCTCTCTCTCTCTCTCTCTCTCTCTCTCTCTCTCTCTCTCTCTCTCTCCAATTTCACAGTGTGTTCAACTGAGCCCCTGCCATGGGTAGCAGACTCCAATGTCTATAATGGCACAACTCATATAGCGAATTCTAATTGCCTGGGGTTGAAACTGTATGGAATGTATAAGTACAACTAAACCAGCATTTGGAAGTTGTTGAGCTTCTCCATGGTGCCAAGAATCTGTTAGATCGGCTGTAACTTCAACAACACATAGGAGTTATGAAGTGTTGAAACACTGTAATTCACCAAAATAACACACACAACCCCCTTCCTGTTGGTTGACGAAAGCAGTGTCACACTTCATTCTAAATATTATTTGCTGTAACAAGCTTGGCCTATGATATGTTTTTGATGTCTGCCGAGATTACATTTACAGCATATGCTTAGCAGACATTTTAGATGCTTTGATATTGTGTTATTCAATGTCGACCCAATAAATGTTTTTGTTCTCTGTGACAGCTTTGCGGAAGATGTTCAGAACCACCAGAACATCAGTTAAATGATTCAAAATGCTTGCATTGAAATAGATGCATTGGTTGGTTGCATTATGACTTTCATTGCTTCCTCGTGAAATGATACAGAAAATCAAGGTTGATCTGAACAAGATTTTCCCAGGAATTGAGTTAGATTTATTGGAGAGTAACATAATAGAAGCATAATATTTGATTTGAGGTCTCTCTCTGACATATGTTTGGTTAGTTTATTAGCCTGTGGTTGAGAAATGTACTCATTTTAAGCATCATTGCCATAGAGGTCTTGCGCTGGTGCAAGATTGGTGCTGTCACTGGAGAATCCTCATTGTATGGATCAGAGACATGCAGGAGGCTGCGTTCCAATATCTCTTCCTCTCCCCATCTCTTTTCCGATATGAACATTTACAGTACGTCCTTCATCCTTTTACCTCAGCCTATTTATTTAATCCCCTATAGGATGATAATCACAAAGTTGTTCCTTTATACAGTTAATAACTGTCTGAAACGTATAGCCGTGGCTTTGGATGACCACAGAGGTTTTCACACGCATCCCCAGGGCTCTTAGTCTTCTGTTGTTTCAGATGCCTCTGCAGGCTAAGTGATTGCAACTGAATGGTGTTGAGTTGAGGGCATGAGCGCAGATTTGATTTGTCACTTTTAAATGTCCACTCCTTGGCCCTTTCCCACACTTCAGTGTATGTATCACAGCAGTTGCTTAGCAATGCTGGAGGCCTTCCACCCTCCTACTCTTTCCACTCAGAACCCCCCCCCCCCCCCCCCCTCAACAATCCCAGGCACCCCCCCAACCCGTCCTCCCTCCCTGTCCTCCCCCTTCCCCCAAATCCATCTTGGCACGGGTTCCGGAGGCAGGCAGTTGACCTGGGTCATTACAGGGTGTTTATGACCCAGAGAGAGAGCAGCTGAAGGCCCGGGTCCATAAGTTTGCGCATCCTTGAGAACGACTGCTGTTGCTAATGGGCCCTGTCCGAACTAAACCCCCCCACCACACACCCCACCCCCAGGTTACATCTTCTGATATTGGATGCCTGATGCTGTGACTTCCACGATGGTCCTATACTGTTACTTCCATCGGGAGGCTCCAAGAGAGGAAGATGGGAACCAACCAAAAAAAGCAAGGCACTCAGTCAACCTCACAAACACTCAGTCAACAACACAAACACGAAATTTGAGTTTTACTGCTGTTTACAAAAGCCATTTTTTCTCCAGGACACCTCAAGTTAGCTTAAAGTGGCAGGATGGGAGTTAGTTTTAATAGAGCAAGATTATATTGATTTCACAGTCCATGATACACATGGGGGGTACATTTGAAATACCATGTAATGAATAACAGGGGGAGTTTGCTGCACAGATTTTCCTGCTGTCCTTGATTATTTGGTCCATGACAGAGTGCTGTCCAGAGAAACTCAGAGAACACATTGGAAGGTTTTTTGTAATACCTTACCAGTATGAATAAAGCCGCAATAAGAATATGAACATTTTGACACTCCAAAAGTGTCTCCCAAAGGGCCTTTTGTATTGAAATAAAAGTGCTGACCGGTGAAATTGTTAGATAAATGTTATCTAAAAATTTTAGTCTACAGTAACTATTTGAATTGAAATTCATCAGTTGACTTTGTTTCCTAGGTGGGGGTGGAGGCGAACAACGGGGATGCTGTGTTCATTCGGGAGTTTACATTGACTCGCCATGATAATCTCCCAGAGGAGCCACTCCATGAAGCCCCCAGCAGCCACAAGCCGGAGGACCCGGTGAGTGCCAGACCCAAAACACCTCACTCACTGCCTTTAATCTCTGTTGAAAAACTCTGCTCAACTCAACTGTTCATTCACATACAGTACAGTTGTTACTGTCCTGGTAACCTCTCAATTTACCATGAAAGGTGTTGCTCTTATGCTCTGACGTCTAATCTACAGTATGTCATATCTACCATTGCATGGCCATGTTTCAGACGAAACTGAAAAGTAACGCCTGTGTTAACCTAATGAGCACAAAAGAGTAACAACAGAGAAAATGGAAGTGGTGGCCGAGCCCAATATGAAGTGGAGGCTGAATCCATGAGAAGCAGCATAATGCTCATCCAGGGTGGGGTGGGCTTTCCTGCGTCACTATGCTCCCACTGTCAGCGGTGATGAGTGGCCAGCCTTGGCTCCAGCTGTTTCCCTGAGCCAATCACTCATCCAGCTGTCTTATCTAACAGGGGCGTGGCCGGTCTAACGTCATCGTCATGGCGAACTTAGCTGCTTGGCTGACCCACCGTCTCTCGTTAGCATTGACGACGCACTTGGTCATGGTGCCAATTGAACAGTTTGTTCGTATTGGTTTAGGAGTCTTTTTTTGTTGTTGTTGTATTTGTTTTGGAAGCAGTATGGACAACAACACACAAACATACGTATGTCACTGTGTATTTTATTTTACGTTTTGAATAGCTTAGAGAAGAGGAGTGACTCTATGCACAAGCTCCTGTACTCCTGATTTATTTGGTCCATTATTGTGGTTATTTCAGTAATATCTGTTGTGTTTTTGTTGACTTAAACATAAATACTGAATATCACTGACTCACCCTTCATCTGGTATTTCTGACGCATAAGTACTCTTTCAGTTCCAGGGTACAGTAATAGTCTCCTAATGATAAATCAGTCCGCCCTGGTCAATCCTTTTGATGACTGGATGTCATTAAGTTTAGGAGAAAAGTAGCAAATGGATGGCCTAATCAAAAGGCAACTCAAGAGAATTCGGAGAAGAGAAATCTATTTGCTGGGCAGTTCACTGTAGTAACTATGTCCCATGACATGTTAGGGCCGACTTCAAAACGCCTTCACAACCAAGACAGGAATGAATGAGTGTAAAACCAACAAATGTCCCTTGATGTTTAACATGTGTTTCAAAGGCAGGGTAAAACTAGGCTCTCGTAATTGCATTTATTTATCTTACCTAATTGCGGTTCTTTGCTCTTTGCTGTATGTATACTTTCCTTAGCAAGTGACCTCAAAACTAGGTTGACCTCCCCTGTACCTCACACAAGACTGACTACACTCTCATTAACACTCTCATTAACACTCTCATTAACACTCTCATTCAACTGTCTCCATCTCTTCCTCCAATGGTAGCGCCGTTTGAGGGAGAGCATAATGTGCTCACTTTCACTTTCACTATCAACTTATCTTTTGATAACTTTTTAGTTTGATGTGTGCACTTTCTTTTATGTCAGATGTTCTTGCTCTCTGTTGAATAATCGAATCTTCTATTGAAAAACGTTGGATGTGTGACTAGTCCAGGTATGACTAGTCCAGGTATGACTAGTCCAGGTATGACTAGTCCAGCACAAGGTTATTCTGGCTCTGTCATTCCATAATGTGTCAATCAGGGGTTGCATTAGCTTTCAAAAGTCATCATTTTCTAAACACAGAACCTCCAAAAATCTGATAATTTGCATTCTAATTAAACAAATTGACATTCAAGCAAGCTACTGTAACATTTCTCCCCACGGATTGCGGCAATTCACGCATCAGGTGTGCCTTCAGAAACATGTTTTTCTCAATATCACTCTATAGGCAAAATGAGCACCACACGCTCAATTTTGGGAGTTTATTATTGGTATTACTGAGATTATCCCATCTTCAACAGTGGCCTTTGTAAAATGTATTTTATAGACATCAATCAGAGTGGAGGGTCAACCTCAGACAGGCATAGCCTATTTATATATAAAAAGTTGGAACTGAGCGGTCAAAATACCACACTTACAGTATATAGAACATTCAACAGCCCATCTCTTTGTGAACAGTGATCATACATTAACAATGAAAAACAGACCTGTGTGATTTCCCTATCACCATTTAAATTGGAGAACAGAGGGGGAATTTGAACAGTCAAACTGTAGAAGGGGCCTCAACATACAAGGGATCAGTCCAGTACTGTTTAGAGAGGTGTGGCTGCCTCTTCTGTCCTCTTCTGTCTGCTCTGATGGAGCCTATTTGCTGCAGAGGCCAAGGCCTTTGCTGTGTTTCCTGAAGATGTCATGAACTGCAACACCACCTACATGGACAGAAACATGCCAGCTGTGTTTCTGCCTTCTAATGTCATAACTTTAACAAGCTGTAGTTTAATTTGTGTTCCGATGCATTGATCCCCATATGACTGAATCTGAAGTTGTGGTGTCATGGAATGGTTAACGTACTCTGGTTGGCAATGACGTGTGTCAGAGGTATACAGATGTTCAGCCGTGGGTACTGGGTAGTTTTGCGGTCATACTGTTTGAAATGCTAAAACATCAGAAAACACATGTTTATCTTATTTTGTTTTAAGTGACGCCTTGAGCTCAGTGTGTGGAGCTCCCTGGGTAAACCACAGTAAAGGTAAACTTGAACTATTGAGTGATACTTTCTGTGCCTTGTCTTCAGCTGACAGTGTGGGTTCAGACGGCACCGTGTGTGAGTTGACCAGGAGTTGCCCTGTCACTGACACACACTGTAGCCAAGTGGCGCCAGATCCCTCTCAGTGGCCTGGGTGACAGATGTATCCAATAAGAATGGGGTACTCTAGGGGTAGCCTGTAAGAGGCACTCGCCGTACTCTGTCAGTGAAAGCAACAGTAGCTCTCTATTACATTATGTATTATATAGCTGTAGGCACTTGGATATTTACATTTTAGACATTTAGTAGACACCGTTATCCAAAGCGACGTACAACAAGTACATTTGTCTAAGTAAGTGAATCATCTATACATCGGTCATCATAAGAGAAACAAATCTATGCTATACTCTCTCCATTTACACAGACAAAACCGTGCAGACACACATCTATACATGTAGGCTTTGCAGATCCTCAGGATCCAATCCCTTCTTATCGTCTAGCAGGTCTTGGGTTAGGGTTAGGGTTAGGGTTAGGGTTAGGGTTAGGGTTAGGGTGGCTGGGTAGGTGAGCCTAATGGGGTAAAGGGTCTGTACTTTTTTATTTGATTTCCAGCTGTGGAATCCCAAAGTGTTTTTGTTTGGGGGGGGGGGGGATTTTTCCCCTAACCCTATTACTATCGTGGCCCAATCCATCTCAGTCTTTGCAGAGTTTGTTTAATGCTACTGTAACAATTGTTTTTGTTTTATACATGCAACGAAATGTTTACAGTCTATATAAGATTAAATATCATACATTTGTGCCTTGATATCAAGAGCATACTTTCCCTCATTAGTGGATTAGTTTAGTGGGTAGAGTCTCTTTAGGAGAGGTTATCAGATGAAAACATCCTCCTATGGGTTTATCTGCATGATCCACATGCATCCTCCCTCCTGCATCTCTACACGTTTTAATGGGGGGCATTGTGTTACAGCTTCTCGCTGTAAAAGGACATCCGCTCTGTGGCACATTTATGACAGGAGGGACATGTCCCCAAGGAAGAGGAGCAAAAATAAATTAAAAAATAAAAACCATTTCATGACCCTTTATCTAAGTATTGATACTAAATGTAAATGTTTAGCAGCATTTCAGCCACTGAGCATGGACACTGTAGTTGGCTGTATTGGTCTCAATGAATGACTATGTGCTAGCGATGTGGACTGAATCATTTATTTGGTCATGTCCCCCTTTCTGTTTGACATGGTTATTTACAAATAGGCAGCAATGTACAAGTCCACATTTGTGTGAACAAATAGTATTTGCTGAGTCAAAAACGAAGGCATCAGATGTTTCAGTTGACATTATTGAATCAGTTGAGACAGAGAAGTGAGTAGCAGAGCTCTGTTTCACCCCGGTTGGGCAGGTGGCTGAGAGACTGAAACCCAATCAGGATACAGGTGGCAGCCAGACGTATGTCAGCTCACACACCCTCAGAGGGAGAGAGGGAGAGAGATAGACAGACACACACAGAAAGAGGTAGAAGAGAGTGTCACAGCAACATGGCGCCAACGCACAACGCACCACACGGTTTTCTCCTTTGCTACCGTCTAGACGGCAAAAAGATCATCCTGTCAACAAGCAGCTTTAAAGTGAGCTCCTGAAAGGAGATCCTAACGTACAGACAGACAGGTTTGGGTGCAGGGAGAGTGACAGAGTTGCCCTTCAAGTGATCTGCTCCTTGTTCCAATTGTGTACTGTAATACCAGTAACAAAAATGCTCTACTCCATTTACCATCCAAATACTAAATTACCTTGTCCAGTACACCCTGTATGGTGTACTGAGAACACAGCTTTCAGAGGACCAGTAATTACAGCATATCAGACACAAGGACCTCTTATAGGATTCACTGTTTCAGTTTATTAGCCAGTCCTGTCAACCAGTCCTGCCACAGCTCTCTGTCACAACATGGTGCAACATGGGCCGTAAAGACCAACAGTAGGACACACAGCATGCTGTTCAACCCTTAGGTTTATCAGCCAGTTCAACCCCTAATCAGAATAATCCGGAGGGCTATTTCTGACTGCATGTTGTCATCCACACAAAGGAAGTCCAAATGGCCACGGCCTGTAACACTCAAGTGTTCTGTAATGACGGTCATCAGTGTTCCTCTCTGCTGTAATGAGTAGCCACTTGGCATGAGCCCACTTCCACTCCGCCGCCCGGACAAACCCCAAGATAGATGCTCTCTCTCTCTCTCTCTCTCTCTCTCTCTCTCTCTCTCTCTCTCTCTCTGTCTCTCTCCCTCTCTCTTTGACTGTCTTTCTCTCATTCTGGCTATTTTTCTGTCTCTCTCTTTCTCATTATGTCTCTCTCTCATTCTGCCCCTCTCTTTCTTTCATACTGCCTATCTCTCTCTTTCTCATTCTGTCTCTCTATCTCTCTTTCTCTCTCATTCTTTCTTTCGCAACTCCAAACAGCCTTGTTTTTACAGCATTCATTCGCCCCCTCAGACCCCAGTGTGTGTGTGTGTGTGTGTGTGTGTGTGTGTGTGTGTGTGTGTGTGTGTGTGTGTGTCAGGGGGGGAACCCAGGGAGGGTGTTTTTAAAACCCTCTGGGTGAACAAGTACAGATGCTTCCTGCGCTTGGCAAGGAGGAGCCAGAGGCCAGAGCCACGGGGGGTTGATGGGCCAGAGGGGCCAGAGGGGCCAGCAGGGGTAGGGGTGGCAGAGAGGGCAGGGGTGCCAGGGTGGCAGGGGGCTCACAGCATGTGGCCTATGCCCAACTGTGTGGTGCGGTGACTAGCCTCACCAGCTGTGTTGTGGGTGAGACACCAGGTGGAAAGGGCACCAATTGTGCCTTATTAAATGCTTCACTCTGTCTCATTAAAGAAACAGGCATGTTGAGTTTGGAAAGGGGGAGGAGTCATTTAGGCCTATGGTTCACACCCCTGCCCCTGTGCTGCTGGGTTTGTCCCTTGCCACCACGCCACCACTCCAAAGTAAAGAGGTCATTTTGGTATGTATTTTATGGACAGCCTTGTGGGATTTCAACATCTGTGCAATTGTTTTTATTGGCATATTGATTGGAATTATTAGCTTTGTGATGTTGTTTCCATAGTCATCTCATGTACCCCAGTGGCCATGCACTGTGACAATAGTGTTAAGTCTGTAAGTTAAAGAATTGGTCGGGAGCTGGACACAAAAAGAAATAGCAGAACATAAGACATCCATAAAACAAACTCTACACTCTTAGAAAAAAAAGGTTAGTACTTATTTTGTCCCTGTAGGGACACCCTTTGAAAAAACCCTTTTGGGTTCCACAGGGACTAATGAAGAACCCTTTTCTTTTTCTAAGAGTGTTCAGCATAATGAATGTCACAAATATAAAGAAAATGAATCTCAGCACAGTCTGCATGTCCTTCCCACTCCAGTGTGCAGCCCCCCTCCCTCCCTCGCTCTGCTGGCTGGGCTCTGGCGTATGAATGGCAGCCGTAGGTTTGGCCTTAGCAGCAGGAGAAAGTGCTGAGTGCTGGAGAATGTGGGGTAAAGCCACGTGTTTTGGAAGGCCTCACTTCCCCCCCCTGTATTTGTTCCATCAACATATGTGTTCAGAACAGGCTGAGCCCCCGCTGTGACAGTCAGCCACCCCTGTGATGTGGTCTCACACCAGTGCACTGTGGGTCTCTGGAGTGGTGCTGCTGGGGTAGACCCCCTTGGGGCTCGGCCTTGCCACAGTGGCCACATAATAGGCCTGTGTGAGTGTGTGTGTGTGTGTGTGTATGGGTGTGTGTGTGCTTTTTGTGTGTGTGTGTTTGTGCTTTGTGTGTGTGTGTGTGTGTGTGTGTGTGTGTGTGTGTGTGTGTATATAGGCTGCATACTACAGTACAGTATGTGCATATATGTATTTAAGTGTACACAGTATTCTACATAATTGCGTATAAACTCAGTTGTAGTTGAATGTTAATGTACAAGTGTTTGTGCATATGTATGTGCATGATGTTTGAGTCCATGTGCTTTCTAGCTTTGTCCTTGCAGTCAACACTATCAGGTGTCAACTCACACGCAAATACAACTGCACAATCCCAAGAGCTGCATCCAAAACTGTTTCTTTGATTAGTGGATAGGAACCCACCCTCCTTCTCCTTTCCACCCTCCTCCTAACCCCCTATCTCCTCCCGCCCACCCCTCACTCCTCAACCCTGGTATACCCCCCCTTCCCCTTATCCTCTGTCCTCCTCATCATGTGCAGGCATGCACACGTTGCGGACAGCAACTTAATGATCGATTTTTAATTTGTTTACATACACAGTCATATTCATGGCAGATGTCCCCCCCTCCCCCTCCCCACCCATGTCATAAGTGCAGGGTTGCCAAAAGATACATCAGGATCTTTTGGCTCCAGGTTTTTGGAGCTGCACGTTCTAATTGTCTCTATACCAGAGGGATAGGAATACTGTAGACTATGAAGCCAGGTCTACAGGCCTCTGGCTGCTGCTACGTTGTTATGTGCGCGTGGGAGGTCATGAGGGCTTGCCATAAACATGGTTTTAATCTGGTTTAATGTGAGGTTATCACATGTCTAAGGAGCCTGTAGCCACTTATTTCTTCTGCTCTAGTTTGCTGTGATAGGCAAAAAGGGATAGAGAGTCCTCAATCACAATATCATCCCTCAGGATTGTAACAGTCTGCGTCGTTATTATGAAAATGCATGTGAAAAGTATTCACACAGGCTCACAGCTTGTGTCCAGTGATGTAGCCACTCGTTAGCATTAGCACCAGTGAGGTGTAATTGCTTCTCGCTGAAGGATCCCTGCTGTCCATGCGGAACAGCCGGCGAGGTTGACCGACGGGGAACAGGTAACCCAAAGCTTATCGCTGTCGTGAATGACGCTTGAATGGCTCCCTGTGCTGGCCATTCTGTTCTCCTTATGAGAGGGCAGAGACAGACCATAGAGAGTGGCTATCTCTCCCTAAGCTTCAGTTTCCCACCACATCTCTCCCATCAGCTGGGCTCGACTCTCTGGTGTCTGCTTGCAATATCCTTTCCTTTAGATTAGCCAGAGAAGTTTGCCTTGCTGCGTGCGCTGAGAGAATGTCTTCACTTCCCATTGAGGGAATTTTTAGCTGCAGCGTCTGGCTTTCAATTAAGCAACTGTGCCTGGAATCCAATTGCGTTGTGTTTGAGAAGGTGGTCTCCTTCTTCTTGCTGCATGTAGAAAGCCTATTACTGGAACAGTGAAGTGTCTACTGGGAGCATAAACAGAACCAAATGAGGACCATGACGAGTATATGTGGTATGTAGGGCCTACAACTTAAACGCACATGCACACTTGCACTCCGAGATGTCTCTGAGAAAAATGTTCTCCTTTCGAAAACCGCAAAATTGAAAAATAACCCTGACGCCCTTCCAAGCCAAAAGGGGAGCTGTTCTCGCAACACGAGAAGAACCACTTAAACAAAAAACCTTACAAAACACTTCGGTAACTCTCTGACTCCCAATTAACATATTTAGGGCTCTCTTTTGGTTGTAACCAAAGCTTCCTCCTGGGGCTGTCTCCTGTTGACACATATACACACACACACACACGCGCGGACACACACACACGTGCGGACACACACACACACACACACACACACACACACACACACACACACACACACAGACACAGGGCCTGGCATGGTTTTTGGCATATGAGTGGCACTTTGGAGGTGATCGTGCAGACAAAGTACATTTGAGACGCAACATTAAACACAAGCTCATATGGCGCAGACAGGTTGGGTTACCCACCTCTGGGCCCATGTCACTGTTGTAATCATAGTGGAGGCAGCAGAGCCTGTGAAAGCCTGTGACACGGTGTAACCATATGGAGGATCACGGTGTAACCATATGGAGGATCACGGTGTAACCATTTGGAAGATCACGATTTAACCATATGGAGGATCACAGTGTAACCATATGGAAGATCAGTCCAGATCAACATTGCTCATGAACATCTACAGGTTACACATGATGGAGGACGGAGGCTGATCAAGTAAAATCATCTGCTGGATCTCAGTGCAGAAAGCTGAGCCTCTTGAGGCAATGGAAGAAAGGGAGGAGTGGAGGGGTGGACATATGGCCATCCAGAAGCATATTTATCAGCAGGGCTGGTGAGTGCTGCCCTGCCCCAGAGTCCCCTCAGGGCCCCAGGATAGAAGAAATCCCTCTCTCCTTCTCTCTCTCCCTCTACACCCCCCCTCGCCCTTTCTCCTCTTTCTCCCTCCCTTTCTCTCTCTCTCTCTCTCTTGCTCACCCCCATTTCTCTCTCTCTCTCTCTCCCTCCCTCTCTCTCTCTCTCTCTCTCTCTCTCTCTCTCTCTCTCTTGCTCACCCCATTTCTCTCTCTCTCTCTCTCTCTCTCTTGCTCACCCCATTTCTCTCTCTCTCTCTCTCTCTCTCTCTCTCTCTCTCTCTCTCTCTCTCTCTCTCTCTCTCTCTCAGACACAAGAGGAAGACAAATGGACAACATGGGGTTTTCACCAATAACTACTCCTCCCAATTTCTTTATCCTTCTATCCTTCATTCTATTTTTCATTTCTTCTCTTTTAATCTCTCTCTAGCCTGCTCACTCCTTTTTTGAGGGCCGGTCACAGAAGGACAGAATGTGTTTCTGATCACGGCGTGATGACACGTTTCTGAGACGTGCCCTTTCAGGGTGAATGTGTACTGTAAATGATCCACCGTATCGCAGGGGGAGTGTTGGGTTATGTCAATATCGACCAATCAATTCATATTTCATCTTTTTATCCCAGGCCTTTTCTTGTGGTGGTGGTCGCTGACTCAGCAGATTTTGGCTGGAATCGCCGCAGCGACATGTGAGCAAAGGTTTTCATGAGCGGTCAGATTTCAAACGTTCACACCGAGGATTCAAGCAAATGGGATTTAGCGTTAACTAAGATTGGTTTGTGTACCGTAGATCTGGGAACTTGTCTCAACACTTGGCGCTCAGTGAGAAAATAAATAATGATAGTGATATTGCAAATGAATTACCATTAGATGTGTGCCAAACATGTTACATTTGGCTATAGGAAATTCTATTTTAAGAGGAAGCTTCATGTTCATGACCTGGTTGACTTGGTACTATGATTCCCTGTGGCACTTAAGAGAGATGTTCATGGTGCGTTTGAAGCATATTCTGTATCGTGTAATCAGGTTCGGCTGTAACAGAAACCTCTTTCCTACAGACAAAATCGAATCAAATGTCTTACGCGCCAACCAAGCTCATTTCTCAAAGGCTTGTTTTGGATGACATGGCCCTGTGGTTGTTCACAGTTGCAACTAGATCATGCATGATGCCCTCCAATATTACAGTAAGTACAATGTGGTCTGGCTTAATTGCACTGCTTCTGAGCTCTGATGCATGAGGTTGAGAAATCCAGTCTTGCTGATTGTTAACGTCCCAGGGTCTGATTTGTACATGGATACAGAAACCACCATAACGCCAAAAAGCGCATTTTTCTCCTGCGACGTGGTATTAATCCAAATGATTCTTCCCAGATGCGTTATTTGCATGAACACTGCATTTAGGGAGGCGTCAATGTCAATGTTAACCAAGGTTCAGTATACGTAACACAAATTTAGTGACACTGTCAAAGAGCCTTTATTCGTTTAGGGCCCTGAGTTTTCACTGGTCAGGTCATGTTGGTCAGGAAAACCTCAGGGCCCTACTTTGTTTGCTACCTTTACAGCATCTTTACAGCAAATCTTTATTTATTCCCGTAACTTGTTACAACAGAGTTTCCACATATTCCGTTTCATCTCCAGTGTGTGTCACTCGTAGGGATGTGCATCTTCCCACAACTATACAATGCTCCCAGTATCATTTTCCCAGGATATTCATGTTTACTGAATCCCAACCGAAAACACGATGAAAGGTACACCCAGAGGAGTGTCGAAGCTACTAGATTTATGGGCCCACAGTGCTAGATATGGAGGTCCTGCGCTGAAACGTTGTCTGGATGTTTGGGCTGGGGCCAGGGTGTTAGTAGTGCCAATTACTTGAAAGGACTGGTGGGAAGTAGCAGGCCACAGCCCAGCCTAGACACATTGTCCCTGAAGAGAAGCATTTTTACTTTTATTTGTGGATATCTACTGTTGCTTTAAAAATTAAATCTGTGCTTTTAGGACCAAAAGGGGACCACAAAGGGCTTTACCTAAAGGGGACCACAATTGAAGTTATCTTCTCATAAACTCTCACGACATGATTGAACAATGTCACATGGATTTAGTGTATATGATTCAAATGTCCTGAAAAAACAACTGAGAAAAGATCTTGCTGGAATGATGACAGGAACTCTCCAGCACCACCGGAGACAATCTCCAGTCTTCCTCCCCAGCCTGTCTGTCAGACTGGGCTGCCACAGACGGTGGAGGGGGGAATGAGCGAGGGATGATGGAGAGGTTTTAAGGTCTGGCACAGTTTTGCCCTCA
Source organism: Argentina silus (assembly GCF_951799395.1). Lineage (NCBI taxonomy): Eukaryota > Metazoa > Chordata > Actinopteri > Argentiniformes > Argentinidae > Argentina > Argentina silus. The sequence goes on along the minus strand of NC_139655.1, from coordinate 30,913,085 downwards.
ATTGAAGGGTGGCGCGACACAGTAAACAGGCCAATTACAGTGAGGCGCTGAGTGAAGCCCCTCTAGATGAGCTCAGCCCTTGGCTCCTGTCTGGCACTCGCCACAGCCCCCAGGCCCGCACATTACACTTGAAAAGATGCTACCCCCCCCCCCCCCCCTCTCTCTCTCTCTCTCTCTCTCTCTCTTTATCTCTCGCTCTCTCATAAGCTATGTTAACACTTCCACAGACCACCACACACACTTCAGACAGTCTCCTGCTTATCCTTTTTACCTCAAATCTCCTCTAACACCATCCTTTCTACAGTCATCAAGCATTACATACAGTATAGACACTAGAGAGAGACAGACAGAGTGGAGAGATATGTTGAATGTACAGTGTGCTTACTACTGCTTGATGTTGTCCTTGATGGGCTAGAAGGATTAAGTCAAGTAAGTCAAGTCAATGCTTGCACTGTTTTACATTGTGAATGAGAAATAGACACTCTCCTGCTCAAGTCCCAGTCTTTATCATTGAAATTCTAGAATGTACTGTTGCATTGTATTATAAGATGGAAACTATTTCTAAATATGGATTGAACTGAAATATTTGAATCTTCTTGGTGAAGCAAGCCACTGTACTTATAGGATATATAAATCATATTGTTCTCCCCACATTGATGATGTGCAGTACATTAAGGTAGACACAAGATGCCGCTGTGTAGTTGTGAAGTCGGTACGTGGACACAATAACTGAAGGACGATAGTCTGCTTTTCTTTTATGGCCATTGTTTCTTTTCAGACTGCTCCGATTATATCAGTGTCACCGTATGTCCCTGTTGGGCAAAATAAGTGTCTACTTTTTATTTCTAATGCTTTGATATTCAAAAGTAACAAGACTGAAGGAGGGTAATAAAATACTGTATATATTTTCTTGATAGCTTTGCTCAGTTATACATAATGATAACACAACAATTCAACCTTCAACTTCGGTCTTCACCTTAAACTACCCATATTTTAGTGGGATCTCTCTCCTTCTTAATTCCTTGCTCAAGTGTCTCAAGTTTGAGAGTAGGTGGTTGACTTTTATCAGTTTTCAGTGCACATTATGCACTCACGCACACACACATGCACCAACACACACACACTCACACACAGACAGATACGCACATGCGCACACACACACACACACACACTCTGCAGGGTGATCCAGGGGACTGACAGCCAGGGTGTAGACAGACTTTATGGAGCAAAGTGTGGCACACGGTGGGGTTCCACAGCCATGGTACCTACGACTCAGTGTCATCATCATGAATCAAATGTATTTGTATAGCATCACATTTATTTGTATAGCACTTTTTACATCAATAAATGTTGCAAAGTGCTTCACAACAAAAGCAATACTAAACAAAATAAACAATAAATACAATACAAACAATATGATCTAACACCAAACCATAGACACCCAAAAAGAAAGCCAAGGAAAAAACTCACCATGGGGGGAGAAAAATATAGGGCACAGTGGCAAGGAAAAACATCCCTGGGAGGAAGAAACCTTGAGAGGAACCAGACTCTATGGGGGGACCATCCTCCTCTTACTGATCAGGTGCTGAACAGTCAACTAATGTGGAATGTGGTGTGGTGCAAGAGTTCAGGAGTCCGTAGTGAAGGGCAGCTTCCTGGTGGGATCCAGGTGGGGCGGCAAGGACCAGGATATAGGGTGGAGTAGACTCAGCCTGGAATAATTGCTAACTGAAAAATGGAATCAGTATAAAGCAGGTGGTCTGAGGCCCCCAGCACATCTAAGGGAAAATACATCTAAACGACACGGCTAGTGCCCGCTTATACCGCATCCACTCTGTCACGGGCTGGCCCGCCAGAGTGACATCAGGGGAGTAGAGGGGGCAGCAGCAAGAGTCCGAGATGCCCAGAGCCAGCACCGTGACCATCCCAGCCCCCATAGTACTGGGCCGTACACCTGCACGTGGAGGGCCTACAGCAGAGGCCACAGCCAACCCAAGCCCGCACACCCCAAGAGCCCACCCACCACTGAACACGAAGAAGGACCCGAAATCTGCCCAGGCAGCAGATGCCCCCCCCTCCAACCAGTACCAACTAGGTGGCAGACCTACATCAGGGTGCCAACACCAAACACCCAGGCCGAACCAGCCTCGACCCGTCCACCGGCACAGGGCACCCCCCGCCCACAGACAATGACTGCAGCCACACCTGGATCACGCCCGGGGCAACCACCACTGCCCCCAATCTGTGTAGCCCTTGCCACACGCCTGCATGGGGACGGATAGCAGCAGTAACCCCGGCCAGCCCAAAGCCCCAACCCGCCAGCATCTGCTCACCCAAGGGATTCTAGCAACTGTATTTTGTACTAGGTGTAGATTTTTCAGCAAGGAGTTTGGACAGCCAGACAATAGCGCATTGCAATAATGAAGTTGCAAGGGTACAAATGCGTGAATCAACTTTTCTGCATCACTAAATGACGATGATCACTAAAATGTCTAATCTTAGATATCTTACGGAGATGAAAGAACACGATTCTCAAGATGGTTTTGATATGTGTATCAAATGAAAGATCAGTGTCAATAGTAACGCCAAGGTTTTTTACTGTCTGCTTAGGAGTGATTGTGTAGCCTTCGAGACTGAGCGTCAGGTTGAGACTGAGCGTCAGACTGGCCTTGTCCGAGTTGAGGAGTAGGAAGTTGCCCGCTATCCATATTTTCTGTCCAAAACGCAAGCTTCTAAAGCGTCCAGCCGTGGTACTTCTCCTTGTTTCATTGAAATATAAAGTTGAGTGTCATCTGTATAACAGTGAAAATGTACACCATGCTTACGAAAAGTATTGCCTTGGGGTAGCATATACAGAGAGAACAGTAAAGGGCCTAGTACTGAGCCTTGCGGGACACCAAACTGGACCTTAGAGGGAGCTGAGATTTTATCATCTAGTAGAACAAACTGGTATCTATCTGTTGGATCAGTAGGATCTAAACCACTCTAACGCTAAACCACACAAACCAAAGAGATTTTCTAATTGTTCTAAAATGACAATATGATCAACGGTATCAAAAGCTGAGCTTAAAGTACAAGAAGTACAAGGACAGACACAGAGCTCTGGTCTGAAGTCAGCAATAAGTCATTAACTGCTTTGACAAAGCTTTCTTAGTGCTATGTTGGAGACTAATACCTGACTGAAGGATCTCAAATATGCTATTCTGTTACATAAACGTAGTGAGCTGCTGGGCTACTGCTTTCACAAGTATTTTCGAGAGAAACGGCAAGTTAGATATAGGACTATAGTTTTTAAGAGTATCTGAGGTCTAGGTTTCTCTAGGTTTAGCTTCTTCAATAGAGGCTTAATGACTGCTACCTTCAGAGAAGTAGGCACACACCCAGAAGAGCGAGAACGATTAACAATATCTAGCATAGGAGCCCCTAGGACTGGTAGAAGGACCTCTACTATCCCATCCTCTCTCCTCTCTTCTCTTCTCCTCTTCTTTCCCCTTCTCTCCTCTCCTCTCCTCTCCTCTCCTCTCCTCTCCTCTCCTCTCCGTCTAAGTCATCACTGTGAACTCACAATGCTCTCCTTTTTTTATTGCTGTGGCCCCTAACTGTGATGGTGCTAACACAGAGCACTTGGCAGATTGTGCGCTACGGTAGCGTATTTGGACAGCTGGAGGCGCAAAGGCTCATGGGAAAACAGAGAGGGAGGGCTTTACTGCACGCCTGGTTGCATTCCAATTCATCAGTTATTACCTGTGCAGGGCATTTAAGGGACATTTGAGGAACATTCCAATCCATAGGGAATTAAATTGTTCAGTTCAAAGTGACCTGCAACCTGGGCGTAACCGTAGGGAACAACAGGTGTACACTATACAGGAAATGGAGCATGTCTTCTCGACACTCATTGGTAGAGCTGAGTGGGGATTGCTGGGAAATTACAAAATAAATTGTCATGTTTTCAGCGTGCATTGTTTGTACAATATAGCTATTTGTTAAGTCCTATCTATAGCATATAGCATATTCTGATATTACAGGCGACTAAATAGCGCTAAAATGTAAAGTTAAGGTTAGCTGGCTAGCCAACATAACAGTAGTAGCTAATGTACTAGCTAGTTGTGCAACATCTAACAAAAAATACTGTCTGTAGTTACTTAATAAATGTCTGGCGAAGATCTTTTGTTTACATCTCTGTTGTGTGGGTGACTGAAATATGTCACTTGTATCAGTTTAATGATGCAGCAAGGCATTCCAAACTCAGTTTACTACATAGTTCCCTGGGCAGATTCACCCTTGTGCAGTGTGTAGGGAATCAGGATTATCCCTATGGATTGGAACACAGCCCTGCTGTTTTTTGGGAGGGTCCTCTGCTTTTCCAGTCTGGCAACTCTTCAGCCACACATCCTGACTCTCTTCTAATCCACATGGCTGTCACTGGGGCATGATCAGGGTAGAAGTTGCCCATGAGCACAGGTCTAGGATCAGCTTCACCTCCCCAAGTCCTAACTTTATCCATTACATGTAAAACACATAGCTTACTTTAGATCAGGGCCTACCGGCCACATCCTATTTCTCTGGGTGGGGGGGCTGTGTCTGATGTCATCAAATGGCAACTGTTTATGTTTGCCATACCTTGGGGTTGCAGTGGAGTAGTTAGCGAAGGTCTGTTTTAAGGAGATGATGTCAGAGTAGTCTTTGGCAGGGAGGTGGGGGAGAGAACGTATCCTACTACGGGCCAGGGGAGGGTCAGAGAGAGGACAATGTTAAACCCAGAGCTGCACTCAGGTGCGCGTGCACACACACACACACACACACACACACACACACACACACACACACACACACACACACCGTAAAAGATACACACATCATAAAGGCCTTCATGACTTAGTGGCAGCCTATCATCATAAGTAAATACAGTATGGGGTGAATAAGCTTTAAAGTCAGACTGAAAATAAAATCACTAAATGATGCTCATAGTAATGCCCTGACTTGTTTTTCAGAAAGGGTACTGTAGCTTGTACTAGCTAGCAACCAGCTGTAACATTGATTGGCTAGATGGGCTGTCAGTCAAACACCTAGTCAGTCCTGAAGCAGTCTGAGCAGAGGAAAATCTATAAATACATGAAATCTGATTTAATAAACTTTACTTCGAAAGTGAATTTCGAAACGTGAGTTTGTGCTACATTGTTGTTACTCTGACATAACAAAAGCATAAAAAAGTCATTTCAGTCCAACTTTAATATCCAGATTTCTGGTCTGCCTTTTCTGGGCCCTGTCTCGTAGACTTATCTTATGTCCCTTAATGTACCTTAAATTAAGTCACTCACCACAACATACATTACTTATTCTATTAAGGGAAACATCTATTCCTCATGTTACATGCATTACCACTGCTGCTGTAACATAAAACACAATGATGATATTTGTGCTGAAGTCAAAGTCCTGATATGAGGGGTCCAATAAATGTCCTCTAGACAATATTTATTTGCAAGCCACAAGATTAAATACTCTGACATAAAACTCTCATGACATTGTGATAAGAATGACTTAAACAGCAGTACTATACACTACAACAGGGGCGCCCAATACGTCGATTACGATCGACCGGTCGATCGCGAGAGTAGTGCGGGTCAATCGCGTGACATTAATTATTTTATTTTTTTACGACGGACATTTGTGCTTCAGCACGGTACGAGGCAATTGAGCCAGTGTGAGTGCGCCACTTGATTGACGTACAATGCGGCCAGTCTGAGATCGCTTCTCTTCTACGGGTCACGTGTCATATATATATATATATTTAGCATTTTTTAATGTAGGTAGATCATTTTGACCTGGTCATTTTTAAAGTAGCTCGCAAGCCGAAAAAGTGTGGGCACCCCTGCACTACAACAATGCAATGACGCATTAACGGACAACATTTAAATAGTCGTCATCTTGTGCATTGTTACAGTCACCACTTATCCTTAGTTGTGATCTCATGCCATGACAGGCATTACGTCATTCCTGGGAACAGCATTATGGCATTATACCTGAAGTAAAAGTGTTAGCGATATATTCACACTCAATCACGTCATGCTACTCTGAAGTAAAGGGCTTCACGGTAAAGACAGTGCTGTCAGAATGGGCCAGATCTTGGCCTGATCAGAGTAACGAGTTCTCCGTACGTCAGAGTGAAGACGGCTCTGTTGGCCATGTCGGCTTTACTCTGCGCAGGCGGGAAGACGAGGGTCTCTCGTTTCGCCTCTCCTACCATCCACCTCTGTCCAGGGTGGTGATGTCAGCTATTTTCTTTTGCCATTATCTTGCGGTCATATTTCGTGGATTTTGAGCTCCCTGAATCTTGGCATGCAATGCTACGATAGCCTCTGTATTCTTTTTCCTTTTTCTTTTTTTTTCCTAAGTGCATTTTAAAGCCCCTCTTCACCAGTCAATAGGAGCTGGAGGCAACATTTGGAAAGATGGGCATTTTTTGAGCCGTGTTTATCTTGAGGCTTTGGTGAAAAACCATAATATGTGTCCCGTGGGCCATATTTCCTTGTTGACCTACTATTGAGTGCTAGGTAGTTTATATGCCAGTGGTTTTGGAATGGTGGAGGGATGCTGGGTGCTTGAGCTCTCTTTTCCATAGAGGTCTGTGATCTGCTCACTGAGTCCGGGCAGACTGGGCTGATAGCCACTGTCATCTGCCTGGGGGGGAGAAACTGACAAAGAGAGAGAGAGGGAGAAAAGGGGAGAGGAAGAGATCAAGAGAGATTGGCAAGTAATGAGACAGGGAGTCACATAATGGACAGATCGATAGGAGGACAAAGCCTTGTCCAAAGACTTTCTTTGACATTGATTTGTATGAGGATCATGACGATGAATGGCGTTGACTATGCATCACTAATGTGAGGTGATTTATTATGGGTAAGATTTATCACAAGGCTTCAGTATACCCCCTCTCAAGCGTTTTACCCTGAACATATCACTATATACCTTTCTATACTGTACTGTCCATCCAACGCTCACGCTTTGACTTCAACCATCATCGAATAAATCTCCAGCAGTCCAGAGTAGGTTGTAGTCCCCTAGCATGGTTCCTGTTAGCCTAAGCATCAGTGATTTGGGGTAAATGGTTGCTGTTATACATCATGCACAGGGAAATCCAATAGTGATGACTGTGCAAAGAGCTGGATTAGTTGACTGCACCTGATGAGGTGAAAATTGCTGGAGATAACAGTGAACTCAGACAGTTTAACAGACAGATTTAGCCCCAGCTTGAGTTACGGTTCTGAACGAGTCAGTACTAGGGCTAAGTGTTTTTGGGTTTTATATCGATAAGTTATGTGAGAAGCAGGATATTTATGGATCATTTCAATGTCATTACCATAATGTTAATTACACCATAAATCACTCCATTACATTTTCGATTTATAATGATACAGCAATAGGAAGATGTGCTCTCTCCTCAATCCCCGTCTCCATCTATCCAGTAGTGTGCAGATGACATGCCGTTGCCAAGACTTACCAATAGACTAGATAAGAGTTTCCAGTGCATCGACCCAGTGCCTGTTTCCATTGACAGTGTCCACAGACACCCCTGTTGATGTGGTTGAGTCCTCCATGCATCTCCACTGCTGATTACAGTAGCATATGGGCGAGGAATGTTTGATGGGGCAAACTGTAGCAGGCACGCCAAGCAGGAGCTGATATATCATTTCCTCTCCTAGTATCTGGGTGCTCGAGACAAAGCACAGTCACTAGGTGTTGACGTGCGAGAGCTAGAGACCTGTCGACAGGCGCCCCGGCCAGCCAAGCAATGAACTGGTCAGGAGGGGATGGCTTATTGTATGTGTAAGAGTGTGTGTTATACTTAAGTGTTTAAAGTTTGATTGTGTCTGCATTTGCATACGAAATAGCTGTGATCCACTTTGATGTTAGCAAGTTAACAGCAGGAATCTTCTTCAAAATCTTTTCTTTAATTTTCAAAATCTGACCAACACACCTGATTTAAAGTCAAGTGCATGATGCTGAGTTTATTAGTTGAATCAGGTGTTAGTTCTGGGCTAGAACAGGGATGTGCAGTCATGAAGCCCCAGAACACTATCATAGATTAGTGGACTTCGTCTCTATGGATTTATTGGTAAAGTCTCATCCGTTCATGTTGATTTATGGACATACAGGTCAACCCAGGTTGTTTATTGAGCTGCAGGCTCCTTAATGAGAACATCTGTGAACCTGAGTTTGATTGACAGTTTTGTTTGAGCTCTCAACCCAATGCGGACGGTGAGGGAGAGTCGCAGATAGCTTTAGCAGAGCTTAGCGCCAGACAGATCCATCAGGCATGGAGGGTTGCCGAGGGAGACATTACAGCTGTAAACACATGCGCTCATAACACTCTCCACAAGGGACCTGATTGAAAAGACAGTGCTGGATGAAATGGGTTGCATTGACAGCCATTGTCCAAGCCATTTGAAATCAGGCTGGTGTGCTTTGAGGCACCTGTAGGGGGAACAATGAATGTACCACTAGTGTGAAAGTGCTTTTCACAAACTCCTTTCTGAAGAAGAAAGATAAGCAAGACATAGGTATTATCATTTTTTTGGTATTATCAATTTGTAGGTCAGATACAGGTCAGAGGTCATGACAGGATTAGGACGGCACGCACCCTTTAGCTCTTACAGTGATTGCATCATTATTTAACCAAGTGAAAGTGGCGGTCTCAGAGGACACTTGGAGGGTTAAAACTCTCATTGACCACCTTTATCATATTACTATCACATTCCCTGATTGTCCCAGGGCCAAAGACAACATACTGTACATTTCAAAAAATTGAAAACACATGTTACAGATGTGACTCAATTTCTGGTTAAAAACTGAAACCTTACCCATGTGTAGTATACATAGGAGATCAGGAGTGTCGTTTCATGGCTAGAAAAGCATTGCAAAACTAATAGTGTAAATTCTCCAAAACACCTCACTTCCTTGCGCTGTCATGAACAACAGGAAATTGAAATGAACCAGGGGTATTTAGTCTGGGCGATTCTTACTTAGTGTCTCCTCTCAAGCAACCGCTTGTTAACCACAGTGGCAGATGTACTGATTAGACACATTTTGCAAAGAGAGTATGTTTCATTTCATCATAAAGGAGATGACTGCAGCTTTGAGCATTATTGTCCATGAGTGATGATGTCATTTCAATAATAAATAGATTAAATAGAACTTTAATAGAGATGTAGATATTGTAGAAGGGGATTAGAGAGGTTGGGTAGGGGGAGCATGGTGTTGACCCACAATGTGTGGGCTTCTCTAGAGGTCAAACCCCTGACCCAAGAAACACAATAACAGTCTCACCAGGAGTTAATGTGTTGTCTGCCCCTCAGACAGACACAAACACGCACAGGTAAACATAAACAGGTATACATGACACTCACACAAATACAAAAATAAACATAGCTACAGTATACAGTATATAGCCACACTCATGCACTCTCACACACCAGTACACATACTGTAGGCACACAGAGATTACATCTACCCCCCATGTTGACCTGTTAGTGTCTCACCCCCCAGGGTGCTCCTCAGAATACTTTACCTTTGGCCCTCATACTGTAGCTGTCCGCTACTCTACTCCCATTTCCTGCATGTTGCTTATGTCTCTGCACCTTTAGGGTCACCCAGGGGGAAAGAGCAAGCCAAGCTCTTCCACAAGGCCCAATTTACAATTGCTGTTGCTCTCTTGGAATTGCTGTCAAGACAGTTGGATACATATTAAGTATTTTGTCCTCAAGCTAAGCAGTGAGCTGTGAGTGGCTTAATGGGAACTGTTTCCAAACTGAAGAAAAGTGTTTGTGAGAGGTTGTTTGTTCGTGAGATATTGGAGCTCATATTTCTCCTTTGAAATGACCCTTAACAATAACCCCTTCAACTAGCCTATTTGACTCCTCAAAAAAAAACGTTTTATTTCAGCCTTGGGGAATTGCAGGCCCGGTTTGGTTCCAGGTTGGCTCCAGGTTCGCTTGCTTGACTTCTCGACCTGAGCTGATCCAATTAGGCTCTGGTTTTACTAGACTGCGCGTGCGGACTGAACGGAACCACTCTGGGTTCCCATTACATGAGCTTTTACTGCTCCTTTACTGACTTGTGGCTCCATGTCAGAAGAGGGAGGCCACTGCCTTGGGGAATGTCCTGATCTGTCTGTCCTTGTTGTAACCCTCCAGGCTCAACTCTTATACAGCGAGACAGTGGCTAAGAAAAGGGTACCGGTCTTACTCAAGTCGCCCCAAATCCCAGTGTGTCCTACTTTAAACTAATTGGTTATGAGTGAAATTAGGAAACTAAAACAAATTAGTCAGCCAGACAGGAAGGGGTTCTACAGGAAAGAGGCCGCCACAAGATCAGTGTGCCTGTCGGATGTGAATGGCCCAAGACCTGACAGTGGTCTCTTCTGGGAAGTGTCACAGTACCCAGAGAGACAGAATCACTGAGGGCAAACATAGTCCATGTTTGTCTTGACAGGCAACTAAAAACAAGTTGTAATGAGGTCATTTTCATGGGTATATTGAATGTGTACAGAGAAGATGTTCTTGCTCTCTTACCCCTTTACTCTGGTCATCAGTTTCATGCTTGACATAATGGGATGATAAAACGATAGTTCTATACAGTACATAGTACATCATCCTATCATGTCAAGCATGGAACTGGTCACTCCTGTAGAGGCTTCACTGCTTATTTGTCCTCAGCTAAGAGGATTTTGTCTGTAGTTTATGAGTCACAGTGTTACAGATAAACCGATCTTTGGACAGATCATGATGGGCAACCTACAGTATCAACCATATTCAACTATATTGATATCTATCGTTTTGATCACTGGGTATGAGGCTAAAAGTGTACCATAACACATGATAGCCAGTTAATATGGGAATGTGGTCTGTGTTTGGAAGAACAGTGGGGGAGCGATGGATGAGGGTGGGAGGGAGAGCATAAATCAGCTGTTAGCGCTTAGCACCCACTCTCGCGCCCTCCCCTCAAATCTCAATGCAAGTCCCACGCTCCTGACTTCCTCCCAGCCCGCCTCAGCACAGCAGTTAGCCAACTCCAACGATTTTACACGGCTAATTTATGTGTGTCTCCTTGCCTCGAGGATGAGGTCGGAAAGTGATCCCCCTTTTAAAACACCACGGTGGCCACGATTGGGATAAGGGTGGGTGAATAACCCTGTTGGTTTAGTAGGACCCCAGTTGAGTTTGCCGGTGTGCTCTCTAAAACATATGAGCTTGTCTGCACGTGCTAATGAGGACCCAGCTCTGCAAGATCTGTGGACAGAGTTTCAGGAAGCTGTAAATGTCACTGCTGATTCTTAATTACTTGCCCCATTCCTCCTTTGTGCTGCATGTGGTGGTTTGGAGGCACAGCTGGGATAAGAAGGTGGGCGGGTGGGAACAGCCCCTCCCTACTTGCAAGCAATGGTCAGTCCCCAAACCCCTGCCCGATCACTCCGCTCATCCACCTCGGCTGACCTCCTGGCTCCACCACCTGTACGTGGAAGCAGCAGTCATGCTACTCGGTCATGGCTTTTCACTGTCCTGGCGCCCCGCTGGTGGAACGAGCTTCCCACTGCTGTCAGGACTGCAGAGTCACTATTTACCTATTTCTTCTAGCATTGTGACTTGCAACAGCCCCTGGTCCTAGCATAGATTACTTTTTCTTATGATGACTGATGGATAGATGATTCACTTACTTAGACAAATGTGTTTGTTGTAAGTCGCTTTGGATAATGGCGTCTGCTAAATGCCAAAAATGTAAATGTAAAGGTAAAGAAGGTTCAAGTGGATATTGTGTATGGATTAGAATAAAGGGTAGAATATTTGAAACTTCATGTGATGTGTGACCTAAAGGATAGGTCTGTGTAGTATCGTTGAAATCACTAGGAAAAACATTGTACAGTATTAACGTGTAACATGACAACTATGATTGCATGGTGCTTTTCCACGTAATAACACAAATCGGTCAACATCATTACTATTGCAGTTGTGAAGCAATTACCAATGCAGTGTATCAGCATATGAATACAATGTTGTTAGAGTATAGGAATAGGGCCAATTTATCTACCTTTTACCAATAACCAAATCCTTGACTACCCTTTGAGTCTGCAGTCTACAGGTCATACAAGCTGGCGAGGTCTTATTTATTAGACTGGAGAATGCTGGGAAACAAACCTCTTTGTTTTCACTCTGTTATAGCTTTGGGGAGCAATGTTCAGGCAGAACAAATATCTTCCTCCTGAAGGCCTTTGGGAGACAGGGGCTGTCCAGAGGCCTAGTGTTCAGTGCCAGCGGAGATGGGCTCATAATCGGTCAACTTGGCATTTGTCTTTCCCCAGTGTGTGTTATTTGCCTAAAATGGCCTCACATACAAAGCCCTTCCCCTTCTCTTGGATGCTGATACTGTATCCTCCACAGTATTGTTTATGACTCAGTAAATCTATCATCTCCAGATTACTACTAACTCCCTGTCCGAAACCAAACACTGCCATTGTCAGTGACTGCTTAACAGTCCAATGGACCACCTCTCTCTCGTTCAAAAAAGGAATGAGCAAATAAGATGAAGATGGGGCTCATGATAATACAGTTGGGGAGAAAGAGGAGGATGATAAAAAAGATGAAGTGCTTAAAAGTAAAAAGTGACATGGCAAGGAGGCAGAGGAATGGTAGCAGTACTATCTGCGCTTGTCAGACGTAACGCTGATATCCACTTTTATTTGGCATCATCAAGGACATTGATAGGATCCATAAAGAGAATTTATAAGGAGAAATATGTGCCTCCCTTTCCCCTCACTACAATATAGAAGCCCTTAAAGTGTCCAATCTAGGATTAATGATCCATGTTCTGTCTTACTTTACGTCTCAGGGTTGCTATTTTCCTCCTGTCTGATTGGGTAGATTGTCAGGGAATTACGTTTTTATTTTAATCCTCTGGTTTTGGGGGGGTTTGTGGCTGATTTTCAGCTGCGGCTGTAAAGTTCCTTTCCTGGTAAAACATTTTATGTTGAGGCCCGGAAAGCTTTTAAACGATGACTTTAGTGTAAATCACGTCTGGAGCATATGCATCGTTTATGGGGGAATGGAAGGGGGTGGGGGTGGGGGTGGGGGGGCTACTATTTATCCCACTTGAACAATTTAATTCTTCTCACGGGAGCTTAGATTTTGGATTCTGGAACGTAGCTTAACGTCAACCCCACAGACCCCCGGTAACTTAAAACCCATTTCTCAGTAAGATCTGTTCAATCAGATCAGATCATCTCCCCAAAATATGACAATCTTTTATTTAACCTTTTATTCTACCACAAGGGACAAGAAGGAAGGATCAGTTACAGTACAGTCAGTTGCAGTTGGGTTTAATCCATTGCTTTTTACTCCACTGGAAAATGCATTGTGTTAATCCCTCTGAAGTGTTGAAATGCATTATCAACTCACTTGTATTATTTAAAAAAATCTATTTTCTATTTTCTATTTGTGAGAATGTGAAGAAAAATTATCGATGAGCAAATATTATATGTCTTGTTGCTGTCTCGTCTGCTTCCATCACAATTAGCAGCCATGGGTACTAAGAACATAGTGGAATGCGTGTGTTAAAAAGATAAAATCCAGTATGTATTTTTAAGCTTTAAAATAGAAATGCCAGAACTTGACAAATATTTGTGGGAAAAAGATGATAGGAAAGATATATCACACTTCATCAATATTAATATGTCAACCTGTTATCGGCTTGGATGTTGTTAACCACAGCTATTCGAGAATCTTGGCAGAAGATGGAGATGATAATGTATCACATGATTTACACAGGCCCTGTTTGAACAAGCCCTGCATCTTCATTAGATGTGAGTTCAGAGAATGTAGATAGAGATGGATAACCAAGTCAAGCGGTCAGTGTGACAGCATGACCACCATGAGGAAGCCAAGGCACTCAGGACAGTCAGCTGGGCTTTTCATGTAGTTTCAAGGGGTCAAAGTGTAAATGGCCATATCAGATGTTTTCTATTATGTTAGCTACATTCACATATATTTGCTTTCTGCATGGCCTCAAAATGACCAGGAACACTTGGCCCTCTCATTTGTGAACAATGCTCAACTCCACAGCATGACTACCATGAGGAAGCCAAGGCGCTCAAGACAGTCAGGTTACTTTGTTAGAGATCCAATTGGAATTGGCATGCTTTAGTATTTTAGCCAGGAGTAAACGGGGGCCACTTGCCCCCGCTAACATGCACTTAAATGATCATACATTGAAGAAGTGTTTGCTGATTGCAGACCAGTGATTTCAAGACGTGTTTAGTGAATGATCCTTGAATTAAGACTGCCACTCAGCCCCACTGTGCATGTACCATACTATTAGTGTCTCTGGAAAACAGAGTATGCAACAGGGGAGGCTGATACCATTCCTCATTCCCTTCCATGCATTAGAATGAGCCCGTCCTTCAATTTCTGCCTCCACTGGTCTGGAATATGACTACATTGTACAAGGGTTGTCCTGTGCCCTGACTACTGAATCTTACTCTTCATCCCCAGAACTCAAATTTGGGGGTGGAAAGAAGGAATAGCTGGCAACTAGAGCAAGAGTTTGGCATGGGGGGGATTGTGGTAAACCTCACTACATCATCGTCATTATCTCATGGCTCATGTCTCCCTTCATGGAAACGGCTCAATCATTTTCCAATTGGGATGTATAAAGGTTTGCATGGGAAACAGGAGAGAGGCTGTTTATTGCTTGTTCAGCCTTTATGTTTGGACAGCAACTTTGCTTCCTGTATAAATCATCTCAACAGGGGCCGTGGAATGGCTGCTTATCCTCTTTGATTGCCTCTTGGTTTTGGTCACTGACTCACTAGAGGAAAAGGATACGACCTGCTTTTTTTTTGTTGGTCTGTCTGTTTAATCATTCTCAACATGATCAGTTAGCTTGTTAAAAAAGTGGAAGTGTATCAGAAAAAGAAAAGCTTTTTCATGCAATTTAGACTTAAGTGTTCTTGAAATGAGGATAGTAGTGCACACAGGTGGCATGGCTTTCTATGTTAATATTGCTTATGGCTCTTTATAACATCCAGTAGTACTGCGCCTATAGATTTAGTCATAATGCATTTCTCACAGGTTTTCTACCAGTGATGAGACAGCTCTTGTAGGCTAACACTGTGGTGGTGAATTAGCCTCCTATAAGTGTCAATCACCATTTCCATTTCCTCGTCATGTATTCTGGTTTTACTCTCAGGGCAGACCACTGATGCCACGGTTTATTTTCAGTAAGTATACATTCACCAATATGAGAAGGCTCTCGTTTGAAAGCAAATATTGGAAGGTTAGGATTAAGGGTATGGTGTGTGTGTTCACATGTTTTAGTGTGAGAATGCCCACACACACAATCCCACATTCGTAAGTGAGCTCAACATGGGTATATGGTGTGTGTGTGTGTGTGTGTGTGTGTGTGTGTGTGTGTGTGTGTGTGTGTGTGTGTGTGTGTGTGTGTGTCTGTGTGGAGAGGGAAAGGCAGAGACATCCGTTTCTACAGTATATTATGATTAGAGCAGTTGAGTATTTGTTTTGGCGCACACCACATTCCTCTCAGCCTTAATTGATAGCAATTATGTGGTTTTTGATTTGGTGTGTTTGATTGGGGGGGTGGATTTGAATGGTTTTGATTTGAAGGCAGAAGTTTCTGTTGTTGTTAAGCTTTAGGGCTGAATTCCTGTAAGATATCTACCCCAACAGTACAAAGAAGTCATTTTAAAGGGTGAAGGCTACAGGGATAATACTTGATTGTCCATGGTCTTTTGGAGATATGCTTGTTTGGTTTCATCGTCGAAAGTCAGAGCTGTTGGATAAAGATAGCAGTGATATGGAACCAAAACACAGAAAGGCTGCATTCCTTAGTAATTAAAGTCGAAATTATTGGAATGATTTTTGTTATGCTTTTGTTATGTCAGACTAACGACAATGTAGCACAAACTGACGTTTCTAAGTCCACTTTCAAAGTAAGGTTCATTAAATCAGATTGAATTCATTTATAGATTTTCCATGACTAGACATGTATCTTCGGTGGTTGACTGACAGCCCATCTAGCCAATCAATGTTACAGCTGGTAGCTAGTTAGTACTAGCTACCCATTCAACAATATCCCATTTCACAGATAATTTACTCTACTGACTAAAATCGTAGAATACATTGACTGGTAGAGTATTAAAATCTGCCATTATCTAGCAGCAGGGATATGAAGTTTATGCTAACTTTCTCTAGCTATTAGCTTAGCTAGCTATCAAACTCTACTGTCTACATGGCTGGGTAGATGGTATGCAACTTTGTTGACAGTCGTGGGGGGCACACGTCACCAGTGCCTTATCATGATTGGAGAATGTGCAACTGTTGTAATTTGTGAGTTCAGAAGTCACAGCTATTTACAATGTTATAAAATATAAAAGGAGACTTTGAACATCTTCAAGTGTCATTATTTCGGAGACAACTTAGATATGAGACTTACCCTTTGGAAGTCAAGAATTACAATGAAAAACAAGTTTGGGCATTACTATAAGCGTCATTTTGTGATTTCCATTTCAGTCCGACTGTAAAGCATGATTCTACAGTATGTGTGAGCACTACCAGTAGGGGAGTCTTATACACTCTGGGTGTAACATCCCATCCTGTGTATTAGTGTTGTTTGACTTTCCTCTTTTACTCACATTTTCTCTCATTTCTGTCACTTCGTTATCTGCCTTTATGTGTTTTCCCACTTGTGTAATTGTCTACCCCACCCCAATTGATTTCACCTGTTCCTTCCCATCATTCCCTGTGTATGTAGTCTGTGTGTTGCTCTGTCTCGTTGCCAGTCCATTTATTGTGCCTCCGTGTCAATACGTCCCAGCAATTTCCCTAGTGTCTAGTTTTTATGTTTTTTTTATCTTCGAGTGTTTTTTTACTTCGCCCTTTTGCCTTCTTCCTGTTGGACTATCTGCCTTGATCTTGGATTTGACTACTTGTGTACCGTACTCTGTTTTGCCCCTTTCTGGGTATACGCTACCTATTGACTGTCATTATTTCACTGTATTTGCTTTAAATGCCTTTTTTTGGGGGGGACTTTGAAAGTAATGATATATAAAGTAATGATATATAAAGTAATGATATATGGCCATTGATGCTTGATTAATATAACTTATAAATGCTTCATGAGCTTAGATCAACTGTGTTACCCCATCAGAACCCAAAATATAAGCTTGTTTTACAAGCGTACAAGTGTACAATTGGTTGATTAGAACAAGAATTGTGATTAGCCAAGTGGCGTTCGAAACCATGCTTTATTCCCTGATAAAGTAACAGCTATGAGGTGTTTTTTCCTGTTTACCATGCATTACAGTAATATCCCTGCGCAAACACTGGAATTGCGAAGATTTGTTCATTACATTAATGATTGTTTTGAGAACTATATTTGTGAGCAATAACCACCACAATCTATCACGCAATAAATAAAAAATGATCCATTTTGTTTTGTAACCTTTATTGTGAATAAAGTCACAGATGATGTGTTGCTAACAACACGTAGTGTAGTGCTTATTTGATTCATGATCAGTCTTGCTTCTTTTACAGCTTTGTGTTTATTTGAAGACAGTCCATGGATTTGAGGTAGGCTGAATAGTTACCGGAGCTTGTAGTGCTTATTTGATTAATTTCCAAGGATTTGACAGTATTATTTCAGTCAATTGGCCAAAAGGTACAGTCTGAGGTGCGCTCTCCTCTTTGCACACTATTATGACATTTTTAATGATAATAACCTATCACTTAGGATGAATTGGCGTCACCTCGACACTCCTAACAATCTCTCACCATCCACCCAATTTTCGTAAAGATTGTCCCAGTGGTGTCGGAGATAAAGCGTGTGACATACAAACAGACATACATATGTGACGTGAATGAACAGAGACCGATCCATAGTGCCCTCCTCAATTTCATTGTGGGGGACAACAAACACTGTATAGCTTCAAAACATGGTTAAAAATATAATATTTATCTCATGGATGGTCAGTCCTTGCATCCATATCTCTGTCTATAAAATTGAGAGTGGTAACATTTCTACATTTCTCCTTCCCAGGTAATTAATCACTTAACCACACAGGGATGTTTCTGTAGAACAGAATAACTTAACTTTTCCCTACAGTCTGCAGCTTTAAGGATGTCAAAGTTCATCACCCCTAAGATGATCAGTATGCTCATTAGTTGATTTCTTACAGTCCAACAGGGGAGCTGTCAAGTGTCAAGTCAATAACAGGACGCCTGATGAGAAATGTAATCTTTTTTTAGTACATGGTTTTCTATGTTCATAGGAATTGTCTGTCCAGGGGACACCTGGGTATGTTCTACCCTCCTCCTGTTCAAATGTTCTTAACTTGGACTGCCAGATGTTATGAAAGGGTCCATTGAAGCTCCCAAAAGTTTAAAAAAAAAAGTTTAAAAAAAACATAAATGAAGAAAGAAAAAAATGACCATGGCTCAGAAATCTATCCAGATCGCTGGTTCTTATATGACCAGACTGTATCATCTAATTTGCATGGGTCTTTCAAATGTGACCTGCATTTTAAAGACTTGAGCAAAGGCTGTGTGTGTGCGTGCGTGTGTGTTAAAGTTTTGTGTGAATGCAGTATGTGTCTGTGTAGATGTGTAAGTCTATAAATCGGAGTAGTTATCCTCCAGTTTTCCAAGGTTACTGTGGTATGTTCGAAACATTTTGACGTTTTGAGAACTCCTAGTGCTGGCAATGGAAGGTGCTAAGCTGGCCAGACCCAAGAATAGCAGGGAAGAAGGAAACAGAGGAATGAGAGTGAGGAAGGGAGAGAAAAGGCAGTAAGAGAAAGGAAGAGAAGGTTAAATAGAGGGAAAGAAAAAGGTCGAGATAAGGAAAGGCATATGTACAGTATGTCTGTGTGTGTGGGGGAGGCGGGGGGGCTGTCTCTGTGTGCATGTGTGTGTGTGTAAACGTGTAAATGTATGAGTCTGCAGCTGGCCGGCTCCTTGTTTGAACTAGCATGCTGGACTGGGGCCCTTTCTGATTGGCTGGCAGGGTGGACCTGGGGACTCGAGGGGCTTGGATCCCCCCCCTCCCATTCCCTAACTAACTCCTGAGGTACAGAGGGAGCGAGACAGAGAGTAGACAGCAGGCAGACGCACACGCACACACACAGCTAGAGTGACAGAGATAGCGGCGCACCGAGAGCAGAGCACCACACGCTGGGCTGACAAATACACACACATACACGTGTGCTAAAGACACACACACACACACACACACACACACACACACACACACACACACACATATACACGCATGCTAAAGACACACACACACACACACACACAGGCATCTCCCCAGAAGGCATGGACCAGCACACCTTGGCTACCGGGCTACTGCTGACAGCACTCCTCTTTCTGGTACTGTAACGTCTACTTCAGTGCTTCTGCTTGGAACAGTTGAAAGAATGTCATGCTTAACTCTCCTCTTAACTGGTGGAATTGAGTGATACTTCTACATCTCTTTTTCAATCAGCTTGTTTTTTTGTTATGTGGAGTAAGGTATTCTTACTGTAACTTGAATGGTAATTTTTTTCAAGTGGATATTGACTTGTGCTGAGCAGATGTGCTTGCATGTATTTATTATTAGGTGACATGAGACAGTTGGAATGTACTCTCACAATCATCCGGTCTTTACAGCAGTAGGTTAACAAGGCAGTTAAAATGGCGTTGGCCTATTCATATGCTCATACTCCGAGTGCTCATGCTTCCTCTCAAACGATTTCCATGTCAGTCATAAATAAAGTTTGTCCTTCATGTCCTAAATAGATACGTAGGTCAGTGAGGTCTTTTCTGAGGGTAGATATTACCATGACTGACTGCCCTATGGCAGGAAGTCAAATACTGTGAGCGCCACTGCTCAGGAGACAAGGGCTTAAACAGATGTGCAAAGATCATATGACTTGCCAATTAAATAAAGGCCATTGCATGTATATTGACGTCTGTGAAAGTAGGCATTGAGTTGGACTCTTCTTTCCCCTGTCAGACTTTTCCGTCTTAAAAAGTGAAATGTCCTGATTCACGGACATTGACAGGTGAGTCATTTTTGTCTGTCCATTTTGTGTGATGCAGGCATGCCTCATTCATGCTTCAAGCATGGTTCTTGGCCTATCACAATGGAAACTGCACTGTGTGTAATGTGCTCAAAACAGTGTCTAATGACAGGTGCAATACAAAAACCATTCTTAACGAGTGCGCAAGGGGGTGTTACACATGCATGGTGGTAGGTACTGTACCCACTAGTGTTGAAAGCTTTGGTTAAATGCACTGATTAAATGCAATCCATGTACCCAAAGGTGAGATGTTCTTGTGATCTGCTCAATCAAGGACATTATCTCCTTCCTTCTAACATTGTACACAAGGACACAAGGGGACACGGTGTCAGGGGCTTGACTCAGTGTGGGGTGGATTCCTAACACAAAGTGTCTGGTTGGCTCCAAGATTCCCAAACAGGGATGTGAGATGAAGCGTGTCAGGGAAGCCTCCAAGTAGATATCCAAGACTTTTGATTATTGTATCGAAATCCTGGTGGGTGACAGATTTCCGGAGCTTCGCTCTCTCGTGCTATTGTTGAGAAACAGAACAATGGAAACATAGCTATTTGGCCTCGCAATCCATCCCTCCCTCCATCCCTCCATCCTTGCTACTCCATTCCTCATCTTTCATCAGCTCTCTCTCTCTCTTCCTGATATGCCCTTGGTCGTCTTGGCCATGTAAAGCAGGTCCTATAGTAATTGAGTGTGAATCCACTGATTGCCTTTCAAAGGCGAATCCAAGGAGCAGCCCTGACCGACCGCCCAAATCACTGCGTGTGTTTATTTATCGTGGATCCGGGGCACCGACCCAGACGGAGTGCGTATTTCTAATATGATTTGGTGCACGCTCCATTGCCTGTGTTTAGGCCTCACTGTTCTCCCTCAGACGTGCCTGCGGATCGCCGGCATTGATGGTTGTTTATAACAGCCCCCTCTTTTAATAATTTGGACCCACCCCCCTCCCCCCTCCCCGGGTGAAGAACGGGGGCGTTTTTTTGCTACCGGGGCCCAAAGAAAATAATCAGAGCGGTATTATTACCTTGTATCTCCTTTCCACTCAGAAAGCCATTTGTCATTCTAAACTAAACGAGATGCCGTGCCGCTGGGAAGGGGGGCCAAAGGGGTCCGTGCATGAGGGTGCCTTCAAAGAGACGAGGCGCGCTCAGGCATTCTGTGAAGGGAAGGCTGGAGCTTTGGTGTAAACTATTCATTGGATGAGTGGGCGCTACGCTTTATAGAGCAGGTGTGAGGCCTTTGTTCTTTCTGGTCCTGCTCAGGGCAATTGGTACTGTGGTTTATATCTTGTATGGGATCTGAATGTCTTGGGAAATTTAAGCCACTAGCAAAGACTCTGCCGGGTGCCAATACATTGTTCAACTTGCATTCCTCTCCAATGTATACGGAAATTACAGGTCTCACCTTCTTGAGAGGTTTAAAGGGTCACTATTATTCACGCTAAAGCTCAGGAGGACCATAGTCATTTCCACATTCTGAGAACACCCCTGCACAGTAAAGCGTCGCCTTTGGATCGAGATCTTACCCCTATACCCCAGATGGTTTATGGACTCTCACCATGGACGTGCCTGACAATACTTTGGCACAAAATGTCACATTGTTTCATGAAATGGACAGGGACCTCGATCCATCGATTAGCCTGGTAGCAGGTGGATGGATTGGGGAGGGTAACAACAGGAGAGGCTGGTGGATGTAATTGTGATGCATGGAATGGAATGAGGAATGGTATCAAACACACCATTCCTCATTCCATTCCATGCATTATAATGAGCCCGTCCTCCCATTTCTACCTCCACTAGCCTCCCCTGGGTAACAATCATTTTTCTGGTTCATATACATTTCTGTGGGTTATCATTTGGCTCATAGTGAGTGGCTCATTGCCAAGAGGCAGAACACAGTCATGATATCCTACCTTAGCATCTGTTATCTAATTCTCCCTTGTCTTGTCCTATTTACCTCTCCTCTTTGATTAGTTAGAGCTATGTGGAAATGATAACGTCCAAAACCTCACGCATGAGGTTGTGCAAGGGTTGTTGGGAAAGCTTGGGTGAGAACAGAGCCAAGAGAAAGAAACATAACTCACACACACACATACACACCGCTAGATGATCCACCTCGCATGACAACGCTAATCATTTGACACCGTTCAAATAAACACCTGCCTCAGAGCAAGGTGAGTCATTCCACCAGCGATAAGTCTCTTGTGGAAACAGAGTTGGCCGTGACAGAGAGAGAGACAGCCTTCAGTATTTGGCTGTCACGGTAGGACTGAGATGCACATTGTCCTTGCAAGCGCGGAATTCATCTTCTCATAATATTGATCTTGGACCAAAACTGATATCGCCACTCCATCTGCTGCCAAATACAGCGTGGAACAATTATAATAGGGGAAAAAAGAGTGGACTGGAGCTTGTTAAGAGAAGCATAACATTTCACAGTGTAAAAGATGACTCTGACATCTGACTGAAATATGTGGGGTGAAAGCTGAGAGCTTTGATTATTTCCTATCGCCGTCTATCTCTTCCTGTCACATGCTTGTGAGTGAACCCGCCTAACAGCGTTCTCATTGGCTCACTGCCTTGATAAAACATTAATCTGAGAATTCATTTGATGAACCTACTGCAAAAGCTCTCAGTGGAGGCTCTCATGTAGGCTATTGTTTGCCGTTAAATTCACCGTAAATAAAGTATTTAAATTGAAACATTTGATTGCACTATACGCTACTTTCTCTGAGGAGATAACATCCAGTGTGGTATGAGATTACAATGGCTTGCTTTCAAGAGACGAGCCGGTAACACAATAGCCATTACAACAACGAATGAGGAGATAGACTTTGATTAGGTTCAATGTTTGACCTTGAGTAGGGATTCATCCACAGACACTGATTCGTTTCCAAGTGTCTGCTGCTTTTGAGTGCCTGACAGGATGGGGCTTTGTTATGAAGAGGGGTATTGTGGGCCACGCCAAGGCCTTTGTATCTGAGCTCTCTTGGCCTCTTGCTCTCGTGACTAATGAGCCGGCAAGAGGGTAGCGATGACAGTGAAAATGGGGATGGGAAATTGGTGAATCGCAGAGGGGAGTGAAGGATTAGATTGTGTGTGTGTGTGTGTGTGTGTGTGTGTGTGTGTGTGTGTGTGTGTGTGTGTGTGTGTGTGTGTGTGTGTGTGTGTGTGTACATGTGCGTGTGCGTGTGTGTGTGTATGTGCACACACGCATGCAGTATGCATATGAGCATAGTGCTCGTTTGTGTTTGTTTGTTAGGGTTTTTAAAAGGTGTGCGTTGTTATCGTTCTCCATATAGAGCTCGCGGACAGCACGTTCTGAGGAGGACAGGGACACCCTGTGGGACGCCTGGGGATCGTGGAGCGAGTGCTCCCGCACCTGTGGAGGAGGGGCGTCCTACTCACTCCGACGCTGTCTCAGCTCCAAGTAAGACATTCAGCCACTTACTGTGTGTCTCTCTCTCTCTTCCCAAACTCCTCATCCCTCTCTCTTCCCTGGTCACCTACAGTCGTCTCTCCCTCTCTTTCTGTTTGTCTAGGTCTCTCACTTTCCTCTCTTTTCTCTCTGTCCCTGTGTGTCACTCTTTTCTTTAGCTCTCTCTCGCTCTCTCTCTCTCTCTCCCCCTCTCTCTCTCTTGCCCCCCCCCCCCCCCCCGTCTTTCCCAAAGTCTCTCTCCTAACAGCCTCCCTTGGTCATCGCAGACCCCCCCTCTTAGCGTGATCTGCTGCGACAATACTTCTCTATTACAGGTTTTATTGGTTAAATATGTGACCAAGCCGGACCCGGGTTAGCAAACTT
The DNA here is from genome assembly GCF_951799395.1 of Argentina silus. Taxonomy (NCBI): domain Eukaryota; kingdom Metazoa; phylum Chordata; class Actinopteri; order Argentiniformes; family Argentinidae; genus Argentina; species Argentina silus. The sequence continues at coordinate 30,889,162 of NC_139655.1, read as the reverse complement.
GCACTGAAAACCCCACGGCAAAAATCAACATGACCAGAGCCATAGAATAATACATTGTACGTTGTTAAAGTTTGGTAAACCTGAATGTGTTGCCTGAAAGAGCCTACTCTTCTCCAGTAATGAGAAGGGTTGTCTGTCCATATAACGATGAATTCATCACCAAAACAGAGCTCATCTACATGAAATGAACATCATATAAGTCATAACCCCATTATAATGACAACGAAGTGAAACAGTCCATTGACAATTTGTAAGCCCGTGCTCAAACACGGTCAAGGTAATCCCCTTGTTCAAAGAGTAAAGTCCTGACTGGGCCTTGACTGGTTTCCATTAAAGTCCTGCATGATGGAAGGGGGGCCCTCTTTCTCTCTCTCTCTCTCTCTCTCTCTCTCTCTCTCTCTCTCTCTCTCTCTCTCTGTGGTTTATGTCCTGCCAAATGGACCCAGACGGGGTCCCTAATAGCACAAGTAAATCTCGCCGTGTGCCCTGTTCCCATGAGCTGTAATCGAAGTGCTCAAAATACATTTTATAGGATTGTTAAAGAAACCTTAAAGGCCAACAGAGAGATCTACAGTATTGTGCCTCCCCCTCCCCGCCCCCCAGCACAATAGGCCCAGGCTGCCTTTTGATCAAAAGTCGACAGTAAACACTCGGAAGTCCGAATAACGATAACAGGTAGAGCATGTTTCAGAAATTAGAGCCGACCAAAGACCCTGTATAAGACCATGTCAGTCACATCACTTGAGCTGACTTGTGGGGGCACAAACAATGAGTGCACATGTTCTGATTTCTATCTTGTCTGGCACCTGTGCTCAGCAGTATGTGTGTGTGTGTGTAAGCCCTCACTTTTTAGCGTTAAGTCAGAGCAACCTTTCTGGAATGGGCTTCAATGATCAGCACAACACTCAGAGACCTACGAGAACAGTCAGAGTGGCCAAATACAAAAGGATTGGAAGAGCGAATGAGAGAAAGAAAGAGTATGTTTTCCATAGACATTTTGTCACATTTATAGACTGGGAAATATCTGTGCCGTGACTTCATTGCATTCCTCTCTTTATTATTCCCTAACGCACCCCTTTGCTCACTCAAGGTACCCAGTGGGCTTTGCAGGAGGGGTCAAGTCTGTGTCGCCACAACGTGGAGACTGTGGGGGGCTGGGGAGGGGGAGTGTGGGGTCTTACTGTCCCACTGTGACAGGACCACTCAGCGTGACGATAAACAGCATGTATGCCAAAAGTGCACTGACAAAACTCAACAAAAATCGAAAATTGACTACTCATTCAGTCAAAAGGGATGTAAGGTGCTTTCAGGATGTCACATCCACAAATCTGTCTTTGCAAGACGTAACGCAGGGAAGCTTGAGGAAAGTTGTTTTTGTTGAAGGCTACTTCTGAGAGAAAAAATATGCTTTCTTTTTATCCCCAAACTTAATGTGCCTTGCGCCTGCACTGCACTGCTCTGTAAACATTGTGGCCTAGCTGTTATAAGAGCCCATTTTGGGATTACCAACAGCAGCCATTTCTGTTGCCCAGAACTTCTGGTTGAGTAAAGAGAGCCACTGGCTGTAAAAGTGACCCCCATGAACTGACGTGTTAGGAGGTGTTTGAGGTTTGATCTCTATGTGGGACGCGGTCAGAGCCTTGAGAAAGTGTGTGTGTGTGTGTGTGTGTGTGTGTGTGTGTGTGTGTGTGTGTCTGTGTCTGTGTCTGTGTCTGTGTCTGTGTCTGTGTGTGTGTGTGTGTGTGTGTGTCTGTGTCTGTGTCTGTGTCTGTGTCTGTGTCTGTGTGTGTGTGTGTGTGTGTGTGTGTGTGTGTGTGTGTGTGTGTGTGTGTGTGTGTGTGTGTGTGTAGGGGGTACTACTGTTTGTGAAGTGATAAGGCCTTGGGCGGGTTTGGGGTTTTGGGTAGGACCCCCCGCCACCCTACCCACCCATTGCGTGGGAATGAGCAGTAGCCCAGCCTGTGTGGCAGGTCAAAGTGCCATTAAAGAGCAGCACACAAGGCCCCCTGTGTCAGGGACAGATGACTGGTAATATGCCTGCAACACCCTCCAAACCACCACCAGCCCACTCCAACTCTGTGACCCATTAAAATACACACACTTCAAATAAACACACACACATCCAGTATACATACACTCCCACACATCCAGTATACATACACTCACAAACACAAGTGCACTAACTTCAAACCCCAACCATCCCCACCGCTGTACACACACGCACTCACTCATGCATACCTCCAAACACACTTCGCCTTGGGCTCATCAGCCACACTACATGCCTGTGTGCTGCCCTCAGTACACTTGATAACATACACAAACATTGTAACCATATTAAAAACAACAAAGAGTGTATGAAGTAAATGTGGACACATGAATTGTCTGAGTTTATGGCAGGCAGGGTATAAAAAAGAATTAATGTATGAAATTATGAATTTAATTAATAAAATAATACAATAAAATACAATCAACAGTAATACAATATTCTATTAGAATACAATATAATGCAATCAGGGCCTTCATGATGTGGTCCAGGCGAATATTTGGGTCTTCAGTACTTCTTTTCTTTTCACTTTGGCAGCATTCAGCTGCCACATTGATTCATGTCATTGATTGGTCAGTGCCACTCATTTGGTGTGTCAGGTATTAGTCAGTCTTATGAAGGACAGATAAAAAAACAGCAGCGCTGTGGACCTCAAGTCCCAGTTTTCAAAGGCATTCGTTTACAGTTGGGACTTCAGGTCTAGTTCTGACATAAATGCACGCCATGCAGCAACTATAGTTGGTGTACATCTTGTGCAGTTATGTACAGTTGTGTACATCTGGCGTTACTGACCAAGTGGTGTCCCCAATTTTTGCTTGGTTAGCAAATTTTGTATCACAGTGATGCGAAATGATGGTGACATTTGGGAATTTGACCCAAAGGTAATCCACACTTGTGTTAAAAGGCCATGTTTTGGTGGCAATTAAAAGTGAATTTTCTCAGTCAACAATTCATCTAATTAACTTGTGTCTGGCATAGTGATTACACACAGCTTTACAGCAGAGGACCACCCTCTGTGTGGCCCCGGTAGCTGAAACCAACTTCACTTGAGTTAGCCCCCAACGAACCCCCTCACAGCCAGAATCAACAATCCTGTGTCGAGTGGACTGTATTTCTTAGTACTCTCCTGAAATTGTTCATACATAACACGTTTCTTCTCCGATCCAACGCAGAGATTTTTCCGAACACCTAGAAAAGGAATGCTTAGCATGGTTGTGCCATAGTACAGTTTTTCCATAGGTCAGCTTCTCTCCTCTGTTACCCTCGTTGACAATACCCCAAATTTGGGGTCGCAGGCCACCTTATTCTGTTCATTGGCATCAGGGTGAGAAGCCTGAAAATATTGTCATGTCTGTGACCCCTTGACAATACTGTATGAATTTCAGTTGTCTGTCTGTCTGTCTGCCTGCCTGCCTGTCTGCCTGCCTGTCTGTCTGCCTGCCTGCCTGTTTGTTTGCCTGTCTGTCTGTCTGTCTGTCTGTCTGTCTGTCTGTCTGTCTGTCTGTCTGCCTGCCTGCCTGCCTGCCTGCCTGCCTGCCTGTCTGTCTGTCTGTCTGCCTGCCTTCCTGCCTGCCCGCCTGCCTGCCTGCAAGTGCTTGCCTGTCAGTATTGTACGTCTGTTTGTCTTTTTCTTGTATCCAATCTTGTTAGATCAGTGATCTTCATTACAAAAGGAAGGAAGGAAGGAAGGAAGGAAGGAAGGAAGGAAGGAAGGAACTTCTTATTCAGACTCATGTCCAGTTATCACTATATGACCTATGTCTGACCCAACTCTGATGGTCTGAGGGAACCACTAAGTGCTCCCTTTAAGGCCATTGAGATTCCCTGCTCTCAGCCACACTAGGAATAACCAGCAGAATAACTTCACAATGAGAACATATTTCATACATTACTTATTGGCCACATTTCCCAGGGCTCATACATTTACATCAATATTATGACAACGGTTATGGAACCCTTTTGCAATTACATTCAATCTATAATTTGCCATGTGAGTTGAGTTGATGACAAGTATATGGGTATTATGATGATTAATTCAATATATGAGACTGGGCAATTTTAATACACATCCAGTATTATAAATGTAATGTGCTGTTTCATATTGAGGAGATTATATGGCTTTAACACATATAAGATCAGCTCTGTTTACTTTAAGAATTGCAATCCATCTGTTTTACAGTGGTTGCAATAGAGCTATGTGCAAAAGCACCTGAAGGAGTGTGTGTGTGTGTGTGTGTGTGTGTGTGTGTGTGTGTGTGTGTGTGTGTGTGTGTGTGTGTGTGTGTGTGTGTGTGTGTGTTTGGCGTAACAAACTGGATGGTGGTAGCCATGTTTGTTGGTCGGCATTCAACAGTTACACGTCAGCCCCGGGAGTCCTGGAATTCCAAACAGCCTCCCTCTCTCTCCAACACATGATGATGTCATGATGAATTCTTGTTCACCTTCCTGGTTTTGGTCTCCACTGTGCACTGGCCACTTCCAAGCCCATGGCTCACGTTTATGTGACAAAACGAGAAGGGAATTTCGTTGACTTTTTTTTTTCCGTGACCTCCTCCTGTCAAAGGATGCAGGATGAATTCCTTGGCCTGGTGTGGTTTTCCGTCCAGATTTTGCTCTTTGCTACCTGTCTCTTCAGCGTGGTGTTTAAAAGTGTGTCGTTTGGGTTAGGGCCCTCGGACCCTCTATTTGGTTTGGCAGCGCTGACTGTCTGGATGTGTCACAGGGTCTAATGATCTTGCCATGCCACACGCTTCTCATACACAATTTTCTTTCTCTCTGAAATAATAGCATAAAATCCATGATATCCCTTGTGCATCCATGAGTCATAATTCTGCACTGTTGCCTCGAATCATGATAAAGATCAGTTGGACCGGTGACACAGTAATTTCTCTTATGTTACTGAAGTCGACCCTTTGAGTCATTCCTGTCCCGTTCTAGGATAATCGGCCGATAGCAGTCACCATCTATTGCTTATCATACCCAGCATCAAATACAAATCCCAATTTGTAAATGTGGTTCGCTCATAATTTGGACAGAAATGCTTAAGACTGTCGACCAGAGAGCCGTTCCAGACTGCCGAATCTGAATCTGTTCAGCAGACTTTGCTTTGATACGACTACAGTGAGTGTTGCTGTACTATCTGGGGCCCTGTGTTACAAAGGCTAAGATAATGTTCCTTATTGAGATTTCATTGATCCTAATACAGACTTGGCAGCCCCATGTCGCAGTATGTGGAGTCCTCTTTACACCTTTGAGATGAGATTAGCCATCATATCTGAAAATACAATAGTCATAATGAGGGTGACTGTGGACCTTTCTGGCTATCAACCTAGATCAAGATAATTTATTAGAAATCTTAATAAAGGAATGGGAGTGCGTCCTAAAACAACTGTTAATGTGTTAACTCACTTCAACCAGACAACCACAAATGACTGATGTGTATTGTGGTTTTGTTTTATTATTCACCCAAAGCCTTTTCACCCACACGTACGTCTCTTTTTTTCTAACAGGACCTGCGAGGGGCAGAATATCAAATATCGCACATGCAGTAATGTGGTAAGTTGAGCAAACTCATCTTTATGTAATAGACGTCAATGACTCTTTCAAGTGGTTGTGTTCCTGGAATAGTTTGAGACAGCAAACTGTGTAGGAGATTTTGTTTGAGAACACTGTTCAAAATGATGTGGTCCAGGCAGATATTTGGGAGCCAAACCCCTCCTGAGAGTGGCAAGTGGGAGGAGTTGGTGTTTTCTAGTGCCCTTCCATGTTCCTTCTCTGAACCCCGATGATGGGTACTTCCATCATCAACCTACTGAAGCTCAAGACAGTTCCTTATTGATCTGGAGCTTAAAGCAGAACATCATAGCTGTAATATTTCTATTATGCTGTACATTCTAGTTTATTTTCTATATTGTGTTATCCCAATTTAAGAATTTACAGAGCATGTCCTCTGACCACATTCCCCTTAGGACTGCCCTCCAGACGCTGGAGACTTCCGCGCCCAGCAGTGCTCTGCCCACGGAGATGTGCGCTACCAAGGCCAGTACCATGAGTGGCTGCCCCTGGACAATGACCCAGACAACCCTTGCGCACTCAAGTGCAAGTCCAAGACCTCGGGCCTGTTGATGGAGCTGGCCCCCAAGGTGCTGGATGGGACACGCTGCTACACAGAGTCCCTGGATATGTGCATCAGTGGAGCCTGCCAGGTCAGAGAGATCCTATCCTCAATGCACAGAGTCACAGCTTTGGCAGTTGGTGTTACTGTATGACCAGTAACTGAAATGGAGTTGTGTAAGCGTTCAGTGAGCAAGACAACTAGTGGCCACTAGACTTCCAGATACATTAGCATTATTCTCGTTCTTACTGTATAAAACACACCTGCTACTTATACCATGAGTATTGTTTTTCTGCCCCTCTGCTCTGATACTTACTAGTTATACCCTGCCAAGGCCAAATTGCGAAACCAACTACGCTACAGTGGTTTGAATCCCCTTCAGTGAATGGTGAATAAATCAAAGAGGAGCTATACACAGCAAGTGGAACTTCGCCAGCACAAGGGCATCTGCTTAGAGAATGAATAAGAAATGAGCAAATATCAAAGAACACGATTTTGATTGACAACTTGGGAAATAGTTCACTTCGCATTTTTTCCTGGTTGAAGGAAATCACATACTGTACTGAAGTGCAGTGTGCGTAGATAGGCCTTAAGAAGCAATCCTACCCCTGTTCTGAGGAAGTTGTGGTTTGGCTTAATATAGCTGGAATATTGTGCTGAAGTCTACATTAATCAAATACATGTCTTTGTTTGGTAAAGAATATTGTAGCATTAAAATGCTGCCTTCGTTCAACAAAGTACATTGTGTCAAGTTAAAGGGATAGATTCACCCAAATGTCTAATTCAAAGACTTAGGAAGTGCATACTTGTTCAGTACATTTGTAATTTAAAGGTGAACTATGCCTTCAATATACAGAGACTGAGGGCTAAGGAAGACTAGCAGAAATCGTATGTTAAGTCATTCCCTTCCCTTCTCCTCATATCAGATTGTAGGCTGTGATCATCAGCTAGGGAGCGCAGCGAAAGAGGACAACTGTGGTGTGTGCAACGGAGATGGTTCCTCCTGCAGGCTGGTGCGAGGGCACTACAAGTCCCAGCATTCCTCGGGAAAAAGTAAGAAATGTTGCAGGGATCAGGTGTTTAGGAGCTTTAGTCCTTTTAGATGTCACTGTTATAGATGTAGTTCTGTTTAACAGAAAAAAACAGCTAACACTCTAACTCATTTTTTTAACTCACTTTTTCTCTCTCTCTCTCTTTCTCTCTCTCTCTCTGTCTCTCTCTCTGTCTCAGCTGAGGACACAGTCATTGTCATCCCCTATGGGAGTCGTCATGTGCGACTGGTCCTGAAAGGCCCGGATCACTTGTGTAAGTCTTGGTAGGTCCGGGGTGCTACAGATAAATAATGATGCTTGTCATTTTTTATAAGTGTTTCACAGATACTTACTACAGTACTGTAAAAACATAGTTAGACACTCATCTGAGATATTCCTTGACAGTGGCAGGATCTAATGGCTACTCTTGTCAATGGAGGCACCACTAGTTCTAACAGCTTATGAGGGAAGTCAAGGCAGAATTAGTGGGAGCAGTATTTTCTGTTCCCTCTGGCTTTAATGAAGTCTGATCCAAGAGCTTCCAGCTAGAAACACTGATGTCAAGGCGTTGGCAGGAAACTCAAACTCGGGTAAAATCGATAACAAATGTTCCATCCCTCCTCTATCCTTTTCCACTGTAGCCAGTTAACAGATCTTTTCTGCATGGCCGAGAGAAGAGGTTTTTTTCACGGACAGATTGGTCATTAAAATATTCCTCCAATTTTCTTGCCGAGGGCAATGAAATGGTAACCACCTGGCCGCGTGCGATGACTGCTGCTGCTTTGGGGATGTTTCCGTGCTTGCGTTGTTATTGTTTAAACGTCCACGCTGGATTTAGACAAGGGCCCATTAGGGTAGGGTTGACTTGAGGTCAAACGGTGGAAAAGCTGCTGCAACTGAAAGCATGTTTTGATCCAAATGCAACAGTGAATATATTATGTTATATGTGAAACTAGATCTAACTGAATTGTACTGAGTTGTTGATAAAGGAATGTTCTGGTTTTAGTATTGTAATTTTTAATTTCTCATCTTTTTTCTTCTCAGAGGAGTTTAAAAAAAAACAGCCATATAACCATAACCATGACAATCATGATGGATCACTATAACTCTTATTATCTTCATCATATGAATCATCATCATCATCATCATCATTATCATCACCACCTAGACCACAATTTGAACAGTTGCAGTGGTCATTGTTCTGTCGTTCATATACGGTTGCTATATTCCATCTTTCCTCTAGACCTGGAGAGTAAGACCCTGCTGGGGGTGAAAGGTGAGCTTTCTCTGGATGCTTCAGGCCAGTATCATTTGGAGAACACCACCTTGGACTACCAGAAACTCCCTGACAAGGAAATCCTGAGAATCACTGGACCGCTAGGGGCCGACTTCACTGTCAAGGTAACAAAGAGGGACGATGATCAGCTCTGTTAGCTGTTTGGCATTTGTGGAAATGTATGCTGTGTTGCGTATACAGTACCTATCCAATCCTTTCAGATCTCCAAATGTGCAGAAGGGGGTTAGGGTCCATTTGGGAAGGCAGACCAGGTTGTGTATCAATTCATTGGCACAATCTTTCTCAAACACTGTTCCTGCATTGGATAGACTAGAGATGACATCACTCATGTTGGGGTGTTTTCCTCCATTGAAGTTACACGGTAGTTTGCGATGTTACGGGGGGGGGCCACAAAAATAGGATGCTTGGGCCAAATCAGTCCAGGATCAGGTTCTTGTTTCACTGAACTCTGGGTGAACTCCCAGTGTCATGAAGAGTTCAAGGGGATTTGCTTGTCTGTTTAGGTTTTAAGCCCATCAGGGCATGAGCATGCCACTTAAAATCAAATGCACACTACTCCTTGTTTCACTTACTTTGGAGAAGCCGCATGTTTTTGAAGCAGTGTGTCATGTAATGAAAACAAGGGTAGGGTGTTTTTTTTGTTGTTGTTCCAAAGCGAGTGGTTTATTTTGGCTCAGTGATGTCATGAAGTCAAAGGTTTTCGTTTCTTTGGCTTTTCTGTGTGTCCTGATACAGTTCAGTGATTTCAATGCCCCCTTATGACACATTCTCGTCAGTGACATTTTGGAATAACCTTGCAGGCCCAAGGTTATCATATGAGAACTTGAAAGGTCCCCCTTACACAACTGTGGCATGCCTGATCTGCATTATTTAGTGCATTTACATGTAACGAAGGGTTAGGGAGTATGGAAGGTATGCAAGGGGAGTATGGAAGGGCTAGCAAGGGTGTGTTAGATAGCATGTGTCATTTGTGGTAGTTTGATGCTTCATGTGAATGAGGCATTGGTGTCCTTCATTTGAAGAGGTATAGCCATGACATTTGAATGTACAGATGTGGATGAGCCCTGTGGCAGTGAGATAGTGGAATGCATGCTCTTGGCATAACATAGCTGTCTACAATGGTTATGATAGTTGCTGATGTATGTTAACCTACAGTATAGATCCCGCCCCCCCACCCACTCATTTGCTCTATGTCTGCTAGAGGGGGTTAGGTCAGAGGGCGCGAGTGTAAGTGTGAAAAGGGCCATGGCTAATTATGCGCTTCACTCAACAGCCCAACCATCCCCTGGTGGGATCATTCTGATGCAGTTCAACTAGCATGTCCATTTCTCTCTCCCCTCAACCTTTCTAAATGGTCATTAACAAATGGCAAATGGCCATGTCTCGATTACTTCGCCTTGAGATTTTACGAACGTGTCGAGCATCCATTTGCCATGGGGTACGTGGGGGCCAGCAAGCCCACATTAGAAATGATACTGGCCACGGATGGGAAACGCCAGTAAAAACAGACCCCTAAAACACAAGTCAGAATAGCACAATAACGAGGAATGTAGGAGACAGAAATCTGAGAAGCCGTAAATGCATAATATTGTAATCTGTCAGAGGGCAGACAGCCAATTCATATCACAGCTCTGGAAAAGTCCAAGCAAGTGGAAAAACACATGAAAAAAATGGCCAGACAGTCACTCCATTGTAAACAAATATGTGGATGTATGTCAGAGTTCAGTGATTTTGACCAGTTTATTGATTTGATTTATACGTCTTAGCAGGTATAATCCATCTGTTATGTTTTTCCAGCAGAATACTGGTTTCATGGATTCAGAGGGACATATTATGATGAAAATATTAATGAAATGTTATGTGTACAGAGAATTCTTGCTGTTTGAAGTGGTTATGTCAACAATGACTCCTTGGTTATATCCTTGGGTTATTTACTGTAGGGTGGTGATGGCTGTATTCACATATTCAATGCGACTTGCCATGCAAAGTCAGGGAAGCTCATAATCCCTTCTCAAGCCCCTCAGTTTTGTCTTGGCTCCAGAGATAAGACGTGTGGCTGAACACAGTGAATTCCACCACCAGTCAGGCTTTTCCTCATCTTCACTCTCTGATTGATTACACTCCTAGCACCCGTGCCATATGATCCATCTGGGACCAAGCAGAGACAGGAATGAAGCGTGTGTTTCCAATGTCTTTGTTAGAGCAAGGCAATGACTCTCTCTTCCTCATCATCATCTCCAGCCTTAACCCCAGCCTCAGCCTTCCAACCAAACCCCTGCCCCAGGCCCTGGCCTAACCCTGGCTCATTGAAGCCAAATTATTGCACTATGAAACACTTTGTCACTGTCAAGGAATGCTATGAATGAAACAGGACAACACCCTGGATTCATTAAGTGAGTTTTTGAGGAATTAGACATTGTTCAATTCAGTTTGGATCCCTAAGCAGCTGATTGACCGCTGGCAGTTACAGGTGTGTTCCAGAGTGTGTTTCCTTTCATATCCATCATATTTTGTTGATAAATAATCCCCACATCAATCCAGTCCTGGAAACTCTCTCTTTGTCAGCTGTCAGACAGGCCAGTTGAAAGGCAAGGGTTAACTACTATCTAGATGAGAGGGAGGAAACATCATGGAATGAGCTCTAGCTCTCAGAAGGAGCAGGTACAAGTGATGATGGAGAGTTGAAACTCTCCATATGGAACAACCCTCTCGTCATTAGCCTCCATTACCACCATTAAAGGCCTGGCTTTGGGGCCCCTGGGCTGAAATGGATCCAAGATGGCCTAACGTATTTGAGGGGCAGATGCCGGCCAATGGTCTCTCCTCCCGTCAGATGTAATAGATCTACTCATGGTACATTGATATGTCAGTGATAGTGCGTTAGTAGAGTGTGTTAGTAAAGTGGAATGTTGCCAGTTGTTTTTTTTTTGCTCTTTATGGGGTTTTGGTAACAATGTATTTGATGCCACAATGTATGGATTGTAAATGTTTTCAGGGTATGATATCACTATGCATTTTGTTTAAGAAGTGCCATGTGTTGATGTTGATCAATGAATGTTTCCCCTCTAAGTAGTCCTCTCTCTCTGGTTGGTTCTTCAGGTTCAGTATGCTAGCGGTGCAGACAGCGTGGTCCAGTTCATCTTCTACCAGCCCATCATCCATCGCTGGAGAGAGACTGACTTCTTCCCCTGCTCAGTGATCTGCGGCGGGGGTAAGAGGCTGCTTGCTCCCCCCCGTGAACTTCTGCTTAATCACTACTAAACCTAACACTGCTCCCTCACACAAGACTTTTGACCAAGTCTTGAATGTCACTTTTCTGACCTGACTTTGTGACATTCGATTGGCTTTAGGATACCAGCTGACCTCTGCGGAGTGCTTTGACCTACGTAGCGGCCGGGTGGTTGTGGACCAGTACTGCCACTACTACCCAGAGAACATCAAACCCAAACCCAAACTGCAGGAGTGCAACATGGACCCCTGTCTTGCCAGGTCAGTGATCTAATAACATTTATTTCAGTGGGACAGAGTACCATCATTTGTCATCTATTATAATGTCATAGTATTGTGCCATTATATACAGTGCCCTGTGTAAGTAATAGGACAGTGAAGCATTTTTTCTTCTTTTGGCTCTATACTGTACTCCAAAGGTTTGAATGAAATGCTGAAATGTTCAATTGGATTTAAATCTGAAGATTGACTTGGCCAGTCAAGAACATTCCACTTTTTGGCCCTGAAAAACTCCCTAGTTGCTATGGTAGTATGTTTTGAGTAATTGTCTTACTGTTTGATGAAGCGCCATCAAATGAATTTGAAGGCATTTGCTTGTACTCGAGCAGACAAGATGTCTCTGTACATTTCAGAATACATTCTCCTGCTGCCATCAGCAGTTACATCATCAATTAAGATAAGTTAGTCAGTTCTAGTGGCAGCCATACATGCCCAAACCAAAAAAAAACCTCCACCATTTTTCACAGACAGGTGGCATGCTGTACATAATTTTTTCTCAAAACATTCCACTTGCAATCACTCTGGTACATGATAATATTCATCTGTCCACAAGACCTTTTTCCAGACCTCTGCAGGCTCAATAGGTACTTTTTTAGCAAACTAACCTGACCATACTTTGGTACTTTGACCAACTAATGGTTTGCACCTTGCAGTGGAACCGTATACATATTCTAGTCATAGTCTCTGACACATTCACACCAACCTCCTGGAGGGTGTTCTTGATCTGTGGGACAGATGTTTTTTTTGTTTTCTTTTTTATTATGGTGAGCATTCTTCAGTCATCCATTGTAGAAGTCTTTCTTGGTCTACCAGACCGTTTGCGATTGTTGAGCTTTTTTTTCTTTTTGATGATATTGCCAACCGCTGATTTTGGCAAGCTTAAGGTTTTGGCTATGTTTCTCCGATTTTTCAGCCTAATAATGACTTCCTTGACTTTCATTGACACCTCTTTGGTCCTCATGTTGACAGACATCATTAACAGACTCTAAAGGCAAACACATAGCCTAGAATCAATACTACACATTGACAGCTCTCTTATGCCTGCACAAATGATGACGGCACACACCTAACTTACCATAAACACCTGTCAAGCCAATTGTCCCATTACTTTTGGTGCCCTAAAATAGGGGGACTGTGTATAAAAAGTGTTGTCATTTCTAAATATTGAAACCACTGTGTAAACAAATACCCTCACATAAAAGCAGAGAATCTCTACTTTAACCTCATAGTAATTGTTTGATTTCAAATCCAATCTTTTGGGTTATAGAGCCAATTATTGCAGGGCACTGTATGTCATAATTGGGCTGCTAGAGTATAGTGTTGTTCTTGTTGCAGTTGTTTTTAGTTATATGATTTACAGTTCACTATCCTCTTTCAGCGATGGCTACAAGCAAATCATGCCTTATGACCTCTACCACCCACTGCCCCGGTATGTGTTGTGAAAAGACTGTTGGAAGCTTTTCACTCTGGAGCTCTTGTTTTGTTCAGTTTGATAAACAGCTGTAACCCTCACCCTACACACACACACACACACACACACACACACACACACACACACACACACACACACACACACACACACACACATACACACACACACACACACACACACACAGAGACACACACACACACACTCTCTTCAACGAAATATACATCCTTCTCCTTGTCAACATCAACACATATTCCCTGTTGAATTTCAAAGATATTGATCCCGAAACCAGAGGTCTAGTATGCTTTCATTCATTTCATTCATTCACACACACACACACACACACACACACACACACACACACACACACACACACAGTATAAGACAGAACTCTTGAGTAGTCCCAATAACCTTTCCAGTTTCGAGACAGATTCACAAATCACAACATTGACAATTGACATTGTTATTGTCAGGCCTCTTCTAGCTCTTGATTTTACAACTCCTGACCCTTGACCTCTGTGCTGTCAGGTGGGAGAGTAGCCCCTGGACGTCCTGTTCCACCTCGTGCGGCGGGGGGATCCAGAGCCGCTCCGTTTCCTGTGTGGAGGAGGACATGCAGGGCATCATCACCCCCACGGAGGAGTGGAAGTGCCTCTACGTTCCCAAGACAGCCATCCTGCAGCCCTGCAACACCTACGACTGCCCCACCTGGCTGGCACAGGACTGGTCACCAGTAAGACACTTCAATACACCTGCAGATGTGTCCCTTTCCCCACCCTGCCACCATCTCTCTCTGGCTCTGTTGGTAGGAGGCACCATGCTCTGTAGGCTCATTGGTTCAGCTTGAGTGTATTGCAGAGTTCAAGCAGTAATACCATAATGAACAGATAGTCTATCTCCTCATTTAGACCCTGTTAAATAGGAACAACCTTAGCCTTGATTGCTTGCCCAAGGGCACTCTGCTGCTGAACTAAAAGCTTGACGAGAGTCTCAGTGAAACTTCACAAAGGTTGGACGTCTCAAGTCTTGAAGCCAAAAACTGTTCTCGCTGCAGCTAACCACCTGACCCTGCACTCATGCGCCAGCAAGCAGCTCATTAGTCTCTGATTGGCCACATTGCCCTTGAGCAACATGTTAATTAACACAAAAAACGGAAGAAAAACGGCTTGATTAATCTTCTTTGGGGCCAGGCGGAGGCAGCATGAAAAAAGGACAACATTAACCAGACATTTCGATGTGTGAATTTATCCACCCCTTAATTCAGACCATAAGCGGTGTTCTCGACATAGCAGGAACACTTGTAACCGCGAAAGTAAACCCAAGCTAAAACTGAGCTCTCCCGTGAGTTTACCAGTAGCAATGCTTGCCCCTCCCCCCTTCACCTCCATCCTGCCGGCCCTAGCATGTCCAAAACACACAAAGCTTTAATTAAAAGCCCAAAGTCAACGGTGCCACACATGCAGGTTATCAAGTGCCTGCAGTTGTACCGGTCCAAACCCCCTGTGGAGGTGGCTAGCTGTGTCACAGAAGAGATGTATTGGACAGTTCACTATTTCTTGCCTTATTTGGCACAGTGGCAATGTCATCTATCATCAACCAATCAGAAATCCAATAATGCTCCCCTGTAACTTTTAAGTTCATAGGGAAATGAACCTCCACTCTCCTCTGAGCGTACGTGGAGACCCGAAGAGACAGATTTGTGGCCCCCTAAAAAACCCGGGACACTGTTTACCTTGCACATTCCTCCCTCTGAACTCCCTTTAAATGCTTGTCTTGGCAGAGGATGCACAAAAAAAGGCCCTTTGCAGGCAGCCAGCCGGCATAGGATTTTTGTGGGTCTTTCTCCGTTTTCTCCCCTCGATTCGAAACCAGGAGCGTCAGAGTCACAGAAATGCAAAGGTCTGAATAGAGACATTGTCAGTAGCAGAGAGAGATGGTCCAGGACAGAGTGAGAAGTGATACAAGTGAAATCATTAGATTGGGTCTTGGCGAAATGACTACACTTCATTTTCATGTAGTATGTAGTATGTAGTATTTTCATGTAGTATGTAGTATGTAGTATTTTCATGTAGTATGTATGTAGTATGTATGTATAATATGTAGTCTTAACAACTCATGTGAATCTGCTGATGACTAGACTGGATAGATGAGGTAATGGAGGATGATCTTTTATTTAGCAAAGCCTGTTAGTGAACACATTTTTATTTATCCTTTATTTTATTTGTTAATAAACTAAACTTCCAGACAGACAAAATCACACAATATTTCAACAAAAGGCAGAGGGGGAAAAATGAAAATCTAAAAAAGAATGAATGGAAAAAAAGAACAACAATGACATAAACCCTTAACCCATAAACACAACCAGATTAAAAAAGCAATGTGGATAACAGACAAAAGCAATAGAAGATGATATTTGTATTTAGCAAAGGCTGTTACAGTTACCACATATCAGTGTATGTGGGCCATGTGGAAATCAAACACACAACTCTGGCATTACGCGCTCCATTCCGCAACCAACTGAGCCATTAGAGCCACTGATTGCTGACATTGTGTTGACAGTGTTCTCCCCTATCCCCTTCAGTGTACAGTGACGTGTGGACAGGGCCTGCGCTACAGGGTGGTCCTGTGTATCGACTACAGGGGTCTTCACGCTGGAGGCTGCAACCCCACTACCAAGCCTCACATCAAGGAGGAGTGCCTGGTCACTGTGCCATGCTACAAGCCTATAGGTAAGCAGCTGCCCCTAAACAAACTGTGCATGCGCGCACACACACACACACAAACATACACACACACACACACACAGACACACACACACACACAAATATACACACATTTGCAAACACACACACACACAAACACACACACACACGCACACAAATACACACACGCGCAAAACAACTCACTCTTTCTCCGCTGCTTTAGAGAAGCTCCCAGTCGAGGCTAAGCCTCCGTGGTTCAAGCAGGCCATCGAGCTGGAGGAGGAGATAGTCGTGTCGGAGGAGCCCACGTGAGTTTTGGGGGCCCCGATGGGCCACACTGTCCCCTTACACAGTGATCTTCATAAGATGTGCAGGCTTTTGTTCCTGGCCAGCAGTAACAATGAATTTGATTTACGTAGAGATTTCTGCTGTTCAAAGTGCATGTTAGTGCCCTATACCTAAGTAGTAATTCTGTCATTAATATAGTCATAACATAGTAACAACATGTTGTTATGTCTAATGTGCTTATTACAGCCAAGACTGTATGTTACTGAACAATTGGTTTCACACTCTCACTGAAAAGCCTTAGACAACAAGATGGCCTCCGGAGCCATTTGGCACAGTCACCTACGAGATGACAACCACCGTTTCCTCTAGAAAGCGGATGCTCTGTTGAAACCATTACAGGTGCGGTGATTTAGGTGGAGAAACGCGGCTATAGCCACAGCTACGGCGTCTCCAGATGCAGAACCCGGAAAACAGGGAGATTTACAACATTAAATATCCGTTTTACAGATTTAACGTCGCTCCGCCGGGGGAAGGAAGTGAGAGCCAGGCCCCAGATACTGGGTTTCTGCAAAGGCCTCGGGGTCCCCTGGCTGTGATTTACCTAGAGGTTAAACTGAGGTAGACTTAGGGCCTTGCTGTTGCGTCCTGTATAGTAGCTCCAACCATGTCAACATCCATTTTCTCCAAGCCTTTCGGCAGCTGCAGTTCTGTACATATTCGGTTTTCTCGAAATTGAATGAACTATGTTAATTTGTTTGCCCTTCCACCTGTGTGTGTGTGTGTGTGTGTGTGTGTGTGTGTGTGTGTGTGTGTGTGTGTGTGTGTGTGTGTGTGTGTGTGTGTGTGTCTGTGTGTGTGTGTGTGTGTGTGTGTGTGTGTGTGTGTGTGTGTGTGTGTGTGTCTGTGTCTGTGTGTGTCTGAGTACCAGAGAGGTTTCATCCCTTTTTGCTGACACACTGAAACAGCTTTGTCGAGGTTGATAAATGGACGAGGATTTTGGCAGCCATTGTTGACTCCAATGATAATGCTGGAATATGTCATGAAATGTCTCCTCCAATGTGATTCAGTTCTCTCATCAAGACCAGCAGCACCATTACCCAATATCCTTCATGACATGGAATAGCATGTTAGCCTTTTTGAAACATCTCTTTCTCTGACTTGTGTTTTGGAGAGAGAAGCAAGAGAGAGGCACCCAGTGCCAAAGCATATGATTTTGAAAGCATGTCTTCCCCCAAAAAGCACATAAATAACTGCGTATAATACGCTGTCGCTTGCAGGCCAACAACAATATCTGCCTGCCATATGGGTCCAGGTTACGGATGTGAGAGAATCGAGGAGGAAATGCCTGTGTTAGACTTATTGCACCTCCATCGCCAGGGCTTTAAGCCTGCCATTAACCACCGCTGTGCAACTGCATGAAAAACCTTTCACACCCGTGACCAAACAAAAGGATTCTATTGTTGGAACAGCGGAACGCGAATTAATTTCAACTAAATGAGCATTTGTAAGATACCAACACATTTGATATTATAACATGTCTTAAGTTATAATCACTTGACAATGAAGTGCAGCAAGACTCCATGAAGAACACCCACCTTGTTTACAAAGTCACAGATGTGTCCTATCCAGCTACCCATAAATACAGACATCATTGCAGACCTAGGGACCCCAATTTGCTGGAGCAAAAATTACCTAACAAGTCAGAATACTCTACAGCATGATTGTTGTACCTTGTCTTTAAAAATGTTTCTGAGAAAACACTTTTTTTTAACCAGAGTTTTAGTAAAACAGTCTGAAAATACATTTGCATATCATGGAAACACTAGACACATTATTCAAAACTCCCATTGGATTATTTCTCATTGCATCTATTAGAAATATGAAGGTAAAGATGGCTGACTTTACTCCCATATTATACATTTTTGCACATGCAAATTGGAGCCTCTAGTGTTGACATTGTAGCTGATGTTCTAATCCCCAACTCATGCCTGTGACTCATCTGTTTGTATATCACAAATTACTCTTTAAGCACTTGTAAAGACCCAACTAAACTGCAATTATGAGTTATTTATTGAAGTGGCTTGTAAAGCTGAGAATGTTGCTTTGTTGTGGTTTCACAGCTCAGCCAGGGAAGAATGTCTGACACCAGTTCATAGATGTAAACATTTCTGTGCTTTCCATGTCGGAATGCAACACCAATAGAATGTCTTGGTGGATTGGAGAGAGGCCAGAGGAAACTGAACTGTGGTTCCATTATAAGTCCATTAGGTAAAATGATGACCCACTGCGGGCACATATGAGGCTATCCTTGGTGTGTGTGTGAATACCAGCCTGTAAAAAGTTATATGGGTATTCTATTCAAACACTGAAGAGTAATAAGTTATGCCCAAGTGAAGATCAGAATACCAAGATCAAGATGGTTTCTGAAAGGGTCAGGGTAATATTGTTCTCCAAATTGGTCTCTTCTGTCCAGAATAGTTTTGATTATACCATGTGCAGTACATTCTGATATGGGCTCATCCAAGGTGTTGAGTGTATAAACAGTTGTTTTTTAATCAGGAATAGACACACAGTAATGCTTTCAAGTGTATTGATAAGAACACTTCATTGTCTGTCTAGCCCTACTGTATCTGCGACCTTCTTCTTTCATTGGGCTCTGCTCCCTCTGAGGAAGTTCAATGACCCAGGAGTCTCTGGATGCCGCTCTCTCTCTCTCTCTCTCTCTCTCTCTCTCTCTCTCTCTCTCTCTCTCTCTCTCTCTCTCTCTCTCTCACTCTCACTCTCACTCTCACTCCCTCCCTATGACTCCCTTCCTAACACAGTTGCATGTGTGACAGCTCTGTTTCTGAGCCCTACCTTTCTCACACTCCTGAAGGCAGGCTGGCGATCAAGCCGTCCAGCTTTCGGAGAGGCCAATAAAGTCCACTGATCTACAAGTATTTCCCCTCTCTGATCCATTCTTAAAGACGAGGAAGGACGCATCAAAGCAATTTATCCAAGAGAGGCCGCTCCTAATGCCTCGCAGCTGTTCAATTAACCACAGCAGGGCTGGGTTTCAGAAATACTTTGTCAGTTTATGAACTTAGCAAATGACTAAAATCTGTGAGAGTCGGGGAAATGCCAGAACGCGGCTCTGTTCTCTATCTCTGAGACTTTAGCTTTACTGCTGGTCTGTATTTTACACAACTTTATCAGATATTCAGTAGTATTGTCTATTTGTAAACTTGTGTTATTTATTATGTGTGTGTGTGTGCGTGCGTGCGTGCATGTGTGTATAACTGTGTCCATGCATGTGTTTAAACCATCATTGGTGTGTTTGCAGGTTCATCCCGAGGCCCTGGCAGCCCTGCAGTAGAACATGTGGCGCAGGGACCCAGAGGCGGACAGTGAAATGCCAGGTCATGCTGTCCTTCACCCAGACGGTGGCTGACCTACCGGATGATGAGTGTGAGGGGGCCAAGCCTCTGGGGAGCCAGCCCTGCTATCGTACCCCCTGCCCTGGGCTGGAGGGCCAGGAGGAAGAGGAGGAGGAGGATGGGGCCCCTCAGAAAGAGGAGCTGCATGATTGGGAGTATGAAGGATTCACAGAGTGCTCTGAGAGCTGTGGAGGAGGTATGGAACATAGGGTGCCTAACTGTACCCACACTTTCAGATGTGGCAACACATACAGTATATATGATGACAGTTAGAAGAGCACTTTTACCATTAAAGGTCATACATCACTGACTCCCATTCTGACAGCAGCTGGGCTAGCACCATGCCAGGGAGACAGCTTATTCCAACATTCTGCCAGCTCCAGTTAGGAACACCTTTTATCTCTGGGCACCTCTGAAGCCCAGCCTTGCACAATTTAAAAGCCCCCTCTTCGCCCCCTTCCTTCCTCTGTACTGTCCTGTGTGTGTGTGTGTGTGTGCGTGCGTGCGTGCGTGCGTGCGTGCGTGCGTGCGTGCGTGCGTGTGTGTCTGTGTGTGTTTGTTCATGTGAGTGCATGTGTATGTGTGTGAAAACCCCAAGCCCCCATTCTGGGATGATTAGAGACCCGTATCTGGTGTCACACACACAACCAGAGGGCTGCGCTCCTGTGGACCATCACACCAGTGCCTCCTTTGAAGTCACGGGACAGCATCTGCCACCCCCATTATCGCCCCCTGACATCAGAAGCGAGCTCAGAGATTTATGTACAGCCACCTTTAACACACACTGACATCACGTCCTGAACGTTTCTTCAATGTGGGAACTAGATCCATAGCAGGCACCTCTGTTGTTTTCATGTTCATTTGGCCCCGTTTGATTTGTTTTCACAAAGGCCATAATATTTGGGTTTTCTCCATTGCAACGGCTGTTGCTGATGTTCATGCTTGTGTGCTCAGCTCTAGTATTATGCACTGAAATAAAGGCCTACTCTTGCACTGTATCATTAATTTCATAATTCTATAAAAACGGTTTTGGAGCAGCAAATTGTGAGCAGACATTTACTTTATGTCTTTTGTTTTTAGTTTTTTGTCCACCTCCTGTTTTCCATTTGAGTTGGCTTAATTCCTCTCTCTCAACCAATATGTAAATAACCATAAAAGAGATCTTCATCTCTACACATAACTTTGGGGCTAGCATTCACAGATGCTACTGTTGGTTTGTTTTGATCTATTTTTCCTATGAAGCGCATTGTATTACATTTGTGTACGAAATGTGCTACAGTATATAAATAAAGTTTGATTTGATTTGATGTACAATAAATGGTCCTCAGTATAACTTCTGAAAGGATTTCCTCTTGAAGGACAGCAAACGTCAGTCAACATGTGTTATGTGCGGTTGTACTGTAGGGGTGCAGGAGGCGGTGGTGATCTGTCTCAACAAGCAGACGAGGGAGGCAGCCGATGAGAGCCTGTGTGTGACGTCACGCCGGCCACCGCAGCTCCTCCAGGTCTGTGCCGCCCAAACCTGCCCACCCAGGTAAGACCCCACAACCTGACGAAAACATTGCCCTTGTACATTACCCCCATAGGTCAGCTGTGCCAAGTTAAGAGAAACACCATGTTTCTCCTTAAAATATGTTTTAGTGGTCTTTTGAATGTTATTCAGTTACTCCTCCACCATTTGAAATGTGTTATGTCTGATAATTGAGAGCAGATTTCCATGTCCAAATGTATCACTTCCACTACGAAATATGAAGGGGAATATGTCTAAACCCACCGAGCTATGTCTCTTTCAGTCAAGGGAGACATCTAACCTCAAACTAGTCCTACTCACCAGTAGACTGGGCCATTTACCCTAGTCCATCATACCTACCTTGGGGACAGCTGAGTGTTCCCAACCTCCCTTGTCATCACTCTCAACTTAACCCTACTCCTCAGCCCACTTAACCCACCCTTCAACAGTTCTTCAGTTAGCCTCACTCCCAGACCCAGTCACTTTGACAAGGAAGGACGGAGACAAATGGTTAGTCCCTCTGAGGGCAGGAAATTAAGCCAGTATGGAAGCCAGTAGGAAGCAGTCTGAGACAGACACAATGGAGATCAGATATCAGCCGGGACAGCCCCCCGAGGGCCTCTGTAATATCAGACCTGTCCGTCGTCTGCAGAGTGAAGAGCTCCAAGAGGAACAGCACAGACTTAAGGTATATGTCAGGGGAGGCTGGTGGAGGTAGAAATCAGAGGACAGGCTCCATTCTATGCAAACAATGAGCCTGTCCTCCGATTTCTACTTCCACCAGCCTCCATGGTATATGTACAGTGTATGGCACATTCTGACAGTGATTCAACGTGGATGCTTTACCAAAAATGTATTACTCACAGTCTGGGATTCAATCAATTGAAAGTGGAGAGTTTCGGCACGCACAGAGCATTCAAATGTGTTTGATTTGTGTATAGATATTGTATGTACTGTCATGAAACATCTGCATTATGACATATGTATCTGTAAGAGATATGTATTTGGGACATTACACAGTATATTGTTAAAATGTCTGAACCATAGCAGAATGATGAGTAGATTTTGTGGTAGGCCACACGTTCAGAGTTTAGAGTTTACAGTCCCGGTGTTCTACTGCTGCTCATACTCGTTAGAAAACGTAGGGGCTCGCCGCCTGCCCCCGGTCTATTTTTCCAGGCCTCGGATTCTGTTTTCAAGCACAACAAACGCTGTGTTGAACTTGTTTCCCTTGGCCCGTGACCCCCTCCCTCAGGCCTCCTCATCCCCGTCCCATTTTCAACAACAGGGTTTGGATCCTTTTTCCTCCAAAGCGAAGCCATGGACCCTGTTTGCTTTCCTGGAGATAATCACTGATCTGTATGCAGTTGAATAAGTCGGCAGATAAAGTTAGAGATGGTTTGGTTGGTTGGTTGGATAGAATGTTAGATAGATAGATAGATAGATAGATAGATAGATAGATAGATAGATAGATAGATAGATAGATAGAATGAGCCCGGGGTACTTCAGTGGAGTGGGTAGACAGTTGGTTTATCAATCAAACAATCAATCAAGCTTTATTTCAAACAAAATTGCAATACAAGGTGCTTAACAGTAAAATTGTAAACAGTAAAATACATAAGTACAGAACATACAAGCATACATACATAAATATATACATACTTACATACATACATACATACATACATACATACATACATACATACATACATAGAGAATAGAATAGAAATAGAAATAATAATGGATTAAGAGTAAATAATGGTAAATAAAAAGAAAACAAAAATAGAAGTGCAAATGGGTTAAGAGAAAGTTAAGCTAAAAAGGTGTCTTGAGGTTTCTTTTAAAAGTGTTTATGGATTGTGTGTTTATGGATTGTGACACCCTATTCCAGAAGCGAGGACCATAGACACTAAAAGCTGCCTCCCCGTATTTCTTTGTCCTCACCCCGGGCATGACTAAAAGACCAGTGTCAGAGGACCTGAGAGGTCTCGATGGACTGTAAACTGAAAACATATCTGACAGGTATTCAGGCGCTAGACCATTTAGTGATTTGAATACCAGTAAAAGGATCTTGAAATCAATTCTAAAACTGACAGGCAGCCAATGAAGAGACTTTAAGACAGAAGAGATGTGTGTTCTTCGTCTGGTCTTGGTCAATACACGTGCTGCTGCATTCTGAATGATCTGTAGCTTGTTTATAGTTGCATAAGTCTCTCAGTATCTGCCTGGTAGAGAAATGGTTGCACTTTGGCAATATTTCTAAGGTGATAAAAAGCGTTTTTAGTGATATTACTGAATAAAATAAATAAACTGATAAACTTGGTGTTTTGTCCTAGAGACTTTAAGCTAGTGCATAGTTTCTCTCGTTCAACCTTTGTTTCGATGATTAAGACCTCCGTCTTATCTTTCCTAAACCAGTCTGAAACGGACCAACACAATTTTGTAATCTTTTAGTAAGGATGTCATGATCAACTGTATCAAATGCAGCGCTTAAATCTAAGAGTACTAATATTGTGAGTTTATTGTCATCTATATTCATTCTTAAGTCATTTACGACCTTAACTAGTGCTGTCTCAGTACTATGGTGGGGACGAAAACCAGATTGAAATTTCTCAAGTGTACCGCTGAAATGAAGGTAATCATTTAGCTGTCTGAATACTAGTTTCTCAAGAATTTTACTTAAAAAGGAAAGGTTTGAGATTGGCCTGAAGTTATTTAGTACTAAAGGATCCAGGTTATTTTTCTTTAGGAGGGGTTTTACAACAGCATTTTTCATTGCCTTGGGGAAAGTACCAGTGAGCAGGGAGTCAGATTGGTGAGGGTCAAGGAGGCTGTTTTGAAGGAGATAGTGAGACAGTTGGTTAGAGACAGCACGTTCATGGGTTTTAGATAAGGAGAGAAGCGATACCGGTCTGTAGTTATGGACAGCAGATGGGTCAAGAGTTGGTTTCTTGAGAAGAGGCTTGACTCTGGCTGTCTTAAAGGCAGCTGGGACAGATCCTGTGGATAGAGAGGAATTGATTATGATGGTAAGGAATGGACAGAGGAAGAGAGAGCCGTGAGGGGAGGGTACACAGGTTCCAACGAGAGGATACAGTGTGGGTAAAGTCTGACTGGGAGGGGGTGGATTTGAGGGGAAGATACAAGATACAAAATGGTGATCAGAAACTGGAAGAGGGGTAACATTAAGGTTGGAGGTATGGGACGATCTGGTGAAGACAAGATCGAGCTGATTGCCCGCCTCATGAGTCGGAGGAGAGTGGGACAGGTTAAGGTCGAAGGAGGAGAGAAGGTCAAGTACTCCAGACGAGTGAAGCTTCTCTGACTGGATGTTGAAGTCACCCAGTAGTGTGAGCGGTGTGCTGTCCTCAGGGAAGAAGCTGAGAAGAACATCCATCTCTTCTAAGAAGTCGCCAACAACAATGTGAAGTTTGACAGGGGAGGTGACAGAAACAGCATGGAATTCGAAGGTGGATATGGACAGTCACTTAGGTGAGATGAGGAGTCCTGTGCATCCCCCTCGACCAGAGAGTCGAGGGGAATGAGAAAAGGAGTAGGCATCAGAGAGGGCTGCTGGAGTAGCTGTGTTTTCTGGTGTAATCCATGTCGCTGTGAGAGCAAGGAAGTGGAGGGATATGAAGCAGGTGTAAGCTGAGATAGCCTCTGCTTTCCGGACCGCTGACTGGCAGTTCCAAAGTCCTCCCACAACAGTGAGGTCGTGGTCAGATGAACATGGTTGGTAGACTAGATTAGATGGGTGGCGAGGGGGGATGTAGCATCTATGTGTCCTCCTGAGGGATGAAATAACAGGAATGGGGAGAAAGCACATCGTGATATTTGCCGGTATAGAGATAGGTTTGTGGGCAATACAAGATGTAGGTAGTGCTCAATATACTCAGAGTAGTGAAAAAATAAATCAATGGAATAAAAATACTTTGCAGTTTGGCCTTCCTCTCAGGCCTTCCTCGATGGACTCCACAGATTGACTCCTTTGTCTTCGTGTCAGGAGGCTGTCGCAGAGGCTGTCGCTCTTTGACCGTCAGGATAGAAGTGCAGATTCTGTAATTGCTGATGACTGCAGCCCCTCCCATGGTTGCAGCCCCTCCCACCTAACAATCAGTTAACGACCTGACAGACTTCACCACTCAGTCCAAATGTATTTAGTTCTAGTCGAAGCTGAGTAGGGACTTAAATACCTTGCAGAGAAGTTTCAGCCCCTCCCACTGGAGATTGACAACAATTGGACTTATGATTTATTGGTTTTCATTAGTTTAAGAGATTTTATTTATTACTAAAGTCCATTTTCTCTTTTTAGGTTCACTGTTGGTTCAACCATAGGCAGCTTCTTCATAGCTTTTGACCATCCTTTTGACCACCTCTATGCCATCCTTGTCTGTGTTGATGCAGGTGGGAAACAGGAGAGTGGAGTTTGTGCTCTGCCACCTGTGGCGTGGGTCTCATGACGCGTACTGTGGCCTGCACTCACCATCCTTCCAGGGACAGCAACCGCACAGAGAGCGTGAGGGACGAGGAGTGTCGGACCCCAAAGCCCAGACCTGTCCAGGCGTGCAACCGCTTCGACTGCCCTCCCATGTGGGACCCACGTGACTGGGGACAGGTAAGACCATGTGCAGGACACTGGGAGAGTGGATTTCCTGATTACAAACTCATAATTTTCCCAATATCCTTTTTCCACAATTAGCCTTTGGTAAAGGGATAGGTCACTCTTTTACAACTTAAAGTCAGATGGTTCCTTACTTTGAAAGTCGTCTATGGACAAGGAGGGTTTAAATAGCCACTACGTACTTCAATTAACTTTAGCCACTGCCAGAAATAAACCAATGGAAGTGATTGACCAAATCACCTCAAATTAAAAAGGTTTTTGCAAACATAGTGTTCCCGTAGCTGTGGTGGCGGGACCCAGAGGCGAGACATGCTGTGTAAGCAGAGACTGGCGGACGGCAGTGTCCTAGAGCTGCCTGACACCTTCTGCCCCTCTCTGATCCCCCCAACCCAGCAGCCTTGTGACCAACAAGAGTGCCCGCCTCGTTGGGCCACCACAGACTGGTCGCAGGTACTGATGCATCTAAATCAATCAATCAATCAATCAACTAATCAACCTAAGTATTCATTCTAATCTATCAATTAATTATGTGATGTTTGGGCAACACATTATTCAACAGTCTGCTTTACTCATGTGCACCATTTGGTACCAGGTAGTTAGTAGTTCCTGTGTGTCCTTTCCATTGGCTAGTGCTCGACCACCTGTGGAGAGGGGAGCCAGAGGCTACAGGCGGTGTGCAGGAGGCAGGGGGAGGGAGGGCAGCTCCAGACCGTTGCCCCCGAGGCCTGCGCCCCCACACCCCAGCCCACCAGAGTCCGAGCATGCTCCCTTAGGCCCTGTGAGAGTAAGAGATCCTCTGTTTGGGGACGAGGCCTATACTGTTCATTCATACTGTAGTCAGAGAGAGAGTAGCCAGAGGGGTTAGACACCAAGCAAGCATAACATTCCAGAGTCAACTATGAATCCACTTGAGCTGCATATGTAGCATGCCATATGTGTGTAAGTCAGGGTTGAGGTACATTCAGTTTGAACTAGAAATTCTCAATTGAAAACAACAGCCATTTTTGAATTTATGCGTAAAATGAAAGTTACGACTAACCCTGTTTTCAGTCCGATTTGTTTTCAGTTACAGTAGTTCTTGTAGTTGAGTATTAAGATGAATTGAAGATCTTATACCTCTTTTAAAGATGCATTTTGCTTAACTATTTGTTTGAGTAAAATTGTGTGCTATTCCTTTTTCCTCCCAGAGACCATCAAGCCATTGGTTGTGAAGCCGGACCCCAGCATCCTGGCTCAGAAGAAGGTGTACATCCAGTGGAAGAAGGGCAAGAAGCTGCAGTTCGTGGTGGGCGGCTACGCCTACCTGCTCCCCTGGACCTCAGTTGTCCTCCGCTGTCCTACCCGCCACTTACGCAAGGGCCACATCCAGTGGCTAAAGGAGGGGAAGCCTCTGGCCGGCCTGCCCCACCTCTCGCTCACCCCAATGGGATACGTCAAGATCCAACAGCTCCGGCCCTCTGACACAGGAGTCTATACATGTGTAGTGGGTCAGAACCAGGAGCACTTTGTGCTCAAGCTCATTGGCGGTAAGCAGAAGCTCACTGTGCCCGAAGGGGAGTCTTGGCTCACCAATGCCCAGGGGAAGGCGAGCCAGCCGGGTGTAGCGATGGTGGGAGAGAGGGAGCTGCGTCTCTCTCTCAGTCAATACGACACCATCGTCCAACGCCTTCTCGACCTCAAAGGCTCCACTCAAGATGGCCTCAGCTTTGTCGAGATTCCCGACTCCAGCGAAAGGAACAGGTCCACCCTAGAGGACGAGGAGTCCCTGGAACCCTCCAGTCCCATTATGTTAGTGGTGGACACCCATCGACTAGATGAGGTCACCCGCAACCTGTCTGAGGGTTTGGGAGAATCTAAGGGGGAACAGCTCATCGCTCAGCTACTCAGTGAGCTGACCAGGAGCCATGGGGAGAGCAATGAGTCCACCCTGCACCCCCCGGAGAGGCCTGAATCCTCCACCCAGGGCCCCTTCACTCACAAGCCCAACACCAAAGCCTCTATCCAGGCGACCAGGCCCAGAGGCCCTGTTATAATCCAGAGACCCCACAAGGTTGGTGGAGTGTCGTCCTCGGAAGTGGTGGCCCATGTGGGGACCCCAATCCTGCTGTCCAGACAGGCGTTGAGTGTGGAGCTGTGGTGCGAAGTGCTTGGAAACCCTGAGCCCACCATCGTCTGGGCAAAGGATGGGAAGGAGCTTTGTTACAGTAGCAGGTAAGGAGGACTACCCCCGGCTCATGACACAGACTAAGCCTATTCTTGGAATAATTTGGCATTGACACGTTGGTAACAGTTGCCTCTATACCTGTGTAATAACTGTAATTACTATAGTAACAACATTAGTATGTTGTTACCTAGGCATTATATTTTCATGGACTGTGTTTATGCTCAGTGTCACCACTAAGGTTCTACACCTCTGTTTTGGGTAACTAACTGTCCTGAGTTCAGTTGCTGTCTTGTTTGTGTTAGAACTGTCTTGAATTCAGCTGTTGTCTTGTTTGTGTTAGAACTGTCCTGAGTTCAGTTGCTGTCTTGTTTGCGTAAGAACTGTCCTGGGTTCAGTGGCTGTCTTGTTTGTGTGGTGGCAGAGTAGGCCTCTTGCCAGGCGGTTCCCTGAGGATCCAGGCTCCTGGCGATGTGGACACAGGACTCTACACCTGCACTGCAAGGAACCATCTGGGCTCTACCTCACTGTCCTCACGGCTGCAGATGTCAGGTAAGAGACACATTATCAACATATTAAGAACATGCTACTAACATGCAGTACCATATCAGACTCAGATAAGAACGTTAGTATAGAGTAGTGTTGGTGTCCATTCCTGGTCTTGGCTTTTAAATCCAAGGCCAGAACTAGAATTCACACCTAATTCGAACCCAGCAAATCTTCAAGATTAAATCTTCAAGACCTAGCAAATCTTCATTCTTTAACAACAGCTCCCCACAAACACACACACTAAACTCCGGAGGCCAGTCTTGCTGAGTCAGCAGTGGAGAATGTCCACAGCACGTGGCTGGGGTCACCTCGGAGCTGCTCCGACTCTCCTCTCCACAGAGTATGATTAGTCACGACCTCCCCGCACTGTGAACAAAGAGCCGCCACTGTCGGTTTCCTGATGCACCGGCCTTTCCTTCTCCATCCGACAACGATTACAGACTCCAGGCAGCGTTTCAAAGCAGATTAAGTGGGTGCGCCCGCTCGCCTAATCTAAATGGAGGGGATAAGAGGCTTAAAGTGTTGAAAAGGGTCCAAACTATGTCTTCCGAGCCTTTCAAGTACAGCCCAGCAAAAGGCCACGTATCATGGGTGTATTTCCGACACTTCACTCGTCTCAAGGAGGATATGCATAACACGACTTGAAACAAAGTGCTGTACAGTACATTCACTCCCAAGTCAAGCTAATACATGATAGAGCCTATATGAGACAACTGCTGATACATTGTCAAACCATAACCTTGCATTCTGAAAATAGCTAGAAGTAGGGCAGATTGCAGATACAAAATGTATTCAGTTAGGCCTGTCTAAGAATTCTTAGATGGTTCTAGCTTGAGTGTGTAAAACTCATTGCTAAATGTCTGACGCCGAATCGCGTCCCAAGTGCTGATTATGCATTAAACCATTTATCATTTATTTAAAATCATTTATCTTTCTATTTGAGAGTGCTGGCCATATTATTTATTATTATTATCAAATAATTCCCCTGGATCTCTCCCTTACCAATTCTCCTGCGATGTCCTCTGAGTATGATTTTGTCTCTTGGTGTGTTTGTGTTTTTAGGTGACAAAGGAGGGAACAGTCTCCAAGGTGATGGTATGGCAGAGAACGTGTCACTGTGTAGAGAGAGGAGTAACAGCAGCCACACACCAGACCCCTGCCATGGACAAGCCTGCCCCCTAAGGTAGGATTGTGTTACTGTATACTTTTCAACATGATCCTAACCTATCTGCCCATGCTGCAACAACTTGCCAACTTGTGTGTGTGTGTTTAAGCACTGGATAACAATGCTTATATAGTACCTTGCAATGCATGCAGTATGGTCATTTAGCTGACACTTTTAGCCATTGTGAGTTATAGTAAACACATATCCAGTGTGTTTACTATACTCAGTGAATGTGGCCTGGTGGGAATCAAAGCCACAATCCTGGAGTTGCAAGCACCATGTTCCAATCAGCAAAGGCCATGGCACCACATGGGCTGTTGCTGTTGCTACAGTATTCAGTCCTTATGGTGGACTCTTCCTAGACACAGAGAGGGATTGCAGCGTAGTGAAGTGAAATGATGCAGAGAGAGCGGTGGAGTGGGGTTTTATAGAGCTCTCCTCAGCGAGGCCCTAGAGGAGTTTCCTGTCTAGTCTCTGACATCCTACTGTACTGTCTGTCAGCTCTCATTCATTGTGTGTGTGTGTGTGTGTGTGTGTTGGTGTGTGGTGTGGTGTGTGTGTGTGTGTGTGTGTGTGTGTGTGTTGGTGTGTGGTGTGGTGTGTGTGTGTGTGTGTGTGTGTGTGTGTGTGTGTGTGTGTGTGTGTGTGTGTGTGTGTTGGTGTGTGGTGTGGTGTGTGTGTGTGTGTGTGTGTGTGTGTGTGTGTGTGTGTGTGTGTGTGTGTGTGTGTGTGTGTGTGTGTGTGTGTGGTGTGTGCCGTGGTGTGGGTGTGTGGGTGTGTTTGTGTGTGTCCTTTCACTGACAAAGCAATTCATTGTCACTTACTGTAGCTGCAGTATATTAGGGGTGCACTGTGTACTCCTCAGCCATCAGTTGCAAGGAAAGGCAGAACAACTGCAGGACAGTGGTTGTGCAGGACAGTGGTTGTGCAGGACAGTGGTTGTTCACCCCTGATCTATGTCCTCTCTCTCCTGTGGCGTAGATGGCTAGCGTCCCCCTGGTCCCCCTGCCCAGTCAGCTGTGGAGGGGGGCTGCAGAGTCGCAGGGTGAGCTGCCAGCGGGGGCCGGAGGGCAGTGCCAGTGAGGTGGATGGGCAGCGTTGTGCAGGGGCAGGGAAGAGACCCCCGGACACGCGGCCCTGCAACCCTCTGCCCTGTGTGAGGTGGGCGTCCACTCCCTGGGGTCCGGTGAGTAATCTTGTCCATGGCAATCTCTGTGGAATGTACTTTATTTTACCTATTTCCCAATCCCAGCTATTGATGTTCTATTGCACACATTTAAAGCATTTTGAGATTTGATGTAAATGAAAAGCACTCTATGAAGAAAATTACAACACCACAATTTTTTATAATGGTAAAAAAAATTAAAAAGAATCCCATGGATGATGTTTGAGTTTTTAAATTGTCCACAAGGTGGCAGCTTAGTCATTTTTTCCCACACTGTTGTTCCACTGAAAGGTGTGTGTGAGGCCTTTTATTTTAGGACTGTTGAATAACACAAGAATGCCCCAATCAAACTACAATATCATGCATTCAGATGCTGTATAAATGACTGCTAACATTTCCATATGTACAATAAATGGTATGACATCTGTGTGTTCCAGTGTCATGGTCACTGTGTGGGACCCCGTCTGGCCACGCAGCACTGCCATGTGTTCTGCCAGGATGGGAACTCCACCAAAGTCCCCCAAAGGATGTGCAGCACACTCCACAGGCAAGTCTCTTTGATACAGTCAAATTGTTGCGACCCTTGCTCCTAATGTCATCCATTTACTGTTATATAAGAACAAAACAATTGGTACATTTTAAGGTAGTATATTAGTATAGATAGAGGTATTACAGATACATTTACAGAAACATTTTGTAAGACAAATAGACATACAATGCAGTCTGAACTAGAGAGTAATAAAAACAAATCTGCATTTGTGTGTGTGTGTGTGTGTGTGTGTGTGTGTGTGTGTGTGTGTGTGTGTGTGTGTGTGTGTGTGTGTGTGTGTATGTACAGGCCTACGTCACACAGGAACTGCACAACGGAGGCGTGTGCCCTGCATTGGCGCGTGGGGCCCTGGACACAGTGCACTGCCACCTGCGGGCGCCATGGTTTCCAGTCACGCCATGTGACCTGTGCCCATCGCCGCAGTGGCAAGCCCACGCGCGAGCACCACTGCACGTGGAGGCCCCGCCCTCCCAGCTGGCAACGATGCAATATCCTGTCCTGTGGAAGAGGTGAGTTTAGTATCACTATGTCACTATCCTTGATTATACTGTCAGTAACAGTATCTCAACTCACATACAGTATAATAGGCCTACTGCTCTGCCCCATTTTTAGTCCTCACTTTATCTGCAGTGTTCTAGTATTGAACATGTATGATTTCTCCCACTAGAAATACCATTATAATAGTCTAAATGACCCTCCCTGTGTGTGTGTGTGTGTGTGTGTGTGTGTGTGTGTGTGTGTGTGTGTGTGTGTGTGTGTGTGTGTGTGTGTGTGTGTGTGTGTGTGTGTGTGTGTGTGTGTGCGTGTGTGTGTGTGTGTGTGTGTGTGTCAGCAGGCGAGTGTCGGGACAGCACCAGGTACTGTGAGAAGGTACGGCAGCTGGAGCTCTGCCCCCTGCCCCAGTTCAAGACCCGCTGCTGCCAGTCCTGCCGAGACACCTGAGAGGAGGCGGGGGGTCTTAGGGACAAGGGACAGGTCCGTAGACTCACAGAGCAGAGACCCCATCCCCCCTACATACCGTCCTGTGGGAATGGGCCAGGACCGGGGACAGGAGTTTGTTAGAGGGTTTGGAGGGTTTCAATGCCCCTACCAAGTGTGGATGTGATCCACATTCCCCAACAAACTAAGGAGAAACTTAGGGGACTGGCCTCAAGTACATTTGTTTTGGTAAGAGAGGGCATCACTGTTAATTAAACCTTATGAAGGCTTTGGTTATGTTTTTTTTCCTGTTGTTCATGACAACTGCTTTTCCGATGGACAGAAAAGCGATGAGACACTTTGTCAGAGTTCCATTGCCAGCCTCAGAGAGAATGCTGTGTTACTCTGTTGTAGCCAATCACCATGGACAAGTCATAGGAGGCCGTTGAGCCACGGGACAGCCATAAAGACGGACAGACCCCACGTTAAAAGACAATTAGTGAAACGTTTGTGTTACTACCACTGGATACTGAAAGTGTGTTTTTTCCATCAAAGACCTTCTTTTGAATGCTTTTATCTTTGTTGTTCGCTAACAACCATCTTATGAATCAGCTCAGATTAAAAGAGGAGATCTGCCATTAGATACCTTTACTCCAATGTGTTTTAACTCCAAATTAACATCATCAAAGAGTACATGTTTATTATGCCATTGATTGCACTAATATAGTAGGCCATACCAGAAAGGCCCATATTAATTTAATACACTCAATGTTATACAGTGTCCATGTTGTGACAATGATGATGAAACAGTATAGCTGTATAGTCAGTAAGAGCACAAACTCAAACAACAAGACAGAGTAAAAAGGTGCGACTCCTGTTTTTGCACTCAATTCTTCCCCAAGTCTTTGTTAAGAACATGGCTTGTTGAGATTTTATCTTACCTTATTTGTGTTTTACAGTTGTTGATATTTGTTGTAAGTATCTTGATTTTTATATGTCAGGATTCTGATTTGTTGTTACATTACACAAGGAAGCCTCTTTAACCACTTTGGGATGTCATGCCAGTTCTGAACGCACGGCTAGCCCACTTAACCCTCATACACACCAGCCTGAATATCTCTCCTCCAACCTTTTGCTGTGGCTACTTTTTACTGGCTACTACTAAATGGGTCCTGTGCTTCTCTCCAGACCTAAGCAGTGCTGCCTCACACATTTAGGCTGTAATATAATGTTATTGTTATGCCATCCAAGCATAAAATGTCTGGATAAAGAGTTCTGGGTCAAAATTATTTTCATTGAATGACTTTAGTTGTAGTTAATTTAGCTTGCCTGGTGCACCAGGTGTGCAGAGTTTGCACTTTTGGGACTATTTCATCTGCTCCATCATACTGAGCATGCTATTGGGAGAAAACAAATACTGTTTTAACCGACATTGGGTTATATTAGACGATAATCTCTAGACTTCGTTATTCAATACAGATTAAAAGTGCTTGCCCAGTCACCAAGCACTAGTTGGTTGATATTATAGTCAATCAGATAGTAATGTTTCTACCAGGAGAGTTTCACTTACTCTCAGGTTTTGTAGATATGTGTTTTGCCACAGTTATTCTCTGTACTGTCTTTGAACTATTTATTACCATGTGTGTTAATGTGCAAATGCAATTGTTTGGTAAACGATTAGAGGGTTTGGTAGAATGTGTGTGTACATTGTTGTACCATAGGTGACGTGAGCTATGAACATGCTGTGGCAGCCTCCTCTGTAGACTTGCTGTGTTACTTTTTATGTCAAAGCCTGGTCACTCATTAGACAATAAAGTCAATTACATTCCTTTCATGAAGCCTTTTATTTGCTTTTGATGCTTTTCTTTCTCATATTCATATTGTGATGACAACTAAGTGCAACTTCCTAGGAAATTGTCAAATACTGTAGTAGTTTGTTTCTTTTACAAATGGAGTAGTCTGTAAGTTGCTGTCTCTGCTCTTCTATAGATTCTGCCACCAGAGGCATTCAAGGATAAGAATTTGGTTTGTTGTCCCCAAAATTAGACCTCATTGGATAGCAGGTGAGGACACATCTCTCCACACCTATGAGCAAAAGCTTAGGAGTTCTGGTTACTTGTTTACATTTCGATGGTTTGGTACGCTAAAATCCATTAGTTCTGTACTGATCTTAACTAAAACATCTTATGGGCCATAGAAAGGCAGCCTATTGTCTTTTGAAATCTTTTGAAATACTCATACATAGTCATGACTCATACATAAATAGTCATACACACACACACACACACACACACAAATCAGCTATGCACAGTCATCTGAATCACACCTTCCCTTGCCACAGAACCAGGAGGTTTCCAGTCACACTTTAGAATTAGGGACCGTTATAAATGTTGAAAGCTCCTAAGGAAATTAGCTTAAAAATAACACTTTAATCAAATACACCACACTGTAACCATGAAGGATTGGCAAGTGGTGTGGTTTCACACTTCTGGTAAAAGATTAAATTAAATAAGAACGCAGTGGAATGTGACATTTTAAAATCTTTTGAGAATTTCTCTCTCTCTCGCTCTCTCTCTCTCTCTCACACACACACACACACACACACAAACACACACACACACACACACGCACACACACACACACACATACTACACACAAACAAATAAGCCATACAGAACACACCCTCTGCATATTTTGCTATAAACAGAACCAGGAAGTCCCTCCCCCTTCAACTCTATTCAGAGAAAACAAAACTGAAACAAAACAAAAAGTCTCTCTGTGTCTGTCTCTGTCTGTGTGAGAGTGAAGTGAACAATAAAATGGCTCAGCAGGGAGTTCTTCTGGACCAGGACCAGCTCTGTTGTTCTATCTGTCTGGATCTGCTGAAGGAGCCGGTCACTATCCCCTGTGGACACAGTTACTGTAGCAGCTGTATTAAAGGCTGCTGGGATCAAGATGACCAGAAGGGGGTCTACAGCTGCCCCCAGTGCAGGCAGACCTTCACACCAAGACCTACTCTTAGGAAAAGTAATATGCTGGCTGATGTGGTAGAAAAACTGAAGACAGAACCCCATATTCTGATCTATGCTGGACCTGGAGATGTGGCTTGTGATTTCTGCACTGAAAGAAAACAGAAAGCTCTCATGTCCTGTCTGGTGTGTCTGGCCTCTTTCTGTGAGACTCACATCCAGCCTCACTACAAATCTCCTGCCTTTAAAAAGCACAAGCTGGTCAAAGCCTGCGCACAACTGCAGGAGAAGATCTGCTCTCATCATGACAAACTGCTGATGTTTTCTGCCGTACTGATCAGCAGTGTATCTGTTATCTGTGTTCCGTGACTGAACATAAAGGCCATGATACAGTCTCAGTTGCTGCAGAAAGGACTGAGAAACAGGTAAGAATCAAAGCTATATTTGGTCTGTGTGAGTCTGGACCTGGATAAAAGAAAACAATAACACATTTGAAATCTGTGGTTATAGGAATGTAACTGCATAAAACTCAATTTGAGTTAGAGGACTAATCGATGTTTCTAGCCAATGTGTTTCACCACTGAGTCCAAAGTCAAATTAGCTGTTTTCTGTTTAGACTTTAAAGGTTGCTCTTATAGCAGCACTAATGATAGTTCGCAGGATTTTACTGTGAGACTTCCTCAAAGAATATCCTGCTAAGCGGTTTTCACAAGCAGTAAGACCATGAACAATTCATAATAGGGTACATTTGTACATCGTCTGCAGGCTCTCATTTGATTCCCCAATAATGACATTCCTTAAAAGCATTAAGTTAAATCAAATTAAAACAAATATTCCATCAACAAAAAGGACAGAAATGTTGTTCCTTTTCATGGTGCATTTTCAGCACATGACAGTCTTGAATTTATGGAACCAGTTATACAATATACATATAGATGGACAAAAGTGGACTGTTTCATAAAAGCTTATATCATAGAAACAATTGACAATTTATTAGCACATTTTGAACATAGAAATGTTTATATGAGAATAATTAATAATTATTATGTAAATTATTACATCTACACCATGTAATTGTAAAGTGTGTTTGTCTACAGAGGCAGCTTGGAATGAGTCAGCAGGACGTCCAGCAGAGAGTCCAAGAGAAAGACAAGGAACTGAAGGAGCTCCAACAGGCTGTGGAGACTTTCAAAGTGAGTATTTACCCAAGGAGACACACCATTTCACTGCGCTCCTCCAGTAATTTCACTGCTCCCCTCCATTCAGACAGTGGGTTTGGCCAATCCATAACCTTACTGAGCTCCAGCTGTCTAGCCTTCCAGTGAGAGAGAGAGCAGACTGCTTAAAGGTCCAGTACAGTATGTAGATTTTTGGCTTTAAAATAGTGCTAAATAGCCATGATAAATTGGTAGCCATCAAGGAATGAGATCACATGATGAAGAACGTTCAGTGAAGAGTGCTGTATTAGTCCAAACAAAGCTTTTTCTAAAATGTGGTGTCGGGTTGGACATTGGCCTTTATGTGCCTATTTCAGATTTGGTTGGTTTACAAGGATATGCATGTTTGGTGCTATTAGAAAACATATGCACATTTTCATATTTTCAATGTGGCCAACTTGCAAAACTACATGCTGGAGCTTGGAGCGTGTGTGTGTGTGTGTGTGTGTGTGTGTGTGTGTGTGTGTGTGTGTGTGTGTGTGTATGTGTGTGTGTGTGTGTGTGTGTGTGTGTGTGTGTGTGTGTGTGTGTGTGTGTGTGTGTGTGTGTGTGTGTGTGTGTGTGCATGCCTGCGTCCTAACAGCACTCTGCAGACACAGCAGTGGAGGACAGTGAGAGGATCTTTACTGAGCTGATCCGCTCCATTGAGAGAAGGCGCTCTGAGATAAAGGAGCTGATCAGAGCCCAGCAGAGTGCAGCAGTGAGTCAGGCTGAACGACTTCTGGAACAACTGGAGCAGGAGATCGCTGAGCTGAGGAGGAGACATGCTGAGATGGAGCAGCTTTCACACACAGAGGATCACATCCATTTCCTCCAGGTAACTACACTGACCCACTATAATAAAACATACTTCCTTTAATATTTAAATGTCCTCTCTCCCTCTCTTTCTCTTCTCTCTCTCTCTCTCTCTCTCTCTCTCTCTCTCTCTCTCTCTCTCTCTCTCTATCTCTCTCTCTCTCACTCTCTCTCTTCAGAGTTATCAGTCTCTCTCTAGTGTGTCTCCAGACTTACCCAGCATTCTTATCAGTCCACTACTGCACTTTGGAGACGTGAGTGAGTCTATGTCTAAGCTGAAAGTGAAACTGGAGGACATCCTTACGGGTGAATTACCCGAGATCTCCACAACAGGTACTGTTGTCACGTTATATGATACACTTTACACATATCATGGTCTTTATTAAAGAGTATGATTAGTTGATTTGTCAGGTCAGTTATGTTGCTGCTTGGTTGAACAAGAGCCTGCACCCACACAGGCTCTCTGGGAATAAGATTGGCTACCCCTGGCTCATAGTTCTCTCTTCTGTTTCTGTTTTTGCAGTCAATGCAGTGGGTGTTTTACTGCCACCAGAGCCCAAGACCAGAACTTGGTTCTTACAATGTGAGTTTCTTTATCCTGAGGAAGCTTACAGTTTTTCTGCATTGATACTCTCCACAACCCCGAGATTGAATTAAAGAGCTAAGAGCAAAGACAGGGTAGATCTGACTCCCTTTATTTTTCTGATTTGGTCTCCGGCTGCTCTAATCTGCTCTGCTCTTCTCCCAGATTTTCGTCAGCTGACTCTAGACCCAAACACAGCAAACAAATTCCTCTCTCTGTCTAAGAAGAAAAGAAAAGTGACTTTTACACGTGAAGTCCAACCATATCCAGACCATCCGGAGAGATTCACTGGCTTGTGTCAGGTGCTCTGCAAAGGGGGTCTGTCTGGACACTGTTACTGGGAGGTTGAGTGGACTGGACAGTCACTCTATATAGCAGTATCATATAAAAATATCAGCAAAACAGGATACAATAATGACACTGCTTTTGGATGCAATGAAAGATCCTGGTGTTTAGAGTACTCCAATGGTGAATATTGGTTAAGACACAATAATGTTAAGACTAAAGTCTCAGGGTCTCGGTGCTCCAGAGTTGGAGTGTACCTGGATCACAGGGCAGGTATTCTGTCATTCTACAATGTCTCTGACACTATGACCCTTCTCCACAGTGTCCAGACCACATTCACTCAGGCTCTCTATCCTGGGTTTGTGCTTTGTGGCTATGGGAATGAGGCTGAGCTGTGTTAGCTTGTGTAGGGGTTCCCCATGAGAGTGCTGCTTTATCTTGTCCTACTATTCTGTTCAAATAGCTCACTCTGTGATTTTGTCTTGAGAGATTTATTTCTCTCTTCTATGATTCTCAGATGACTAGCTCTCAGAGTGAACTCTAAAATCTAAAAAACAAGAGGTTATTTGCTCCAATTCGGTGATATTCTCATCAGTCACAGGATCCTTATCTTTGGTGAGACTTTACCTCTGCAGACAACATGCAGCAGACGATTTCTTATTTCTTATGTCCTAATTACTGGAGATTTACTATTTCTTTGCTAATATGAACTGACAAGTTCATCAAGTTCTCAACTTGAAGCCACTGCCAGCAATATTTCTGAAATGTTGAGCGATTAAATACACCCGTTGATTATGATTATGAATATAACCTCTACTGTAAATACTTAAATGAGAAAATGAACTGTCTTAGACCAATAAGGAGCTTATTACTCGATTGTTTATGTTTTTGTTGCCATGGGAGACTTTGACAAATCAGGTATAGCTTCAAATAAAGTGTTGTTTGCACATGCAAATGTTTTTCCTCCATTGTATGCATTAATCACTGACTTTTTTTCATTCTTTTATTTTTCTTCATACACTTTATTTCATAGTGTGGGATCCATTACATGAATCATGAATCAAGTAGTGAATTTCATTTCTGATATTTCTTCTGCCTTTGTTCATTTGGTCTTCACTATAGTTAATTGCGGCATTTATCGACATTTATCGGTTGGTTTGCCGGCAAACTTTAGAATTAGGGGCCATTATAAATGTTGAAAGCTCCTGAGGAAATTAGCAAAAAAATAATACTTTAATCAAAATTAATTACATTTGGCTTTACTACTATGGAGACAGTGCTGAATTGTGTGAGATTAAATAGAGGTCCCATTAAGAGTGATGCTTTACCTTGGCTTACTCCAGTATGCTATGGAATTCTTAATTCCATGAATGTCAAAACATTGACACAAACATTTAGCTCTATTGGTAAAATATAGAATTTGAGGGTTTGCTTCAAATCCTGACACATTCTCACCATGCAGTAGGCAATAAATACAGTACTAACATACTAATCACTGGATATTGATCTTTTTGTTTTCTAAAATGAACGTAACTCCTGATTTCTGTTAGTCAAGTTAATCAAGTTGTCAGATCTAAATCTTTTTTTATTACAGTTTTTTCATTATAGTTCATTTTTCATTGTGGGATCTGTAACAAAAATAAAGTCATGTTTTGTGTACCTATGCTGCTATTCTTATGGTATTCAACATTATTTGTTGTACTAGCTAGCTAGCCACAGTAAGTAATAGTAATAGTAACTACACTATTTCAATCAATTATTTTGTTATTTATTCAATCAACATATAAAACATGATTACCTATCTATACACTACTTATAAACCATTAAATACTTGTTAGCACTTAATGTCCCCATTTTATCATTTACTAGGGTGGCAGTGTTTCACAAACTAGAAGAACTAGAGGCTCTATATTCATGTTATGATTCATAGCATTGGTCCTGCTATGACACTCCCTAATGTCATGCTTCCACCTTCGATGTCAGCTTACAAATTATGCCATAGGCTCTTCCTCTTTCAAGAGACTCACTCAATTCTGTACTACGTATGAGGCAGGGTAGCACACGCATTCTACTGAAACCTTCACCAGGAAGTAAGAGCAAAGGCAAGTCATGAATCTGGAAGCAGCTCACTGAGACTTAATCTGCAACTAAGGAACCAAATCAACGTCACATTATGGCTTTTGACTTCTGATGGACATTGATAGGTACAGGTTCCAAGTTAACCCTCGTGTTCAGCCACTGAATCTGTCATAACAGTCGGTGATGATGGCAGAGTCTGAATCTAGCCTGAGGGAGCTGAGGGTGCACAGAGTGTCTCTAGTGGACCGGCTAGAGGGGCACATCGACTCTCTCCTGGACATCCTGATGGCCAGGGAGGTGTTCACCAGAGATGACCAGGAGAATGTGACGTGTGAGAGGGGGCCTCGGGAGAGAGTGCGGAGAGTGCTGGATATCCTGCAGTGTAAGGGTGAGGAGTCAGCCAGGACATTCCTCTCCATTAGCACCCATCAGAGGACGCAGACACAGGCCAGCAGAAACTATGCCCAGACTGAGGGTAAGAAATATGACTATGAGAAAGGTTATAAGAAGGTGCACAAATGATTATTATCAGTCACACATCACAACACATTAAGGTATTCTTTTGGGGGGTTGTACGGCGTTTATGATTAGTTAATAGAGTATGCAATTTAGCACACGCTTTTATCCTAAGCGACTTACAGTACAGCAGATGCTTATGTTTTAGGTATATGGTCCCAGCGGGATTAGTTTATAGACAGTTAACTGTTATTGATAGTCTTTGAATTAGTTATAAACAGTTATAACCCATTTATAAAAGCCATTACTCCGTGCTCTTAATCTTTTTTAGTGCACACTAATACCTTTTGGTCTAGTGATGATCACACACTTTAAATAAATTAGTTGAAATGAATGTTTACAACTGATTTGAAAACTATCCATAAACTCAAATAAAATGAAACCAATCAATGAATGAGTTGATAAAATATCAATAAACTAATTGAGTTTTCTGTCTATTAAGTATAAACACTTCACAATCCCCCAAAAAGTGTTACTCATTTTTCTTTATGATCTCTACTCCCTAAAGTGCTAGAGACATGATTTGTGTTGTCAAAACATCTGTGTCAAGGATGGCAAACCCATACGTTTTTGTATGATCTTTTCTTTTACAGAGTACCATAAAGTGATGCAAAAACACAAACAGGTCCTCAGACGCAGGAGCGAAAGCATGCTCTACTACAACACTCGCCACGGAGAGAAAATCCAATTTTCCGAACATTATGTCAATCTCCTGCTTGTTAACGGACATCATGGCTTAGAAATGAAAAGGCATGAAGTCCTAGCGTATGGACAACGGCGACTCTCTTTACAGCACGAAGCAACAGAAAACAGAAGTATCAAACCAGCCCAGCTATTTTCAGACACAACCAGCAGTCGTCCTGCAAAGAAGATCCTAGTAACAGGGGTGGCTGGCATTGGCAAAACCATCCTGGTGCAGAAGATATTGTGTGATTTTGGGAACAGTGCAGAGCACCTCGGCTTCGACTTCATCATCCATCTGACCTTCAGGGACTTAAATCTGATCCACAAGCCTCTGAGTTTTCGAGCGTTGGTCTTGCGTAAAAACGGACACCTTGCCAAAGAGCTGGACAGCATCCTGGCCAATGATGACAAGCTGTTAATTATCTTAGATGGGTTTGATGAGTTCCAGCACTACAGGAGCTGTGAAGTGGAAGTGTTTGTGACTGAGCCAGACGAGGAGGGAGAGGTGGCAGAGGTCTTTGCCAGCCTTATGCAGGGCGAGCTTCTCTCAGAGGCTTCTGTCCTACTCACCAGCAGGCCAACAGCTATCAGCTACATTCCTGTGGGCTGCGTTGACCGCTATGTGCTCATTGCAGGCTTCTCCTACACGGAAATCAGAGACTTCTTCCAGCGCTACTTCCAGAACGATGATCTGGCACAAAGGATGTTTGTAGTAGTGACAGCTCATGAGCTATTGTTGACATTGTGCTATATACCAGCATTCTGCTATATTGTGTGCTGTATCCTGAAAGAATGCAAAGGGCTCTCTGGAGAAAGCCCTAAAACCATGACAGACATTTATTCACAGTATCTGGTGGCCCTGCTTCGGTCTCACACCCAGGACAGGGCCAAAACAGCCCAGTGTGACCCCAAGGGTGGGGCCGCAGGGCAGCTTACGAATATCGTGCTAAAGCTGGGTAGACTTGCCTACCTGAAGCTGATGGACCACCAGACACTCTTTTACAGCAGTGACCCAGAGGTCGCAACGCTGGCTGGCTGCAGTCTGGTCAGCACCTTTCTAGACAAGACCTCCCTCCAGGAGCCAGGCTACACAGAGGACGTCTACTCCTTCACTCACCTCACTGTACAGGAATTCTTTGCTGCTATCTACTGTGCAATGTCAGACCATCCTTTGCCTAATGCTCTTGAGTTCGATGCCAGCTGTGGGCGGGAGACAAGCAAAGGGCACCTGGACCTGTTTAGTAGGTTTCTCTCTGGGATCCTCTCCCAGCGCAACTTGAAACTGCTCTCCAGGCACATGGGCGTGGGTTGCCTTGATGACAAAGTGGAATGTTACCGACAGGGGCTCATAAGGGAGATCCAGGCTCTATGCGAGAGTGGGGCCCACATTCTGAACCACCTACATTGTCTGTTTGAGCAACAGGACCCCACTATGCTCCAGGGGCTGCAGCCAAAGACACTACATGTGAACGTTAGTGATGAAACTCTCTCCCCAATGGATTATAATGTCATAAAATACTTCCTGAACCTTACAGAGGGGAAGATCACAGAGCTGGATCTGACAGGGACTGATATAAGCTCAGAGGCCTTACGGGAGCTTCAGCCCAACCTGCTCAGGTGTGAGAGGATCTGGTGAGTTCTCACATACTGTAAACCTCAGATAAGATGTGAAAGAGTATCCATCCTTTTGTGTTTTAAATGAAAAAAATAGATAAGGGATTAGGTAAAGTATTTAATCTTATGGACACCTCTATTTAACATTTTAGGCTTGGGGAAAATAATCTTGACATGGACGCAGTCAAAGTCCTTGCTGACCTGTTGCAGTCATCAGACAACATGATATACCTGGGGTAGATAAAGTCAACGTGCAATACTGTTTACAACAAACCATGTTATATGTTTGCTTTGATTATTTGCCTTTTGTAATACATTTTAACATATCACAAAGATACACAATGTAGGCTTCCAGTATTTGTTCATCAGAGAGTGTGCTAATTGTCATCTTACAAAACATAATATACAACATTATCTCATGTAAGACCTTTTCATCAGTTGTCATACATTTTAATGTATGGATTCCCTCCCCCTACTTTCAGCCTAGGTTGGGCAAATATTGGAGATGAAGAGTTATTGGTCATGGCTAATGCTATCAGAATGAAACAAACACTGCAGGAAATATGGTGAGCATTTAGATGAAGATTGGTTAAGTTCCAGTGGAACTTAAAGTGTGCACCACAGTGTATAGGCCTACAGATATTATTCAATTGATAGAAAAAAGAAACCCTATGAAACATGTGGTCTGTCCGGTGATTTGTCATCATACACTAAGTATGCTTCTTCCTCTTTTTTATATATGTGTCAAACAAACCATGTCATTGTGGTAAAGTCAGGGAGTTTCCCTTAGGATTGGCTAATGCTTGTGTTGATATAATTTCCCTTTACTTCGACAGATATTATAATATAGATTTCTCTGTATTTATGGAAATGCTTTATAATGCACCTCTTAAGTTTGATTGTGTGCTATGTTTTGAATATTTGTTTCATTATTTAATTAGATTGATTATATAAATAAATACAAATGTATGTGTTGAATTGTATTTTGTCCCTGAGGAAAGCATTTGCTCCACTCAGGGTTTGTTACTTTCTGCTCTGTTTACTGCACAGGATGGAGGGAAACAAAATAAGCTACAATGGCCTTTCATCATTGAGTGACTTGTCTCCATATCCTTTGAGAAAAATCGTGTGAGTAGCCTAAATGTAATGAAATGCATAATTGCATTTCATTACATTTCTCCAACTCCACATTGACCAACACCACTTTAATGCAGTGCCATCTGGAATGATGTGAGTGATGAGGAGGCGGAGTCTTTGAACAGAAGCTCCCAAGGGGAAGGCTTCACAGTCACCTTCACAGACGACAGCATGTGGGAAGAGTGGGGACAATGGGTCTTTCACAGGTGTGAGGTCAGCAGCAATGAGAAACTGGTGACAGTTCTCTACAAAGTCTGCAACATATCTGTCCACTGTTTGGAAATCCACTGGGCAAGGACATTCTACAAGAAGCTCACGCACCTCATCAAGACCAGGATTGAGCAGTGCACTGAGGATGATATGTGCAGGAAACTGGAGAGGTTTGAGAGGATGTTGGCCTCATGATGGTGTCCTTACTCTCAAACCCGACTATGCTATAATTTGGTGTCTATATATACACTACAGTTTCATAAACTAAGCACTTGTGTGGCCCTATAAATCACTATGAAGGGATTAGGCCTGAGCAAAGTTGAACTCAATGGATTTTGAAGCAAGAAACAAAAAGAGACTGGAAAA
Source organism: Argentina silus (assembly GCF_951799395.1). Classification (NCBI taxonomy): domain Eukaryota; kingdom Metazoa; phylum Chordata; class Actinopteri; order Argentiniformes; family Argentinidae; genus Argentina; species Argentina silus. Next base: position 30,844,237 of record NC_139655.1, on the reverse strand, counting down.
CTCATGGAGTTGGTATTCACCAAAAGAGCCAATACATACAGTATACTAAATTAACTATCTTGCACTGTAATCTCAAGGGGTGGCATACAGCAGAGCTAAATGTTGGTGCAACACATTTTATGACTATAATTGTAATAAAATTGCAATTTGTATTATCATGCTGAAATTAATATTATTTCAATCTACCCATATTTATATTAATATTTATCTGGGAATAATTCTGAATTTAGAATTTTTTTTAGTTTAAGGTTTCAATAATCTGATTGAACATCACAGTCGAATGTTTGTGATTGACCAATCAAGATCAAGTTTAGGCATGTTATACATCTCTTTTACCAGTGTGTTACCAGCGTTTCTCTAAATTGTGTTTGAATATCGCTCTATCATTGTATGTGGCAAGCAATTTGAACACTTCTAAAATGCACTCTTTCTTCTAACAACAACAACAAATTCCACTAGACAACGTCTGTAGCTAGAGAACTTATTTGATTCCACTACAGAGCTTTGAAAGATCCCATGTAAGATCCCAGTATTACTCCAAGGAATGGAGGAAGGAATCATGCAGAGGTATTCGAACAAGGCCATAAAAGCGAGCGATGTACGTCATCAGTAAGAGACCAAATGTATCTTTGGTGAAAACGAATGCCGTTGCAGCGTCCATTCTGACTGAACTACATACCCTTCACTTCTTCACTATTCGTTAGCTTTCTAGCTAATGATTTCTTCTTACCGCAGATAATAAGGTAAACGTCTCCTCTTTGATTGCTAGCCTGTTACTGCCAATTTGGATTAGGTACTAAACAGTTGGGTACAACACTAGCTAGTGCTGCCTGCTCCATGTAGCTATATCTGTCTTGCTCACATCACCACAACTCAGCAAGTGATAGTTTCGTCACGGAGCTGTGTTTTGGAAAGCAGATATACAAAGGCCTGTAGCCGTCGTACCCTATATTTTGGGTAGCCATGATTGATTTTATTCTGTAACAGTACTGGTCATGGCTGGTTATATGCATGAATTGGTGTTTGTTTGACATTGCAGGAAATAAAAACCAAGCAACACATGCCCTGAATTATTCATGCTCTGTGTTGTGGAGTAGTTCCACTATCAGTTTAACTGCATTTTGCAGTGGCTTGCTGGTAGTTAAACTAAATTCAAATCCTAGTAGTGTTTCCTGTAGTTAACTACTTTTTTCCCCCATGTAGTGTAGTAAGCTACTGTCACTACTATTTTCCCAAAAGAAAACAAAAAACGTTGGAATTAAACTATTAGTCCAGTCCTTGAACTTAAACGTTTTGCTTTTGTAATTGGTAATCTAGTTAAATACATTTTCAGAGTGGCTTCCCCAACTCTGTTCAAGCTACAGTAGATGGATCTGATCAGGATTTTTGTACCACCCAGGTGAAGGCTATACACATGATTGACACGGAGAAGAGACCTGTAGGAGGGGACCCTTCTTCCACTGTCCCCAGTGGAAAGAACACAGAGAATGAGAAGAAAAAGAGGTACCGTGTGAAACAGCTGCTGGCAGATGTGAAGAAGAAGGTGGAATTCTGGTTTGGGGATGTCAACCTTCACAAGGACAGATTTCTGAGGCAGCTCATTGAGGAGTCAAGAGATGGATGTAAGAACTATCAATGGGCAGCTGTGGTGTAGCAAAATAGGTTCCGAAACCATGCCAATTATGACAACTTTCTTTGTGGTTATGTGAAGATATTTGACATGCTTGATGAATGTATCCCTTGGCTTGAATGTTTCTCTGGAATTACTTGCCAAATTGACTGTAAACTAACGTTGGTTTAATTTTCTCCAGATGTTGATATAGCAGTGTTAACAAACTTCAATCTAATGAAAAAGATGACATCTGATGTCAAGTTAATTGCAAGGGCGCTGAAGGATTCATTGGTGATCGAGGTAAAGTGGATTATCATGTGTTCTATTTAGGTTTCTATTTTAAGAATTATACTAATATGTAATTTAGGATAATCAGGCATGAAGCAGAGGTCATGACAGTATGGTAAGTGTTATTTGACACTCATAATTTCTGGTTCAGCTACATTTGAGTTTGTTTCACTCTTGAGAGCAACATTCAAGTTAAAGTATGATATCAAATCTAGGCACAGGTTGATAATTGTCTTGTAATTTTCACATTTTCAGGTGAACTTAGATGGAACTAAACTGCGACGCCAGCATCCAATTCGAGACGGTCCAAAAGATGTAGATAGTCGCACAGTCTATGTGGTAAATACTAGTTATATGTGTTTCTGGCTGTTTGTAATGTACTCTTATTTTAGTTCTGTACCTGATGTAGGCTACTCATTAAAGGTCAGACCTGTATTTCACTGTTTCAAAGGGAATATTTATGCAAAACAAATGATGGTCCTTAGTACATGATATATGAAATGAAAATAACAAATATTTTTCAGGAACTTCTGCCCAAGAGTGTTAGTCACGGATGGATCGAGCGGGTGTTCACCAAATGTGGCAATGTGGTTTACGTCAGTATCCCAAGATACAAAACTACCGGTCACGCCAAGGGGTTCGCCTTTGTGGAGTTTGAGACAGAAGATCAAGCTCAGAAAGCTATAGAGGTGATGTCATTAATATTCCTCCATATAATCACCACCACCACTACATTGGCTCCCTTTGAATCAGTATGAGTTTCTGTTATGTTAGTTGAATTGACTAGATGTCATCCTTTAAACAGATACTGAATAACCCCCCAGAAGATGCCCACAGAAAGCCAGGGATCTTTCCCAAGACCAAGAACAGGAAGCCTCTCCCCCCTCTAGCCGATGAGAGTACCACACACGGTGGGTGAAGTGAAAGAGGAAGCACAGCTCCATGGCAACTTCACACAATAAGACAGGGCAGAAACCTTGATGAGGCACCCGGGTTCCTAATTTTAGCTCATCTCATCTCTCATGAAAACATGACTCATGTGTGGTTGCCTTTGCAGGAGGTGTAAATGTGCCTGTTGACTTTTTTCTTCTTCTTCTTCTTCTTAGTCTACTTTCCATTCATGTGTCTTTGCAGACGAGGAAGAGAAGACAAAGAGGAAGAAGAAGAAGTCCAGGGGGAGTACGAAAGAGGACTGCCCATTGCAGACATCCTCGGGAAAGGCCAAAGAACCAGAAATGGCAGCTGAGCCCTCCGTGAGAAAGAGGAAGCGCTCAGCTGAAGGTGCAGAGGCAAAGACTGCGTGTGCCCAGAAGATGCCATCCAAGGTGGAGAAGAAGAGACGCCGGCCATCGGCAGCGGAGGGGTCAGAGATGGTTGACCAGGGCGAGATGCCTTCCAAGATGAGGAGGACTAGCGAGGGGGAGGAGGCTCCCAGGGAGAGGGAGGAGATGGAGAGTTATGGGAAAGGTAAAGCCTCAGTTCATTGAACCAGTAACATGTAAACCCTTTTTCCAGTGGTCAAATACTCTATCAGTAGGTAGCACAGAACTTCCAAATAGACACCCCTCATATATGCTTACAGATTTCAGAATAAGATGTGTATGTGGGTAGTCGCTGTGTAAACAAAGATGCTTCGTAACATAGCCTTCGTAAACGGGAGGTTTTATTGAATCCAGCCCTTATAATCATCTCCTGTGAAAACACCTCATAATCTGCTCAGCTGTAAGTCACAGGGTTATCATTGTATCAGCTTCTCAGATATGTTGTTTTTCAGATCTACCTGTCAAGAAGGAGAAAGAGTTGGAGGAGGAGAAGGTGGAGTTAGAGGTCGAGGGAGAGGGGGAGGACTCTCTGTTAAAAGCAAAGAGGAAGAGGAAGAAGAAGCACAAGGAGAGAGTGAAGATTGGGGACGAGGTCATTCCTCTCAGAGTTCTGTCCAAGTAAGTTATATGTATTTTTATAACTACTACTCTTAATCAGACCAATAGCATTGATCCTCTAAATAACCAGATTGATGCATCTTATTTTACCATTTTAAGATGCATATAAAGTTGCTCCACATGGTGGACAAAAAAAACAACATTAAAAATCATTGAAGGTAAAAACAATAGTCAAAAGGATGGCATCTTTATTGAATTTACAAAGCCATCTTTGACTGTTGGATAAGATACTCAAGGCCCCTCCTCTCTCTCTCTCTCTCTCATCTCCTTCCCTTTCTTCCACTCACTTGTCTGGATGGAAGGAAAGACTGGCTGGTCCTGAAGCAGGAGTATCTGACCCTGCAGAAGCGGAGTATGGCATCTCTGAAGAAGTGCTTGACTGAGATCCACCACAAGGGGGACACAGAGCAGATTGAGTCAGAGATGGACACCAGTCTCCAGCATAAACAGACATGTAAGCTTCTAATACTTCCAGAACCAAGTCCATCAATTGTAGTCCATCAATTGTACCCTAGGTGCCCATGTCAGGATAACGCTAAAACATGGATTTGACCTTTTTCACTCACAATGCTGTCTTCAAAAAATGTATTTTGATCTCTGTTTTTGTTTGAAGCTGAGAATAGTGTAAAGCCAGATGAAAAGGAGACTCCTCTTGGTCCTCAGTTTGCGAGTGGAGTTATTGTGAAGATCACACACACCCAGCCATTGCCTCGCAGACAGTGTATCAAGGTATGATGTGGAACCCTCTAAACATGTCTGGTTTCTTTAGATTTAATTTTACTTGTGTATGGTTAGAAAGTAGTATACCTATTTTTTGTGTGTGTGTAGGACGCACTCTCTGAGGTGTCGCCAGTAGTGTACGTTGACATCCTGGATGGGGACGCTGAGGGTCACGTCCGCTTTAAGACCCCAGAGGACGCCAACGCCATAATCACTGCCAGCTCTGAGCTCCAGAAAAAACACAGCTGGCATCTGGAAATTCTCTCTGGTAAGCAGATTATCCCAGTTCTGTACTACAGGTCACTACTTATAGACTGTCTGACAAACATACTTTGAAGTGAACTGTCCTTTTTAATAATTTGATTGAATCATGTCATCGAAATGGTCAATCACTCATTTGATTCACTCATTGTAGGGGACCATGAACAAAGGTACTGGCAGAAGATCTTGGTGGACCGCCAGGCTAAGTTGAATCGGCCAAGGGACAAGAAACGGGGCACAGAGAAGGTAGACATTATTTTTCCAAAATGTCCTGGCAGACCATGCTTTTTATCCGAACAATGTTTCTCTTGTCTGTCTCTGCTCTCGCGTCTAATTTGTCTCTCCTCTTTTGTTTTTTGCCCCAGCTACTTTCCAAAGCAGAGAAAATCATCATTGCCAGGGCCAAGGAGGCTACTAAGCACATCCGCTTCCTTGAAGGCTGATAAGATGAAGGATGTTATTTCTTACTGTATAAGCCATCAAAATGTGCATCCCCTATCCTAACCACAGAAACTTTCAGGATTGTCTTTCTTCCCTAATTGTTGTTTTTAAATTTCTTCATAGGGCATTGTCTTTTTCAAACAGTCTTTTTCTCTGTTCATGGCAATGCTACAAGCAGGAATGAAGCCATGTTTTTTGTATAGGCTATGAGTAAGTCATGGCTATTTTGTGTATTTTTAATACTCTCAAATCTAATTCCACTGGAAGGTTGTGCCCCCCTTTTTCACAATATGCAGAATGTTGCTACATTATTTGATTCGCGTATATTGTCTTGCTACCAGTCCTTGTATTTCTACATTTTGTAGTTGTGAGGATGTTACAGATCTCATTCACTATATGTGAATTGTGTATATACTGTAAATATGTTGAGTCTAGATCTTTGCCGAAGATGTCATGTCACTGATGTTGCTTTCTTTTTGAAGAAATTTGCTTTTGTAATTAAAAAACATCGATCTTTGGTGAACATTGTCATTTTTTTTTGTTTAGAGCCAGCCCATCAACTAAATGTAACACCCCCATATGATATTGATATTATTGTTTGCATTGCTATACCAGCATGTAATTCTTCATTAACATAACTGCAATATCTATGTCCGTCTTAATAATGTGCTAGTTGTGTAAATTCTGGGTGCAATGCATCACACTCCATGATCAGATGGTAGGATTCTTAAAACATCAGGCAGATGTTGCCCTTGCTCTCTCATGCAACATTAACCTCAGATTATAAGCACATAACCATGTCATGTGGTGTGCTTCTTTCATATTCATATTCTTTGTACAACATACTTATGCAACATTAAATACCCATCAACTCAAGAGTTATGTAACATTCCACGCAATACTGTTGAATCCCAGTTAGAATACAAATAATCACAAATGCACAATCAGGTTTCTGCAGTGGTTTTAATGGGACCATAGAACAATACCTGAGGTGCTGTGTGTGATAAATCCATCTAGTTAAAATGTGAGTTCATATTGGAATAGAAAAATAACAATCCACTGTAGATGCTGTGCTGGTTGGTGGTCCAGATTCTACGGCGCCCTCTTGGCTCTGCTGGGGACCCTGCAGGTCTTCCAGCTGTGGGAGTGTGTGGGCTTTTCACTGGTGGCTGAGGCTTGCCGAGTCAGCCCTGTGGCCTCCACCGAGATGGTCCGGTAAAGCCTGTGTCCACTAGCCCCTGTGGAGTTGTACTCAAAGCCCGGGGGCGAACCATTCTGGGCAGGGCAGGGGGGGATCTCCTTGGGAGTGCAAGTGGCCTCTTCCTCCATGGGCTTCTGGCTGGGTTTGAAGCTGGTGGTGTGTGAGGTTGTTTTGGGTGTGTACGCAGAGCGGAAGGTGGTGGTGTTCTCAAAATCCCCCTTGGGTTTCTCCAGCTCATCAGTGTGCACCATAGGAGGGCGCTGCACCGACTCCCAAGCCCTGTAGTCCTCCTTCATGGTGGACCTAGCCTGGAAGGGCTCCCTGTCCATCACCCAGGCTTGAATAGTGGGCCGGGCTGACGGGGGTCGCTGGCAGTCATTGTTCCCTTGGTAGTCGGCATGTGCCGTCGTCAGAAATTCCATGTCCCCCTCAGGAGGGCAGTACTCCTTAGCCTTGTGCCGGTGCCTGGGCACCATGGGCCAGGCTTTGTACTTGTCTTGGAACTCGCTGATACCCTCAAAGGTGGCCGTGCTGCTCTCCCAGGCCACCTTGGCCCTGATGGGCTTGACGGCTTCAGCTGGCAGGCCCCTGTAGTCCTGGCGGTGGGTGGAGACCCCGTTGAGGGGGGCACTGGTGGGCCGGTAGGTTGGCTTCTCCCTGGGCTGCCTGGTTTGCACCGGGTGGGACACATACTGTGTCTTGTAGTTGCTGGCACCTTCAAAGGGTAGTGTTTCCCGTGCCTCAGGGGTAGGTTTGAAGCTCTCCCTGGCCTCCGCAGGGCCTTTAGGGCAGAAGTCGGCTCTGAATGTGGTGGTAACCTCAAACTTGCCCTTGTTCATCTTCAGGTTGTCACACGTCCTGTAAGGTTGTCGTTTCTGGGCATTCCATGCTCGAAATTCCTCTTCAAGTGATAGAAGAGATAGAGGACTAGGTTTAATATGACATGCCCAGTTTCATTACTTCTCTACTCATTATACATAAACGAGAGATACTGGCTTTGATGTTAATTACCCTTAAATTACTGATTTAATCTCATGATATTCTCATTAGTTAAGATACAGATACCTTTGTATAAGGACTGGGCGACCATCTTGGCTGTGGGTGGATGGTACTCCTCTCTCTTGGTGACGATGTTCTTCTGAACAGAGTGTGTCGGGTAGTCATGATCGTAGGTGCTAGTGTGTCTCATGTGCCCGTCAGGTGGCACGTATGTCTTGGGGACCTTTGGTGGCCTTTGTGTCACTTCATGGGCCACATAGTCTGATCTGAAATGCATGAGTCTCATTTGTTAGACAGATGAAAACAAAAACTTTACAAAAACAAAAGGTTTTTTTTCTCCTTTGTTTTTCAAAATGATGCAATAGAACAAGAGTGAGCAAGTTATTTATTGAATATTATTACAGTACAAGGATGACTCTTCTCTCTTACCTGAAAGTGGTCAAATTGGTTATCTTTCCCTCCAGTGACTTGTACTCATTCTTGGGCTTTTTGGATGCTCTGACTGCTATAGTCCAGTGAGCAGGGAACTTTTCCTGGTATTCCGTGACCATGTAGCCTGGGACCAGGACACACGGCTCCTCTGGTTGGGATCCCTGTGAGCAGTGGTGCTTCCTGCAGGATAAAGGATTAAGGCTTGGTGAGATTGTTCAGAATGATGCTGGAAAATATGTGGAGAAATATTATATATTCTGCAGTCAGTATTTTCTATTCTGTAGTCAGTATTGTCATATGAAATATTCTGTAGACAGTGGTGCATGCTTCATATAGAATTGGAATTAATTTGTGCATATTAGAAAATTGTTGTAAACTTGTGGTGAAATTAATGTGTTCTCCCTGTCAGTCATAAAAAAAATCTCGAGTTTGAACCTGTCCATTGACAACGGGATTAAATCTAATCACTGTATATCCTACTGCTGTCACTGATAACGCTTCCGAGTTCAATCAGATCAAAAACATTTGCGTCTGTGATTGAATATCATTTAAAAGTTTCCCCATAATTAATAATGCCCCACCCCAAAATATGTGCTTTTCTGTCCTCCTCTCCACCATACAGTGTCAGTCACATTATCCAACTCTATACTTTAAACTCTCAGATTACAGAAAATGTATTTCATGACCCCAAAGAGAAAAGTATGAATTTACCTCATTAGTAAAGATGGGCTTCTACAACGTCTGCATATAGCCTATGTAAAAACATCACGCATATGGAGTAGGCCCGTGCGTTTTTACGCTGTGCGCTCGGACGCTGTCTTTCATCGTTCCAACAGCGTTTAAATTATTGACCAGAAGAACACGTGTTGTGTTGTACAAATGGAGTGCGTAGCGACAGAGAGAGTCTAAAAATACATTGGAGTGGATTACTCACTCACTCTGACTATAGAGGCAGTGAGCAAAGGCAGACGCGGCTCTCTGATGAAGACGCTGCTGAAATGCTTTTGATCGTCTGCGTAGAGGATTTTTCAGGCCCTTCTTTGTATCAATGGATTTATTATTGCATAACGAGTTGATACTTTTGGTAAACAAAAATAAAAATGTAAAGTATTCTACTATTCTATTGTCACTTTATTTTGTCGTTGTTGTTTGTGATGTGAGCTGCTGTAACGTCTTAATTTCCCCTCAGGGATCAATAAAGTACCTATCTATCTATCTGTCTGTCTATCTATCTATCTATCTATCTATCTATCTATCTATCTATCTATCTATCTATCTATCTATCTATCTATATAAAGAGAGTCAACTTTAATTAGAGGCAGACCTGTCAGCTAGCCTACAGTGGGACTATGTGATAAACACAAACATATAGATATGTTGGATTGCAGGATGCAGCGCATTATTTTAGAGTGCGTGAGCCTGAGCCAACGTGACCGGGGTGGTTGTTAGCTCAGCTGCACCCCGCAGCACTGCATCTGTTATCATCGAGCTCAGCTAAATCAGCGATGAGTGCGCACCGCGGTCGCCTGGGAAAAGAGATGAGTACCTACCCGCAGGTGCATATCTGGCATAAACATTGGATTGTCATGGTGTCCTTTTGTAGACTAAAGTAGCAGCTTTCAAATTAAACTTTCAATCATCCCACCGACGAGTGAATATTTGGATAAATTAATTCAGAAAGGGAATAGGTTTCGAACACCTCTAAACTTCAATTATTGGTATTGCCTCTGCTATAACCCAACACCAGAGAATAATGAGAATAGCAGAATAATCACTCGATTCTGAAGTTAAATGTTCGAGAACTAGGCCATAATGCATAATAAGAGTCATTCGAATACACGTCTAATTCTAATTCGGATTGGAACACATTCTTTGTGACAATATCAATTTGTCATACATACATAGTATTATTATCTTATTCGGCCAATTGCTCATGCCGAATGCACCGCTGAGCAGTATTGATGACCGATAGCCTAATTTGATAAATGCGTTTAGAGCCTGGAAGATTAGATAAGATTATCATGTTGCGTCTGAAAAGCAGGCGTACAATCCAAAATAAATATCATATCATTACCAGCAATCCCTGATAGATCCACAAAGGGGCAGCCATGTTACACTCAACCCATGTTTACACAAAATTCGACTATATGTTTTTATTGAGAATGTAACACTTTTTGAAAGTTCAAACCAGATATTCGCCAATTAAATTGCCCTCTTTGCCCAGTGAGGTCTGATTTTGGTGGCCCTTTTTTATTCATACGTGCCAGTCGTTGGAGGCATCACACAGAGAGAGAGTCATAAAACTGAATGGCATGATTACATAAGGTCAGCAAAGTCAAATAAGGACATTGAACTATGATCAGACTGAACAGGCCATTGGAACAGCTTTCTTGCCTATCAAGCGGACTTTAGTTGAGTAAAAGTTTGTATAAACATTTATACAAAGTTAGATTACAAAACCATACCACATCCTATTCTGGCTGTTTCCCACATTGCATGATAACAGAAAAACCTAATAACACAAAAAAATAAATGTCCTAAAATATATATTGTGACAATATTTTGGGAGATTCGTTCAGCCCTTAGCAGACCTGGTGATAAACAATACATCAGATGACTAAGGTAAATATAGTACAGAGCAGAAATTATGACATTAATGTAAAACAGGAACAATCAGTTGACCTGAGATAAGAATCTAGTTTCAGTTTATGGGCAAAATCAAACTAAAAGCTATTTTTCCCATGTTTTCATTTGTTCCAGGGAACTTTGAATACTGTATCAGTAGACTCTTTCAGCTGTTGTGGGTGAATACATTGTGCACTGATACATCCAGTTGATAGATATATTTCTGCTTTCTTATGCACAGTAGAATACAGTATGCACCTTAATGTGAGGTGTCAGGTATACTGTTGATTACACTGTAAGATCCTGTATATCTGATGACAATTATGAAGTCACTATTTTGTATGTCAGTTATGATTCAAGCCATCTTTATGAGTGCAATCTAACTTTAATCGATAAAGTGATGTCATTTTTTCTTGGTCCACTTTTTGTACTTTGCTTGCCATCACATGAAGTAAAGGGCCAGGCAATTGAAAAGATATGACGCGTTCCACTGAATTAATGTGATCAGATCATAGTCCATGACAGCGTGGTAATCTCAAACAGGTCAATCAGTCTTTGAAAAGGTCAATTTTATCCTGCAATGCAGTACTATAATATAAAAAGACAAAATCAAAATGGGGTTTGGTTAAGGTGAAGTTTAATGTCATAGTTGTCACATGTGGCTCTCCTAGATTTTTTTAGGAAAGTAATGGCAAACTGAAGAATGATTCATTGTGTAATACTTTATTCAGAAATGACATGATGACTCATTATCAACGCATGAAATACACTCCTCATACAGCCATTGTAATTATAGGCAGTATAAAGAAAAATAGTCCAAAGTCAAATGTTGATGAAAGAAGCAATCTTTATTTGAATTAAAAGCAGCAGCAGAGTATGGATCACTAAGATACCCCGAAATAGGCATCAGCACTCTGGACTCAGTGGAGCTCCACTGAATCACATTAATTTACCTTGGACACACTTTATACAGTTTATCATTCATTGTTGTCTCAAGCCATCCAGCCAATCGTCAATCTAATTACCTAAACAGACACTCCTCTCTACTTACTTTATGGTAAGTTGATGTGTGTCCTATACTGGCGTGATGTACTGATATTCTATTGAATAAGACCTAGATCCAGACGGTCTGAACCAGTATGTACCATCTGGAGGGTGATTATACAATTTGTTTTTTTGTTTTATTGAAATAGCCTAACAGAACATTATCTGATGGTGGGGTGATAGAGCCAGGCCTCATGCAATGAGGTTAAATGTCTGACATCATCCATCCTTTTATTGATTGAACTCTGTGTAAGCAGGTCATTCGCCCTGTCATAGGAAGTCCCCTGCCGTCGTCACTCTTTTCCCTCTGGTTACCTTTGCCCTAGAAATGGTAGTGATATTACATCAAGTTATGAGCAATTGCATATCTCGCGAGAAGCAGAGAATATAAATGTTGACCGGCTGTACAGTCACAACACAAGCAAGTGAAATCATCCGATACGCAGGAGTAAACATCTTTTGACACAACAGAAACGGTAAAGTGCAGCAAAACGTTGTCATTATTTGTCTATCTGTAGGAATACGTTACGTGTTTTGTGGAAATGTGTCGGAAAGTGATGTCGGAAAGCAAAAGTTTGAAACTTCGCTTAAATTAGGCTACTCGTTATTAGCCTATATCAGTGGTTACACTATCAGTAATCTTCAGTTGTCCGTACCGCGGTCATTACGGTAGCCTACAGTAGACTATTGTGTTAAGTGTTTTTTTGCTTTCAAAAGTAACTCCGTGACAGTTTACTTTTGTTTATTTTAATAACATTGCCATTCGGGTTTTTCTCCTCTTTTAAGGTTATCCAGACATGGCTTCAGTTGAACTCGTCTCAAATCAGGTTTGTGACTCTTGTCAAACTCTGAAAATTACATGTAAATATTTAAGTTGTTTAGTTGTTCCTCGATCATTTGTGTCACAGTAAACGTATTATTTGAATTATTTTGTTAACGTACTGTTTAACCTATATGTACTTCTTGTTTCTTTCCAGAATGTGGTTGAAAGGGTGGCCAGCCTTCCTTTGGTGAGCTCCACCTATGACATGGTGTCCAGTGTATACTGCAACACCAAGGACAACCACCCCTACCTCAAGTCTGTGTGTGAGGCAGCAGAGCAGGGTGTGCGAACCATCACCTCTGTGGCACTCACCAGTGCCTTGCCCATCATCGGCAAGTTGGAGCCACAAAGTAAGAATCTAGTCTTCTACTTGTCCTTATACCATCCTGGCATATTATCTCACCTAAATATTGCATAACACACATTTTTACATATTTTTAGATATTACTTGGTATATAAATATGTCCTATCTGAATGTATACGCAGTCTGGTAGTTTTTTGTCACCATAAGTTTATACTTTGAACTAATTTGAACAATGAAACCCTGAGACTGAGTCAGACTTCCAAATATGTAAAACCCGGAACAACAGGAATTTCAAACCAGCTAGCCCTTGTGCAATGTGACCTTTTACCCAGTAATCGTGTCAATGGCCTTGCAAACATCCTGTGATTAGTTGGCTGGCAAGACAGCTACAATTTTGATCCCTCTCCCAAATTCCTTTATTTTTTCCAACCTACAATGTGATACAGTTACTTATGTTATGCACTCTTTTTTGCCACAGTTGCCATTGCCAATGATCTCGCCTGTAAAGGTCTGGATAAGATTGAGAACACGCTGCCTATCCTGCACCAGCCTTCAGAGCAGGTACGTGATGACTTGCTGCCCAGTTGTTGGCACAGATGCCGCACTTCACAATACCACATTTCACAATGATCCAACTTCCAGTCAGATTAGCCAACAATGAAAAGATCTGGTCTGAACCTAGCTTTCCCTCTGTTGTAACTAGGTGTGCAGTCACCTCAGTCAGTCAAATAAGCTTTTTTCCCCCCCTCTTCTCTCTGCCCAGATTGTTGCTAACGCCATGGATGTGGTGACCGGCGCCAAATATGTAGTGTCCGGCACTGTTACTGGGGCCAAGGACTCCTTGACAGGAGTAGTGGACCGGACCAGGGGAGCTGTGCAGGATGGTGTGGAGATGACCAGGGCCGTGGTCAGTGGCAGTGTGAACACGCTGATGGAGAGCCGCATGGCCCAGCTGGTCAGCAGCGGAATGGACACGGCCCTCAGCACCTCGGAGAGCCTGGTGGATCAGTACCTGCCTTGCACTGAGGATGAGCTGGGTGAGTGAGAACCAGAGCTGATCAACAAACGTTTATTTGAAATGATCTGTCGGCACACATGTATCTAACATGTATCAGGCTTCTGGGGGCTATGAAAGTTCATTGGGATCAGTCATTAATACAGCTCATTGGAATTCATCTACTTTTCAGAGAATGGGCAGTTAATCTGCTTGAGTTGAGATTCTCAGAAACTAAGCTGGTTTCAGCCCTGTTTTGTAATTGTAATGGCCTAATGAGAACATTGGTGGTTGTTTTGGGATGAAGAACCTGGGTTTAGGCTACAAAGCTTATGAAAAGGAATAATCCTGCAGTCTACCATGTTTCCTACTAATTTCGACAACTTAAAAGTTTCTGTCAATAAAATCAGTGTGAGGGAATGAACTGCTCCTTGATTCACGATATCTTAGTTTGCAGGCAATGCTGGCATCAAAACCCATACAATGTTAGCATTTGTATTGTTTTATGATTTAAATAATATGTTTCCCTACAAGGCCCTCCATAATGTTCCTCCTCTTTTCATCATGACAGAAATGGAGGCTAAAATGGTCAAAGGATTTGACGTGGCCAAGAATGTGCCCAGCTACTATGTCCGCCTTGGTTCCTTGTCCACCAAGCTACGCAAGCGGGCGTACCACAAGGCCCTGGCCAAGGTGGGCGACGCCAAGCAGCGTAGTCAGGAGTCCATCTCTCAACTCAACCACACAGTTGATCTGGTGGGTCTCACTTTGAAATGGCGGAAGATGGAGTGAGAGATTGTCCTGCTATGAAACAGGATACAGATAACACAAATTGAATGTGTTTGGCTTTTTTTTTCTTTTTAAATCCCTTAACATTTTTTGGTTGTTATCCTTAGATTGAATATGCCAGAAAGAACATAGATGGAGCCAACAAGAAGGTGTATGACAAGCTGAGCTCCCTGGTGGAATGGAAGTATAATGAGCCCAGTGAGGAAGTAGAGGGTCATGAGACAGAGGTCATTACTTTTATCTTTTCGTGATATTGTAAAATTGTTCATCTCAGTCAGATTGGCCAATCAGTGAAAAGGTTTTTTTCCTTGATTCAACTAGGGGAAAAATCTAATATTTTCCTTTCCTTCCCTTCCCTCAGATCATTGAGTCTCGCACCCTGGCCATGGCACGCTCTCTCACCCATCAGCTGCAGACCACCTGCCTGGTGCTGGTATCAGGTGTGCAGGGCCTTCCCCAGCACATCCAGGAGGAGGCACTGTCCCTTAGCCACTCTGCCTCCGAGGTCTACTCCAACTTCAACAAGGCCTATGCCTTCGGGGACCTGCCGGACAGTGTACTGGCCAGCAGCAAGACTCAGCTAGGAAAGATGAAGAAGTCCCTGGATGACGTCATGGACTACCTGGTCAACAACACACCCCTCAACTGGCTGGTAGGTCCCTTTTACCCCCAGCTGGCCCCCAACCAGACCCCTACCTCCGCCTGCTCCCAGTCCCAACCAGAGAAGGCGACCCTCCCAGATTTGGAGATGAAGTCCATGGACTCTAGCCACCTACCCAAGGCTACACCAATAACATCCTCCATTGCTCAGGAGGGTTAGTAGGTCATCAAGCATCCCTGACGACTATACTTGGGCCTCCTGACCATGTGTGTTGTTGCTATGTACTCAATAAACTAGACACATGCATGTGCCTTTTCATATACAGTGCCTTAGCTGATTGATTGACATCAGATGTTTGTTATAATCATGCATTCTGCATCCTTATGTTAATCATTTACTGCATACTCTGTACAACATTTCTAATAAATGGGTTAACATCTTAACTTGCACCATAATTTCTGTGTTGTCTTGCTGTTTTGAAAGTGAGAAATAGTGTAGGACTTGGAAAAATGGATTTGGATCTTTTATATACTGTTCTATCTATATGGTTTAGATAACTGAATATATCCTTGTCTGCAATTCAGTGAGATTTGAAAATGTTTTTTTTTTTTTTAAACTGAAAATAACTTCAGCGGTTGGGTTCCTGTATGCATTATCTATGCCTTACAGCCCACAGGATGGTTCATTCAGCATTTGAGCTCTGTTGTGTTTTCCCCCCTGGCAGGTCCCAGACTTTACTGTCCGATCTGGCCTCGGAATCTGACCTCTCCTCAGTGGAGGAAAATTAAATGTCCTATGGTGTTCCCCTATCAGCCCCTCTTGCCCATGTACCAATGGGTTACATTGTCAGCTAAATGAAAGTCCCCAATATCACTTAATACTTGATCAAGCTCACCAATTAATGTCCAGGTAATGGTCTGTTGCAGGTTGATGCATTGTATTGTGAGAGTATATATTGTATTGTGTAAGCATCATTAACTAAACTTTACAGCAGCTATACAGTAAACATGGTTTCCTTTATTTCTAATAGCATTTTAGACAGTGGGATGGGATAAGACTGACATAGCGTTTTGCTGTTATACCAGTTTGAACACCTGCATGTAATGTAGACCTTGGCATCAGTAAGGCATACTGGTATAATAGGGGTAGGGTTGGCATGTTTGTAAGGTTTTAAGACATATTTTCAGTCATACTTCCACATAATAGATAATAATAGAGCAGGATAAAGCATCAATCTTAGGAGGACCGCTATTTCAGCTCACACAACTCAGCATTGTCCCCATAAGTTGATAGCCAAAACCCAGGATAGAGGGGCTGAGTGAATGTGGTCTGAAATTTGTGGAGGAGAGTCATTGTGTCAGAGAGAACACTGTAGAAGGACAGAACACCTGCCTTGTGGTCTAGGTACACCCCTACTCTGAAGGAATGAGGGCCAGATACCTTTGTCTTCACATCGTTGTGTCGGACATAGTAACCACGAGGACAGCACTGTAAACTCCAGGACTTGTCATTGTGTCCAAATTGAGAGATACCTGACCCTGTTCTGCTGATGTCTTTATATGAGACTGCAATATAAACCCCCCACATCCTCCATTCAACCTCATAGTAACAGCGTCCAGACAAACCATCTCTGCACAGCACCTGACACCTGTCAGTGAATCTCTCTGGATGATATGGATATGGCTGTACTTCACTTGTAAAAGTTACTTTCCTGTTCCCCTCAGACAGAGAGAGTTGTTTCTTTGCTGTGTTTGGGTCTAGCATAAGCTGGCAGGAATCTGGGGGAAGAAGGGCAGAGCAGAGACCAAATTAGATAAATGTTTCAGTTGTTCTCAGTTTCTAAGGTTTTGTGGAGACTGTAAGTGGAGCAACACTGTTTTCAAGAATATGAGACTCACATTTCAAGAACTTTGTTCTGGTCTTGGGCTCTGGTAGAGACACTGAAGAGACACATTCACAGAGAGAACATGGTGATTATACCATATCATAATTACATAATATTATATCATATTATTACACATATAAAGTGAAGACTTGGACCTTTTTAGTTGCGGTTTAACCAACCTGAATTGGAAATCTTGGGCAATTCCTCCTTTAGGAAGTCCTCTAGCTTCTCTTTCAAGTCAGACACAGCCTCACACATGTCTTTAAAGCACAGAAGAGGAAGGTCAGCGATGCTGTGTAAGCCCGAAGATACAATGGGACTAGAGAGAGCGTGATAATTCTGGAGGGGGAAGAGAGAACGGAAGAGTGAAAATGAAGACAAGTAGCAGAGAAAAGGAATCAATTCAAAGTAAATTCCTCTTTGCATTTGAAACATAGGGTCAGTATAATTAAAACATAGGGTCAGTATAATTACCTGGAGGAAATGGATGTGATCCTCTGTGTGTGAAAGCTGCTCCATCTCAGCATGTCTCCTCCTCAGCTCAGCGATCTCCTGCTTTAGTTGCTCTAAGAGTCCTTCAGCCTGACTCACTGCTGCACTCTGCTGGGCTCTGATCAGCTGCTTCACGTCGGAGCGGCTTTTTTCAATGGAGCAGATCAGCTCAGTAAAGATCTTCTCACTGTCCTCCACTGCTGACTGTGCAGAGCGATGTTAGAGTAAATGAAAAATAATCAAGTCTATTAATTCTCTTATCAGGTGCCTAGTTGGGTTAGAATCAATTCAAATTTCAATTCACAAATGCATTAAATTCACAAATTGAATTTCAATTCACGTCTTGGGTTGAGTGAATTCAAATTTGAATATAACCCTACCCTGAAGGCCTAAAAGCCTGTTCCCTTGGAGAAGGACATTGAAAAGGTGCATCTCCTCTGATTAATACTCACTGCGAGAGACTCCACAATCTCTTGAAGCTCATTCAGGTCCTTTTCTCTCTCTTGGATTCTCTGCATGACTCTCTTCTGATTCATCCCCAACTGCCTCTGTGGACAAACATACTTTATTTGCTACAGCACAGGCAAAACCATGTTATATTCATACATCCGTGCTCAAAATTTGCGATTGTCAAATTTGGTTTTGTGATGTGGGATCCTACAGAGGTATAAATGTATGTTTGTGTAAACTTTCCTATCGATAGAATACTGCTGATATCTATGAAGTAATTCATGTATCATATCAAATCTAAATGTTCTATTTGAAGAGGAACAATCTGGACCATGATGAAAATATAAACAAATATAGACAGTATGTCTAAATGTTCTTACCTGTATCTCTGTCCTTCCTGCTGCAACTGAGACTGTATTATGGCCTTTATGTTTATCTGTCACACACATCAAACAGATACACTGCTGATCGGTGTGGCAGAATATCTTCAACACTTCATCATGATGTGAGCAGATCTTCTCCTGCAGTTGTGTGGAGGCTTTGACCAGTGTGTGCTTCTTCAATGGAGCTACATCATAGTGAGGCTGTAGGTGAGTCTCACAGAAAGAGACCAGGCAAACCAAACATGACTTGAGAGCTTTCTGCTGTCGCCCAGTGCTAGTGCAGACATCACAGGTGACATCTCCAGGTCCAGCATAGCACAGATCAGGGGGAGCAGCCTGGAGCCCTGTCTTCTTCAGTTTCTTTACCACTTCAGCCAGCATGTTATTTTTCCTAAGAGCAGGCCTTTGTGTGAAGGTCTGCCTGCACTGGGGGCAGCTGTAGACCCCCTTCTGGTCATCTTGATCCCAGCAGCCTTTAATACAGCTGCTACAGTAACTGTGTCCACAGGGGATAGTGACTGGCTCCTTCAGCAGATCCAGACAGATAGAACAACAGAACTGGTCCTGGTCCAGAAGAACTCCCTGCCAAGCCATTTTACTCTTTACTTTACTTTCACACACACAGAGACAGACCGTTTTGTTTTGTTTTCGCTAAAGAGTTTGCAGAAGGAGGAGGGACTTGTGAAAGGGGAGGGATGGCAGGAAGAGGTGTGTGTTAAAGTGGGTGTCTACCAGAGATGTACTCCATAATCTCTGACTTCACTCTCACACCAACAGAGGGACAGAGGAATAATTTGTAGAAGTTATAATGCAGGAGTTATGCAAGTTATATATATAACAATACTCTGTACAGCTTTATCAATGCTCTAACTCTAACACTAAACCCCCCCAGTCACACTGACAGGCTTCTCTGCAAACACCTGTCTCTGGATGACAGCTGGATTGTATGGAGTGTATCTGATAATGTTTAATGTTTCAGGGGGCCTATTTCCATGTTTAAGTCTGAAAATGATCTGAATGCTGTTTGGGATTGTTTACTATTAGGTTAACAGACAACAGAAAAAAAGACAACAGAAACTACTAGAGTGAGTGCAATCCACTGAATTTAAATTGGTAGGTCAGGAGTGATGGAAAAGGAAGACGAGGTAACCTTAACCTTCTATCGCATTCAAACAAGGTTGATTCAACCAATACATAATTATTTGTAGAACCTATTATTAGCCTACTATTTGGGAGAAAACAATAATCAATTATTGTTAGTTATAATTGTTATACATTACAACTAATCTAATTCCAAGATATGAACAATCCTGATTTTCTTTCTCTTTTTTTTTCTTTTCTTTTTTTTTTAAATCCTGATTTTATTTCAATTTTAGAAACCACAAATCGATGTACTGACGTAAACTAAGATCTAAGAGGGGTGCAAAAATTGCCAGAAAACTAGCCGGAAATATTACTAAACAAGTTCCGGGTCATTCTATTCTTGTTGAAATTATTTGGCGGTTTGAGGAAGAAACACCGTCTAAATTGTAATATCATGCTGTCAGCTCCGATGGATAATCTATATGCACTACCTATGTTTATCGTATTCAGTATTTAGCTAGTTTATCAATCAAACGAATGTTGACATCCGATTACGGCTATGTACACATTTTGCCCCGGCTGGTCTGCCTACTGTAAACAACTTACTTAGCGAGCAAAGTTAGATAGCCAGCTAGGCTAACGTTCATCACTGTAAACCTGATCATCTTCGGCAACAGCCGTCGTCGAGATCTGAAAAGATGTCGAGCCTTCACAAAACGAACGGGAGATATTTGTGGTGGTCTCTTCTGGGTCTTGGATTCCAACCCGACGTTGCAGTTTCACTTGGGACTAGTAAAGTCACCATCAAGCACATCAATCTTGGACCGTAAGTCAAAGTGTAGGAAGCTAGCAGTGTGCTACAAAATAAAAGCACAACTGCTATACAGAGTGCCTAACACTGTTTTCGTAAATCCATAGTGTTAGACATGACATGGGGCGGGCATGACAGTGTTACCATAAACCGACTTGTTGTGTCAGCCAAAAGCCTGTTTGATATTAGTTTAATTCTCTTACCAACAGCATTATGTTCGACCGACCGAACAAGGATGCTTTCTACATAGTTACCCATTTTTTGTTGGAGAAACTGAACCCCACTCGTTTCCAAGAGTTGTACAGGTGGGTGCAATGTTGTTGTTTTCAGTATTATTGCCTTAATTTCTACGATCAACATGGACTATGAATGATGGTGGCTGTTTTATACCACGTTAGGCATTGCTGGCCAGTTCTGGACCACAAGGCAGATGCTGAATTCCGTAAAGTAACCTGCAATTGGCTGCGAGACATTATGGTAAGATTTGACATGTCTACAGCCATCAAAGCCACACACTTTACTGTTTGCAGTTAGTTAAGTGTGCTAATGGATTTGTGTCTGTGCTCTCAGGATGGAAATGGCAGCACAGCTCCTAAAGTGGTGGCCTCATTGTTCCTCTCACCTGGCGGACCCAAGTTCATCAACCTGATGCTTTATCTCGCTAATCATGTCATGCTGCAGGATATGAAGACATTTTCCACAGGTACTATAGGCCTATGTCAAACCAAAAGCGTCTCTAAACAAGTGCCACTAAAGTCCACACTGTTGATGCTTGCAATTCCTAAAGCACCTTCTTTCAACTTCTAAAGTTGTGTTCCATTGATCTTATTAGATGGCACATGGGTCCCAGAACCAGCAGCGGCTCCTGCTTCGTCCATGGAGATGGCGGTGAAGCGGTTACAACTGGTGGCGACCAGATTCCTGAGGGGTGCTGTGGAGCAGGACCGTCTGCTCCAGGAGTACCAGAAACATGCCCAGTAAGTCACTTGATTCTGCACAAACCACAGACAGAGGCCTAGCCGGATTATCCGACTCCATGGCAGTTGTCACGATCTGGTCTGTCTGACTGCCCCCAGAAGTTCGGGTAACGCAGGACAAACTAATAAAGTGTCTGTAAAAAGTTAAAGTCCTCCAAACTGTTCTGCCTGTAAAAAGCCCCAAAAAAGGACACGTAAAGACCCTTGTCATCACTGTTGTCCGTCAACAGATTACTCCCATAGAGAAACCATTGGTTCAATCCGTAATTAACAGATACAACAGACTAGTGTGGCCTGGGCTTAATGCCATGACAATCTCTTGATCCTCATCCAAATACTGACTTAAAATTCCCTTAATTCCATATGTGCTATGTTAATGTGACTAATTGGCTCAGGTGCAAATGATTGTCATGTAATCAGGGCTCATTATAAAACCAGGTGTGTTGCTTCTATTTTCACTGTGCTATCAACTCTGGACTTGCTCTTTCGCACAAGAAAGTGAATTGTTAGAATTGTTTATTTATCAGATTTCTTAGCTCTTCAACATGTGTATAGTTTGGCCAACACAACACACTGGTTTTTATATTATGGATCTGTATCCCTCTCTTGTAGGTCTCAGGTGAAGTCTTTGAGAGATTGGCGTGGTGAAGATGCCAAGTATGATGATTTGCTCAAGTATGTATACTAGCCTGTTCTATCTACCCTTCGAAATGTTCGTTGTGTAAACCTTTTTGAAACTATCTATTTTCAGTTGACTGTTTTATCAGATTAACCATGCCAACTATAACCATTTCTTTCCTTCTACCTCAGGCGTCACAAAAAGGATGCTGACCAGGAAGGAACTGTTCTAGAACAGAAAATTCAAAAGGTTTCACTTCATTTAAATTCCAATGACTCCTCAGCCGTGTGTGTTTCTGAAAGGATTTAATTGGTATAAGAAATTCCACCTAGCCTGTTAAGAGGGCAAGGTGGCGCTTGTACCATCATGCTCATACCTATTCAATCCTCTCTGATTTGCCAAGGGTGAAATGGCTAGTAGGTTTGTTTCTGAACAGGATCCTACTTTTCCATATCAGACTTGCTATGTGTCCCGCCACTGTTGGTGTCTCTCCAGGTGCGCTCCCTGTGGTCGACCATCGATGGAGTGCTGTCCGATGTGGAGGAGGAGCGGAGGGTAGTGGAGTGTGTGATCAGAGGGGACGTAGATCTGTACATCCTGGATGGGAGTGACCTTACCCTCAAAGTCCCCAAGGTTCTGCTGGAGCGGATAGAGTGCCTCTCCAACCATGTGAGTGGGGAGGGGTGGTGCAACTAGGGTATTTGAAAGTCACTATGGGGGGGGGAAGGGGTTGCTTACGGAAGTTGGGATATATGTTGTGGGTCGTACTTTTGGAACCCAGTCTATTCCTATGTGTATTTGTAACTCTGCAAGCTTTGTGTGTCAGTCGAGCGTGGGCAGTGTGTATGAGGCAGGCCAGCTGAACCTCCTATGCATGTTGGAGCTGCTAAACCACGCCCTGCGGCTCCTAGGGGAGGAGCGGTCACACGCTGCTGGACACGCCCCCATCCCCCAGCTCGACCCCCTGCTCCTGCAGGAGAGGAGCCTGCAAATGGGCCGTGCCCTGGAGGACGTCCAACTCATGAGGTGGTTACACAGCAGTATCAGAGGAGCTAGTCTGTTCAATTGTGGTCTCCCCTACCACTAGGATTCCATGTATTAGGACATGGACCTAGCCCACAAGCTAACACAGTTGTACTGTTATTATGTTAATATTGTCTCTAGCATGCTGATGTCTCGCTCTGTTTTTTTAGGGAGAAGATTTCTAAGGAGGAAATGTCCGGCGTGAAGAACGTCATCGAGAAGTTGGAGGCGGATTGGGACAGGAAATGGGCAGACATTCTGAGTATCACGCCCCTGACCTCGTTTTTGAACAAGGATCCTGTGAGTGCCACTTTGGTTTGAGACATGGATGTGCTCCTAGTATAACATTGTCTAGTGTGTCTCAATGGGCTTGAAAAGATTCCTTCCTTTTGGTCTCCTTCACTTCATGGTGTGAGATGGGTGAAGATATTATATTATGGTGGAAACCCATCCAATAATGAAGTTGGTGGTCATGGAGGACAGATGTCTAAGACCTGAGGCACAGCCCTGGATTCAACAGCTGCATAATGACATGTTTGAGATGCTCAGTAGCTGTTTGCCATCAAAGCTACCCTAGTTGGAATGCAATTTTGTCTCACCTTTTGAAATGGGTAGGTAATGTTCAGTGAACAGACTGGGATTAAGGGAGTGCTGTTTAAAACGTTTCACTGTCTTTCCTCAGACCCTTGACTTTCTGTCCCCCATGGCCCCTCTGTCCTTTGAGCCTGCCACTGAGGCCAGCTTCAGATCCGGATTGTTCGACCAGTGTCCTGCCAAGCTGCTCGGTGAGTAGAGGAACACGTTTACCTCATATTTCCTTTGAAAGTAGGCCATGAGAGGATGCTTTAATATGAAGGGCATGTGGCTGACAGTTCATTATGTATTTTTATTTCTCAACTCAGAATTTCCAGAGGAGCTGCCTACAGAGAAGGCCTCTGATCCGCTTGGAACAGTGACCACCGTGGACTTTGAAAAGTAACAGTACAGATGAGGTTGCTTTCAGAATGAGAAATGGCATGCTGGACAGTAGAGATGCTATACTTTGATTGGGAAATAGCTGAGCTGTTGTCCACATACTGTAACTGGTCTTTCCTTATTATAATCTAGATTTTATGGTTAATGTACTGGTGCACTGCAACAAGCCACTAACTTGGAGTATACTAGAGTATATAATGTATATTCTAAAGGATATGAGTATAATCTACTTTAGCACTGTCTGGGTCACACTCCTGATCAATCTGCCATCTTGGCCTTGGTATTCATTACTGTTGGGTTATTTCAAGTTGCCTGTTTTGGTCTTCCTTGTGTTGTTGCTGGGAGGCAGATACCTGGGCAGTCATGAGCAGTGCTCTGTCCGTCACTAGTCCTCCCTATAGCATCCCTGCTCTCTGATGACCGGGGCGAACTGAGAGAAATTGCAACGGACAGATACGGAGCAGACAACCCTTAGCCTCATAGGGAGTGACTGATGTTCGCCACAGAGGAAAACATTCTTTGAAACGGGCCTCTCTTTTTGAACAGTGATTGGTCTCCAGCAGTGGAGAAGATTGAAACTCCTCTCCCTACCAGTGTGGTCTCTTCCCAACCAATGACCCCCCTCTCTGCACTCTGTGAAACCCCTCTGGCTGTCCCTGTCAAGGCTCCCTCACCTAGTCCCCAGCGGGTAAGTGGAGTGGACAAAGGATCTTGTGTTGACTGTCTCCCCATCATGGTCCATTCTTTTTACCCTTTTATCTTTTCAAAAATGATCTAGCTTTGACAGTGATACTTCTATGCATATTTCCGTGACTAGTGTTCCAGTACTGCCTATTTGTATGTGTCTGTCTGCCTATTTGCACATGCAGGTACCTCACAAGTCTCGTCTTCTCTCTAGGCCAGTGTAAAGAAGACCACTCCTGCTTGTCCAAAGATGTCTGCAGTGAAGAAGAAGGCTCAGATCCTGGACTCGGAGTGTGACAACCTGGCAAACCAGGTACAGCATCAGTGTTCATAAAGAAGACGATATGGGGCAGGTTCTTGTGTAGTAGTTGCTGGGAGGCAGATACCTGGACAGTCCTGAGCAGTGCTCTGTCCGTCACTAGTCCTCCCTATAGCATCCCTGCTCTCTGATGACCGGGGCGAACTGAGAGAAATCGCAACGGACAGATACGGAGCAGACAACCCTTTAGCCTCAGACACAGTGACAGTTGTTTTGGCCACAGAACATAGGTTTTATATAATGGCATGCATATGTTTAATTTCTTCATGCATGTATAAAGAGCCTGTCTGCAATTGTTTTGCCAAGTTTGTTTGTTTTAGTTTGCAGAGGCTGTGACTGCAAGCTCTGTGGACCCCAGTATTAGGGGCCTGGAGCTGGGAGACCTGCTCAGCACAATGGGCACCGACCCTTTCTCCACCAAGAAGCAGCTGCCACGCACCCCTGAGAGCTTGAGTAAGTATTGACCCCTCTAACCCCTTATCCAACGGAATTGTTAGTCTAAAGAGATGCAGATGTTTAAGTGGTGGCATAACATGGGTATGAAGGAAAATGAATGGTGTCGGGCGAGTGTTGTAATGATTGTGAATGATTATGGTTAAAGAAGGCTTCATTTGAGTGAATGTCACAATGCTCTTCCTTCAGCCTTTTGGCTTGTCACTTTGAAGATGATGATGATGATGATCTTTTCCCCCTCAGTTATGGATGTGAAAAGTTCCTGGAGAAGGGCGGTGGAGGAAGGCGAAGCTCAGAAGGCCCATCTGTCGGGTACGTTTGATGGTGATAGCATCGTCCACCACCTCACCACGCTCAACGAAGGGCAGGAGGCCTCCTTCAGCCAGGATGTGCTGAGCATGTCCCAGGACCCCACCTGCCACAGTCTCTCTGCCTCCCAGAAGAGGGCCTCGCTCATGTCCACCCTGTCCTGGGACTCCTCCAACATGGAGGCCTTCCACAGCATGAGCGGCAGCGATGAAGTCCAATTCAGCATCGCCTATGAGACCCTCCCAGACCTGCCGGGCAGCGACAGCCTCCTGAGCTCCAGCGATGGAGCCCCGCACATGTTCAACGATGAGGAGGAGGATTCCGAGCTGCTCCTTCCTCACATCCCTTCTCTCACAACAGAGCCAGAGCCAGCGCTGTTGGCTGCACGCAGGCGTCTGGACAGGATCCAGCAGGCCTGCAGCGATGCCTCCTTCATGGACAACAGGAAGAGGGAGCCAGAGGCCACTCTCCCACAGTGTGACGGGAGCCTGGACACCAGAGACTGGCTGATGGCAACGACAGTGGAGGCAGCAGGCAAAGTCTTCTCCCTGGATCTGGACACACTGGAGAGCCCCTCCCCACCAAGCAAAGATCAATATAACTTACCGCAACTTATCACATTTTCACCTATAGATGACATGTAGTGCCTTCTGAGTGCCTTTTCTTTTTAAAAGGACAGAGTATTTTCTGAACGATTTTCTGGTTTTTCACCTTATCATAATTACACCTCACTATTTTTGCTTGTCTTGCTATGGAAAAATACTTTTGTACATGATTGGCACACAACTATCTCCAACATGAATACTTTTCCTACAGAAAACTAACTTTAGTTTCAATAGTTGAATAGTTCGAACTATGAAGCTGCCTGATGTCCTTGGACCAGGAGAGGTTGTTGGAGGAAATCTGAGGGGCTCATTGTAATGCATGGAATGGTATCAATGTATGTTGCCTCTACTGATCTTGGACTGATTCTAAGAATTACATCTGTAACAGTTAAATGTGTTAATCTGTATGATGTTGTTAATAAATTGTAAATTGCTACTACAATCTTGTTCTTTTTTCCTCAGTGTTCTATTGTCACAATTAGTTGCACAAGACAGTGTAGTACCATACACCTGCTTGGAAGAGAGAAATGCAGAATGCTCTGAATAACCTCACTTTTAGGTCAATATATGCATGCATAATTTGGGTCCATTTTCTTCCATCAACTGACACTGAATTATTTTAGCCATCTAGATGATTATTGTCCCACACGATGAAATTGGGGAGGGGACTGCAGATCGGTCTCAGTCCGTTCGTATGTAACGCGATATCTCAGTCACTACTGGGACAATTTTGATAAAACTTGGGTGAATGATGCGTCTTGCCATGGAGATCCGGCATTTACAAAATTACACTGATTGGCCTAAGGAGGTTGCTATAGTAAAAACTGAAATGTGGAAATCACACTGTAAGCATCACGTCATGTGCGCAATGTACAGATAGGGGGCATAGCGGGCCTTCTGAAAGAATAGGCGGAAAATCGGGGTTTGTCATCTCAGGACCAGACACTCTGGGCGGTTCCATTCCGCCTCAAGCAGCGAAGTCGAAAAACCCAAGAGCTCACCAAAGTAGCTGACAAAACACAAACATGGCGCCTGCTTGCACCGACAGCTACAGATAAGAGTGTCGCGAACAAGTGGGAAACAAAGTTTCCAGGGATTATCGAAGTGCGTTTATTCTGAGGCTTGATTGGTGATTTTGTATTCTAGAATAAGAGCGGAATATCTCGAACGGGTGAAAACTGCAAATTGCCTACATGTCAACATTGTTTCTTCTAGTAGTGTAAACAGCTGGTAAGTGGTGCTTGCAATATTTAGCTTTGTTGATGAGTGGAAAGTTTGTTTCCGTTGGGAATGTTGACGTGTTTAGCGTTTGTTTCAACCAAGCGCGGATAAAACGATGCGCGATGGTGGGGAAACTTGATACAATGCATGTGAAATGTAGCATTTCATATCGCTGTACATTTAGGACTGCGTAAATGTGTTCTCGAGAGCCGGTGTCTGCATGAGTTATTTTACTGCGTAATATGCTGAGAGACAGTTGTATGTTATAGAGGCTACGCAAACTATCTGTTTTGAGTGTATTGTTTTGGATCGGCGCCTTGAGTGATTGAAAGTTGACCTAGTAATTGCCCGCTGAGTGCAACAGTTGGGTATATAATACTTCCCCCGCCCCCTCGGAGGCCCTAGATAATGTACGGGGGTGTTGGATCCTGTGCTAGTATCAAACCTCGCAGGTGCCTTGGGTGTGTCTTATTATCAGACAAATCCAACCATATCCTTTTGAAATATTCAATGTTACCACAATACAAAATTAATTGTAATTGTATTATTTTTCTATGGAAATAAAAAGATAAACATGCAGAGCATATTTACAAATGTAATTTCAAGTTATGTGGTCCTCAGTTTAGGATGGCACTACCCTTAGTGCACTACACTTAGTGCACTACCTTTAGTGCACTTGCAGGCTCAATGACCTTTGGGAGTGAATTTGCAATGTCTGCTTTTATTTGACCCTGACTTTGCTGAGGACATGGGGTTGAGTAAGAATTTAATGTGTCTGTTGGTGACACTGTATAAGTTAGTGTCTACAGTCACTGCCACCGAGTGCAAGCCAAGGTGCTCACATATCTGTGGCTCAGCACTTGACTGTTTGCCAACAAGCATCGGAGGCAGTGTACAGACAAACTGAATGAGTTGTATCCTGCCTTCCCAACTCCATTGGAATCCCTTTGCTGGATGGCATTTCCTTGCACTGTGGCTACATTCTACATTCAGTTACCATTAGGATAGCAATGTGGCAACATAGTGTGCCTAATGATAAACATATGATTGGTGTATCCTTCTTTGTCCACACAATTTACTCCCATAGGTTCTTAGGCTATAGGTGGATTATAGATGTGTGAAAGATTTGGAATGCACTGACATAAACTCAATCTTGGCCCCATGGAACGGCACACCACTCAGACTGTGTTATGATTCTGTTGTTAGGTTTTCAGCATATCTGGTGTTTGTGTGTTTCTGAAAAATGACACCCTCCTTACTTGTCTCACTGGTTGATAAGCCTCTTAGTTGATAGATGAATGTGATATCCTTTGTCGGTGAGTCTATTTTGACTGAATGGGGACATGACTAAAGTGGGTCGTGTGTGTGTGTGTGTGTGTGTGTGTGTGTGTGTGTGTGTGTGTGTGTGTGTGTGTGTGTGTGTGTGTGTGTGTGTGTGTGTGTGTGTGTGTGTGTGTGTGTGTGTGTGTGTGTGTGTGTGTGTGTGTGTGTGTGTGTGCGTGCGCACGTGCGCGCGTGCGCGCGCCTGAGTGTACATTGAACTCGTACTTTGCCACAACTACTCGTCAGGAGGTTCTTGTCAGGTGACGAGGGAAATAAGGAAGTAGACTAGCAGGGGAACAGCTACGGGCAGGGCTCAACCGTTACCGGGGAGAGAGGCAGAGGGCATTGTGTTTATGGGAAAGAGCTACAATTAATTCTGTAAGTTATATTTATATGCAACACTTCCACACAGGGGTTAGGGAGGTCTGTAGTGTGAGCATGGACAGAGTAAAAAGATGTCTGTGGTCTCTGACAAAGGAAATAGAGATTGTGGCTCTTCAATGTGTGAAGCAGATTGCAACTGATCTATGAATATGCTTGCAGTTGTAGCTGTAGGAAATAACACATTTTACTGCTGTGAAATGAAATGGCACAGTTTACTGTGCAATGACAAGGTAGACTCTGGTTAGCTCTGGTTCAAATTCTGGTTCAAATACCTCCAGTCTTCATAAAGACTGATCGATGTGCACAGGCAGTAGTTGATAAACAAAGATGCTGCATGAACATTGGAGATACGTTTTATTAATTCCAGCCTTTGATGTCCTCTCAGGTGGCTGGCTCATTTCCCCTCTGACCCTTCCAGCACTATAGTCTATTCTGTGGTCTTTTTGTCCTGGAGTTTCAATGGGAATTGGGGACCTTTTTGTGTATCAGTGAAGGTTGTTAGAGAGGGCTGTGAGTTTCTCCCTCTCCCACAGTTCACAGTGGAAAGAATGCTTTTTGTCTGGCAGCCTGTCATGCTTGAGGAGGGGAGAAGTCTTGTGACGTTTCTGCTGTGCTTTCCCTCACCCCTTTTAGCTTTCCCTGATTCCGACTCACTTATCTGTCTGAACCAGCGCAACACTTATGTTATCCTCTCCATAAAAATAGCAGGAGGGCTTTCAGTGGACTTACTTATCTTGATTTTAGCTCTTGTTTCTCTCTCTCTCTTCTCTCCATTTCTCTCTCTTTTATCTCAGTCGATTTATCAGCTTATAGGTCATCATAAATCAGACAGCTGGTTAATAGGACAAGGCATAGTATTTATTCAGTTGCTGTTGCTACAGTCAACAGCCCATGTGGGCAGTTGATGTCACACCTTGCAGTGCAAATCTCTTTATCAGGCTTTTATGTAAAGCATGTCTGCTACTGGATGTTCAGGCATTGGCTGTTTGTCATACAAAGCTAATTAAACACCAACGCAGCTTTCTATTTCAAAGTAGCTGCCCACCTGCACTAGACAGCTTGGTGTAGATGTCCTGAATGGCTGGGAGCTTGGCGAGCTTGCCGTCTTCAACAGCCTTGCGGTCGAGGGCTGTACAGCTGCCGTACCAGGCGATGATACAACCGGACAGGATGCTCTCGATGGTGCATCTGTAGAAGTTGGTGAGGATCGAAAGGGGCCATGCTGGCGCCGCCTTGATCACTGTGCCAGTGTGATGGGTCCAATTTAAGTCCTCAATGATGTGGACACATAGGAACTTGAAGCTGCTGACATTCTCCATTTCAACCCTGTCGATGTGTATGGGGGCATGCCCTCCCTCTTTTTCTTCCTATAGTCCACGATCAGCTCCTTGATTTTTCTAGTGTTAAGGGACAGATTGTTGTCCTGACACGATCCTTTCAGGGCTCTTTTCACCTCCCTGTAGGCTGTCCCAGGCCTACAACAGTGTCATTAGCAAATTTGATGATGGTATTGGACACATGCGTGAACAGGGAGTAGAGAAAGGGACTGTTGAGAGTTAGTGTGGAGGAGGTGTTGCTGCCTATCTTCACCACCTGGGTTCTACCCATCAGGAAGTCTAGGATCCAGTTGCAGAGGGAGGTGTTCAGACCCAGGGCTTTGAGCTTGGTGACGAACTTGGAGGGAACAATGGTGTTGAATGCTGAGCTGTAGTCAATGAACAGCATTCTCACATAGGTATTCCTATCGTCCAGGTGGGATAAGGCCATGTGCAATGTAATGGCGATTGCCACTGCACTGCACATTGCCTTATCCCACCTGGACGACCTTGCCATTGCCACTTCTGACTCCTTGGTGAAAAGGAGCCAGGTATACCGGTGGTGACCGCAGTTTCCGGGTTACGCAGGAATTGAGAGTCGATCTTATGTCCAAAAGTGCTTGGCGGTCATAGCATATGGTTGAAAAAACAGTATCCAAAAATGTTAAATACACACTAAGCATTAGCAAACATAATCTCTGTGAATGGCACTCAGAGAGAGAGAGATGGAGCCTGCTTTTACTGAGTGACTGATGATTGAAAAGAGGCAGAAGGACAAGTGGAAATTTCCACTGTCATCAGGTTGTATTGACAACTTTAGCCTCAGGTCTTTAAGCCCAAGGAGTAGGTACATGTTTTCATTATTTTGGATCTGAAATGCTCAATTCTATCTGTTTATTTACAAAACAAGTGTCTGAATGTGTCTAGCTAGTAAAGCCTTTCTTAGGTTGCAGAATAAAGGTTTGGGATTGGGTCAATTCCAGGTTTAGACTCTTCACTCATTAATTATTGTCTCATACATTGTTTTGTACTGTTGTATTTTATTATTTCAGCAGTAAGCTAGATGGTGTATATAATCAGTGTTCTTGTCAATGGGTTACACAGCACTTTTATGGAGGGAAAGTCCAGTTTCCCTGGTCTTTGCTTTGCTTCTCTATCTCTCACACCTTCGAAATATTGACTATTGACCCAGTTGGTTGATTAGAACAGGTTTGTCAATCATTTAAGGAAACGTCTAAAACAAAAACAAAAAAACCTAGAGAGATGCAAAATGACTAAATGTAATTTAGTGATGAAGTTATTTCCTTGCCAACTGTGCATGGTAACCCAGAGGAGCAGAAACATCCAGTGCAGTCAACTGGTTTCTTGCACTAAAGAACAGGTTGTGCTTTAATGGTTCTTTCTCTTAGTCAAATGGTTTTGCAGTATTCTTGTTCACCTAGTCTGGTGGACAGGTCCATTATTTCCTCAGCACTCATTGATGGGTTTGTTTGCCATTTTGAAGCAAATTGCAGATGCAGTCTGATATGCAGGGTAAAACATGTTTGCTTACAGACGTGTAAACTTACAGACATTGCCAACATTTGGAAGTGATGGAAGCCTAGGCAGATTTTAAGATTGTTGTTGTCTGTAAACATGAACTTGCCATGTTGTGTATAATGATTCCATACATCTTAATTCCAGTATCCTGCTGCCCAATCCCACTATAAAATATGGCTCGATTTGTAACTTATGTTACAAAGCCTATGTAGCGGCAGAAAATCTGGTTTTATGTAGGTCTAATTATTGACTTTGTCAGTTCATCTCAATTATGAATGACAAGCAATGACTTAAACAGGTAAATGTCAAACATTGATTGACTCATTAAGTTGCTCTTTGGCTTGCTAGTGGTCTCATTATCAGCATTGCTCAGGAATAACCCTAAGTGTTGGTATAGTGCTGAGTGGAGCTCCCTCCCACTGAGAGGAACATCTTGTGCATACTGATACAGCAGAATCTCTCAGAACGTCTCGCTGATCTCTTTCTTAGTCTGTCTCTTTTTCTCTCCCTCCCTCTCTTCCTTTAGAGTATTTTCTCTTCTTTCTCTACTCGTAACCCAAAACTGATGTATTGAGATGCTAACAACTCTTCTCTTGCCAAATGGGGCGGTTTGATTCTCCTCAGAACACATTGTTACGATTAATTAACCCGGTGAGGTAATTACAATCCCCAGTTGGAAAACAACCACGCACACACATGACCTACACCATATATATCCAATCAGACAGGGAAGGCTTTAACCTCATTTTACCCCCATTAAAAGCCTTATCCCTCCCCCGAACCAGAAGTCTTGGAGTTTCTGTTGTTGTTACTCTTAAAATGAGGTTTTTGTCGCCACGTTGTCACCTCGTAGTGGGCCTGTGCCACAGACACCACATGGCGTTGGCAGGGACACTTTGCCACTCGTTTTACTGTATGGCTGTAGAGTGGCACTTGAGATAGACTTCGAGGTCCTGAGTGTAAGCTGTCACCCGATTGCTGAAGGGGGGACTCATACTGTAAGTTTGTGCTTGGAGATCACATAATCTGTATGAGTCTTTCATAATGAGACACAATTTTATTTTCGGTCTAGCGTGCACTTTTGAATCCATTTTGTTAGCAGAGCAATGTTTACCTCTTGAAATAGAAAGACGATTCAACTACATTCTTACTGTACAAGAGGAATGTTGTTTTGCCCAACTCGGGGAAACCCTCTGGGTAATGCTTGATCTTGTGCATATTTGCTCAAAGTATTGTAAATAGAAATGAGTGAGTCCTCTGTGATGTTAAGTGTTTCATCTCATCTATAAAACAGATGTGTTTTTGCTACTTTGATTTATCTGTAATTAAATGGGCCAAATTACGGCTATTGTAATGTAATTGCATAGGTTTATAATGAAAAGGACTTGCATTTCTGTAAACATTCATTTACATCTGTGCTTTGGTTGAGGCTCATGTCTCTATCACTGGTTTATAACATGCTCCTCGAAACAGTAACAATGTTTCTCTTGTCACGTGTATACAGTACCATAAAGAGAACATGTCTGATTCTTCTTTAGTAGTGTTAGTGATTCATATTGTGGTGTTCGTCATTCACTGTCATTGGATTGGTAGAAACAATGTTTCTCTTGTCACCACAACGTGTTTCGTATTTGTGTGTTTGGTTTGGTGCGTCTGTGTCATATTCAGCTGATGCTACTGCCATTCCCTTCAGGCGAGTTAGGCCCTACTGAATGGAGCGGCATGACAG
Source organism: Argentina silus (assembly GCF_951799395.1). NCBI lineage: Eukaryota > Metazoa > Chordata > Actinopteri > Argentiniformes > Argentinidae > Argentina > Argentina silus. Next base: position 30,810,583 of record NC_139655.1, on the reverse strand, counting down.
GGCCTCTAGTGGAATAATTGAGACAGGCCTGGTGAACAGATACAAGGCTGTCTGCTGTCCAGTGTGTCCCCCCCCCCACACACACACAAGCACAAGCATACACAGAGGATCCAGAGTCTTTTGTATGATGGGGATGAGATCACTGTGGGGGAGACCATTGGGGATGGAGTTACGGGGGTTCCACTGTGTAGATAATAGTCCAACCCATTTCGGAAAAGACGACGCACAAAACAACAAGCAACCATTTTATTGACATGTTGGCACATTCTCCCATTGCTCCATCCAGTTCGATCCAGGCCAGAATGGCAAAACTAAAATTCTCCAGACCTCCAAAAGAGGCGTGAGAACAACGTGATCTGGAGGTATGGCTATGTGAGACTAACCCTGGTGTAGTAATAGAGGGGGAGCCTCCGGCCTGAGGGCCTGTTCGACCGGCATTGCAAGCTTTTGTCAGGTTTTCAAGTTGAGACCAGTGCCACAGCCAAGAAACGTGACCTCAAGCATTGCACTGGCAAGCAATGGGGCTTGCCTCTTTTTTTCCCTGTGAATAAAGAGACTCAATAGAAAAAGAAAATAATCATTTGGTTACTGAGTGAGGTACTGGTCTGCACGCCCCCTTAGTTGACCAAAATAACTGTCAAACTGGAGGTATGTGGTCTTTTGTAAATGGCTTCAGGTTGTTTCAGAGACATAGGCTACACATACAGTAGGACCAGAGATGGGGATGGTCACATGTGCTTGGTGAGTGAAGGTGGAACGTGCATTTTAATTCTCAAACATGGCTTCTAGAAGCCAATGAGCAACCCCGTAGTAAGAATAAGAAACAGGCCAGCTGTCATGTGTTTGGTTTGCCAACTCAAAAGTTCACCTGCTGTTGTTTTTGGCTCTTGGTTAAATAGGCAGTAGGGATTGGCAACTCCAGTCCCTGGGGGATAGGGGGGTTTGTTTTCTCTCGCCCGGCATTTACAAGAATTGATCAAATAATTTCAGTGAGTATACACCCTTGTCAAATCAGTGGTTACTTCTAGGAAGGAAGGAGGGAGGGAAGGACACGTTTTGTTAAGTTTTTGACCAGGGTCCAGTGTTGGCATTTACCAAGTCTCACACTATGTTGCTCACACGGCCAGTGGAGACAGTGCTTCCAGAGTGCAGTCCAAACAAAGACAGCGTGACACCCGATCGCCTGCCTTTGCCTCAGAGTTACAGAGGAACAGGTTCTGAAAGGGAAGGGAGGGGCTCGCTGTTGTACAACCTTGGTGACTGGAGCTCAAGTTACCACATCAGGAAAGACTTTAGTATAATGGGGATTTCATAAACCAGTTCTGTTCATCTTTAATGTAGTGTTCATCTCAGTATCTGACAATGCTGCCATGGAATTTGATCGACTTTGACTTTTTCTAATAGCTTTAGACTCTTTGTCTGGACACATTAATCGCTGACTAATTTATTTCCATGTCAGATGAGTTTACCAGAGCATGTTTTCCCTGTAACAGGTCACTACAGGTCCAGGACAAGATGGCTGAATATAAAGCGCCATGCTCGCTTTTGTTTACAATGTCCGCAAAGGCTTTTAATTTAATCCCTTCTCCTTTTTATAAGTACAGGCGTTTACAATTTATGGCCACTATCTTTTTTTTATTTTTTATTTGCCTGCCAAACCTAAAGTGGACTTTAAAACATCTCTTCCCGCTTTTGTTTACTGTATGTCTACATGGAACTCAGACCTAAGGGGATGTTTGTGTGGCAGAGGGGGGGCAGATAGTGGCCCACAGTGCACGTAGGGATACAGTAGGTCTACTCAACACGATGCCCTTAAAAGACCCAGGGTAGATTGATTTCCTCTGGCGGCTCACCCCTGCTCAGATAGAATAACAACACCAGCAGCATGGGGGCTTGCCTGGTCATTGTTGGGGCTCGGTTTCCATGGCAGCATCAATGTTTGTCTATCCTGCACTGTCCACAAAAAAAGGTTTGCCTGTCATTCTCTTCTGTTGTAATGCTATGGGATGGGGGGGGGGGGGGGGGGCTAACCTTAACCCTAACCATATTCATACCTCTACCCTAAGTTTCCTGTCATTGTTGATGATGAGGGAGACAGGTTTCAAGTCTGGAGAGCTAACTGTGGCATAGGTATTTGGCAATCAATTCTGCACATTTACTGGACTCTCTCTCTCTTTCTCTCTCTGTTGAAGGAATGTGAACTGGTCCATGTTGCCAGTAGGACAGTCATTAGTGAGGCTCTCAGCATGGTGGATTAGGTGTTTGGCAGCAGCCTCCTCCTTCCTATCCAGTTGTTGCTTTACTCATCTCGCAGGCTTGACACGGTGCTCTTTCTCATGGCTCCATTCAACACACTAACAGCTTGTTTGCGTACATATCTGTACCAGTATTTGTGTGTTTTGGAGGGGTGGGGGCTTTTGAGAGCATAGGTGTTAAGTTCCGATTTGGGGTTGAGTGGCGTTGTCAGGGCAACGAAGACATTTCACGTGACAGGCTTGGCAGAATTGTGGATTGGCTGGGATTGTGTTTGTTTGCCGATTTCTGTTTACATTTGACGTGTGGATGCTGTCATCTTAGCTGTGTGTGTGTGTGTGTGTGTGTGTGTGTGTGTGTGTGTGTGTGTGTGTGTGTGTGTGTGTGTGTGTGTGTGTGTGTGTGTGTGTGTGTGTGTGTGTGTGTGTGTGTGTGTGTGTGTGTGTGTGTGTGAAGGTGTAAGCAGGCTGGCATATGTGCCCACACTGCCGGGGAGCTGCATAGGCATGACTCATACCCTCCTCCTCTTCTGCCTAACTACTGCCAGAATAGAGAACAATTCAATCAAACCCGCATTGTGGCATTAAAGTAGAACCATAAACATACATTCGTTTTTTCCTGCCTATAAGTAATCAGAGAATGGTTTTTGGAGATCTAGATGATGACAAAATAGTTGTTTGCTTATGGCTCAATACTGTTAGCAGTTAGAATGAAGGAGTCTGGGCCAAGGCACACTGTATTCTCTGCAGCTGCCCTTTAACCTCTCACCAATTACATGAGCTTAGCACTGCAGCCTAGCCTAGAGGAGACACAGGGCGTTAAGACTAGCACTGATCCAACGCTAGCTTCATTCTGAGTCTGGTTCCCTTCCCTGTTCACTCAATAGGTTGGAATGTACTCAGCACAAATAGAGACTTCATAAAAGTAGACTGTTTTTGAGCCGTTTTTAAATAAATGCAACCGAGCAGGGCACATTGCAAGATTCATTAAAAGCCCATGTAGCTTCATTGGTTTAATGCAATGCATTATTTATAATACCAAGCTGTGTAAATAACTCCACTCCCAGTTGTGTAAGAAGTGGAAAATATGTTATTGATTAATTGATGCAGCAAGTTCATTCAGTAACTAATTTCTTCTTAGTTTGCGGGGATGATGCAAAAGGCCGTCAACTCTGCTGAGTGTAGCCAAGTCTTATGTGTGCGTGTATGAATGTGCGTGTATGAATGTGCGTGTATGAATGTGCGTGTATGAATGTGCATGCATGTTGAGAAGAGAGGATGGCATTTTCATGTCTGTGTATGTAGACACAATTCCTAAGTCACTCCCCTTGTTTGTTTAGTGGCTACACAAGCATGTTGGCACAGAAGTCAAAACGATTCAAGAAATCAGAAATATCTGCTTTGACACTGGGGGAAACAGTTGGAACATCAAACCCTGGTTCTGTGGTTCTGAAGCTCTTCAGACCCCAAAGTAGCAGCAGTACAGTTGTTTCTGTAAAAGGTTCTGTTCTGGAGTTTTGGATGTGGAATGTCTGACGCTGTTGAGTGTGAGCCAGACACTTCTCTGCCCACGCAGAAGACTTAAAAGATGTTTTCGTCCAGTCACAAGTCAAACCACCACAGACAAACAGGTTCTCTGTTTTGTTATATAGCGTCCAAAAGGAACATATTTAACGGTGTGGTTTATTAGAAAGCAAACAATGTCTCAAAACAACGCTGAGCTCCTGACTCCCGGCTCTGACCATTGAGATGTAACCATGGATACACTGCTGTAAATCTCAGCAGAGTAAAAGGAAGACCCGCTCAGTTTTGTCTCTGCAGTCTGCCACAATGCACTGCATACTAAAGGCCCTATCCCATCCGAAACCAGTATATGGGTGCAGAAGGAATACGACGAACAACGTGTTGTGAAAATGCACATCTGGATTCATCTACTTAATAGAATTTTGTTGACAACATGAAGCATAAACAAACTCAACAGCATATTGATTTGCACTACACATTCTCACAGCAAAATTTTTTTGTTTTGCTTTACTGTGATGTTCTGGATTTTGTCTTTGATTGAATAGCCCTAATTGTTGTATGATGACAGGGGGTTTTCCCTCTGGTACAGTAGAAGCACTTTACTCTCGACATTTAGGTTCAGCTATAGTGTTGTCTTACGTTGATGACAGAAAGCACACACAAGCACAGAGAGAGTCATTTTCCCTCTCTTAAAACTCCTCCAAAGACATTGGGTGTTAAGACTCAGAGAGCCAATCCTTTGACAAATGCCCCTGGTATGGAGTGAATGTTGTGGTTTTGCCCTCCCTAAAGCAAATGAATCTCTCCTGTGAGGAACAGTGTTGTAGAGATATGTCTCTCAGCTCCTTCCAGCCGACAGCCCTGTCCCACTCACTTTCTCCATTGAGCTGGCCAAAGACTACATCCAGCCAGAGGATGCCAATGTGTTATGTCCACATAATGTGCCATATGTCCACTAACCCCCCCCCCCCACACACACACACACACACACACACACACACACCACCACCACTGACCATTGGGCCGCTCCAGGGGAGCATTTCCATCCTGCTCCCCTGCAACAGCCGAGCTACTTCAAAGAAGATACGGGGGGGGGGGGTCCGGGGTCCGGGGTCCGGGCACACCATCCATCCCTCCTCCTTATTGCCTTCCTTGTTTGTAGAAAGGCACAGTCGCTCTTCCTCTGCTTGTACATTACATGGAAGTGTATTGTTCTGCTCCAGACATCTTACGTAAGGCTTGGAAGATAATACAAATCAATCTTAAGTATTGCTCTTTACTCTGTTTGCCTTTTCTGGTTCTGTCGCTAAAAGACTTGAATCAGCAGCATACGCCAGCCTCACTCTGCCAAGTCATCTTCTGCCCTACGCCTTACACAGCACGCAAACATGCCCTTCCCTGCATTGCAGTCAGTGGTCATTACTGCCACGACAGTACACACACACACACACACACACACACACACAGAGACACAGACAGACAGACAGACACATGCTATTAATTCATGACAATAAAAGGCTGTTTGAGTTTTATACATACTCCACCACCTAGACTGTATGTGATCAATTATCTTATCTCTATACACAGCCATGGTGGTGTATGGTGTTTTATAGAAAGGACAGCATATCAATGCAGTGTATCCACATTCTAATAGCCAGCAGGGGACATTTTATGTCACCGTATTAATATGGCGAGCTGTCTCTTTATGGAATCCTCTGCACAGGTACATCATGTACTATAGTTACCTTGATGATGGCTGTGTTGTGAGATCTCCGTGGTGAACACTGATGATGATGACATGGGAGATGGTGAGTCATTGGCTGATACAGTAGGACTCCCTGCGGTCCACTCACTTCTAGCTGTCTGTTTCTCCCTCTGCTTCATTTGATCTCTCTCATACAGTGTGTCTGTGTCCTTCACCCACTCCAATGTCTCTTTCATCAACCATCTGTTTTTTTTTACCTGAGTTTCTAACTGCTTTCAGATATCAAGGACGTTCTTATTTGGACCTGTAAACAGGCTCACTCAATATTCTGGGTTGTGCTTGTGGTGGGTTTCCTCCAATGGAGGCCGGTGGAGGTAGAAATCGGAGGACAGGCTCATTGTAATGCATGGGATGGAATGAGGAATGGTATCAAACCGATGTCTGCCTCCACTGGTTTTCTCCACATATACTGTAGAGCTGCAGCATAGTGATTAACTTTTTTTTATTTTTTTTATACTGGAATCTAATATTTGATATGACACTTATTGTGTATGCACATGTGCGTAATGTGTGTTCCGTTGTTGTTGGTGTGTTACTGTTCCCTTCCTACCTTCCTCAACAAAATACACGTGCTGGATCAGTTCTGATTGAGTAGGAGTGACAACAAGGTCAGTCACAGTGTGGTGCTGCGGAAAAAGACACCTAAGATTGAGACAGAAATAATTGAGCACTGTTATGAAGTCTCCTCAATGAAGTCCAGAACTATGAGTTCCAAGTAAGTTCAAAGAGTCCCACGTTTTTCTCCTGTTGACTCACAACTGGAACATTTCCCTTCCTCCGTGGGTCTCGGCAGCTCTTTGAAGCGACTGGGATGTTTGCTTTTTTAGCTTTTCTTTCTTCTTAGACAGCCATTTGCTCCTTGTATCATGTTTTACATATCTTCCCCAAGCCCAGTATTTTTCTTGGAAGTCTGAACAAGCTCTCATGGCATAATACAGCTAATAAATTGTAAAGGGCCAGAATCTTCAGAGAGGACTCCTACGCTTGTGACCCAGACTTTATTTTCATGCTGTCATCTTGTTAGTAGGGTTTCAAAAATGGCTATTGATTTATATATGCGTCAGCACAGGGCTGTTGTGATAATGTCGTTCTCATTCATAGCGAGCAGAGGATTCTTACCCCATTAGAAGCTATTAGGCTAATCATCAGTGTTACTTACAACATCTCTATGCCACAGTGCTCATTATTGCTGATGAATGAGTCATGCTACTGCATGCTACTGCTAGAAAGTACTACTAGGGCCAAGATCACATACTGTACATCCTTCCTTCAGTCCTTCTTTGAAATAATCACAAATCTGCCTGGATGGTCCAAAAACAATTAGCCTAGGTGGAAGGCTTGTCTTTTGTCATACAATCACATATCACGTATCAGTGGTTACTTCAAGGGAGAATGGAAGGATGTATTTGACCAGATTTTTCAAAATTGAGCCAGATGATCTTAGGACTAGTCATCTTCTTTGCTGTAGCATAGTGGTCGTGTCTGTCTCAACACTTGGGATGGTAAAGGTTTTTAAATCCCCAAGAAAGAGGAGGCGGACCCCAGTTCTCCAGTTCTTCCAGAGACTGCTTTTTTTTTTTAAAAGACTTGTGTGTCCTCTTGATTTATGCTGGCAGTGGCGTTTTCATGCATTCCTCTCGTCACCACCACTCTCCTCTCGTCACTCACTAGTCAAAGTTCTAACTCTCTCCATGTCTCTCTAGGCCTGTAAGGTGATATACAGTGAAAGGAGTGTTTGGGAACAAACCCAGTCCCTTCACACCAGTTTTGTCATTTCTTAGTTTGTTAGTGGCTGTATAGGGCTAAACTGTTGAGGCACTGGCTCACTGTCTGACACAGGCTATCATTCAGGAATCCGTCTGTGTGTTTGGAGGTACAGCACATGTTGAAACAGTGATATAAGGATTATCTCTATGGCAGCACCTTCACTGCAGCAATAATGTCCACATTGGTGTCTATTGCCAGTTCTCCGAGCCCCAATGTGTTCTATGGTGGGTGGTCCCGAAGCCCAATTGGAAGGCTGGGGGAGCCGTCGCTATTTAGCTTCTACTGATCTGATCTGCAAGCACTGAAGGTGCAGGGGCCAGAGATTGTTTCTGGACAGGAACTGTGCCCCATTACTCACCTTTTTAAACCTTATTTCCCCCCTCCTTCTCCTTTCCCAGGCACGCCCAGCCATGATCGAGGACAACGGTCACCGTGTGACTGACTACTTTGTGGTAGCCGGGCTGACGGACAAGTCCACCCCTCTGGAACAGGACCTGTCAGAGACCAAGTCCAGCGGGCCCAAAGCTCCCATCACCGACCTGGCCGTCATCAACAAGTCGGCAGGTGAGACGGTGCCAGAGGGCTTCACCTGCATTGAGACCACCTACAGTGGTCAGCAGGCCAACCTCAACCATGGCAGCCTCAAGAGCCCTGAGCTCTTCCTCTGCTACAAGAGGGGCCGTGGGAAGCCCCCGCTCATCGACATTGGGTAAGTGTGTGTGTGTGTGTGTGTGTGTGTGTGTGTGTGTGTGTGTGTGTGTGTGTATGTGTGACAGTAGCCTTCAGTAGAGCTGCAAACTAATTTGATCCTAAATCCCATTTAATAATGACACTAAGGATACAGTATTATAGTAGCTATGGTTTTATAGCCCCTCTGCCTGATACTGCCTAGATTATACAGTGTTTGCAGTGTTATTTGCTCTTTTGAATTGAATGCATTCCCATTTGTGAAATGAATCATTTAATTTACGTGGCATTTATGTCTCCTTATGAAAGAAAGAAAGAAAGAAAGAAGAAAGACTGTTTATTTGCCATGCAATCAATTCACATCAATTGTTGATGTGAATGGGTCTTTTTGCACACACACCCCCCGAGACCGGTCCGCCCCCTCTCTATGTATCTGCAAGAGTAGCCAACAGTGTTTCATATCAGGACATTGTTAGTTCAGATGGAAATCAGACCAGTTTGTTGGTGTTTTTCATTAGGCCAGTTTAGTGGATTGCTGAAATACTTGCAACTCTCTCTCTCTGTCTGTATATACTATATATACACTATATATACACTCACCGGCCACTTTATTAGGAACACTATACTAATACTGGGTAGGGCCTCCCTTTGCTCTCAAAACAGCCTAAATTCTTTGTCACATTGATTCCACAAGATGTTGGAAACATTCCTTTGAGATTTTGGTCCATGATGACATGCACATTTTTCAGGTGCACTTTCCAGCTGTGAATCTTCCATTCTACCACAAAGGTGTTCTTCCCAAAGGTGTTCTATTGGGTTCAGATCCGGTGACTGGGAAGGCCACTGAAGAACACTGAACTCATTGTCATGTTCATATAACCAGTTTAAGATGACTTTTGCTTTGTGACATGGTGCGTTATCATGCGGGAAGTAGCCATTAGAAGATGGGTAAATTGTGGCCATGAAGGGATGCACATGGTCAGCAACAATACTCAAATAGGCTGTGGCATTCAAGCGATGATTGATTGGTATTAACGGGCCCAAAGTGTGCCAAGAAAACATTCCCCACACCATTACACCACCTCCATTTCTCTCTCTCTCTCTCTCTCTCTCTCTCTCTCTCTCTCTTCCACTCTTCCTAGATCACCAACGTCAAACTGGAGTTTCCAGTTACTTGACAAATGTTTTGAAAGGTTTAATGAAGCCTTCATACACCCTTTATAAGTTCTCCATAGATGTTTCTCAAGTCATTTATAAGCAAATGCCATGCTATTTGAAGGGTGGCCATTTGTATCAGCAAATCACTTTTATATCAGCCTTGGGTAAGCAATATAATATTATAATATAATATAATATCAATATATCGATATCAGCCTTTGTGAAGCATCTGATAACTATAAGAGAACTTTGAAGTTTAAAATAGGACATATCTTTTTGTATATTACCACTGATATGAGGATAATATCTAGCGAAGAATATTGTGAATAATTTAACCTTGTGACAGATTTGACTTTCAACGCAGTGTCATTACTGAGATTTTCGGTTGTTAAGTCGGTTGTACTGTCGTCCATGTGGAACTCACATGGCCCTGCAACCCTCACTGAGTTAAGTATAAACAACAGATCAAATGTCAAGTGTTTCCTCAGAGAAATTACACCATCATACTCTGGCTGTGTGTGTGTGTGTGGAGGGGGCACTTAGACATCTAGGAGTGGAGAAAATATAATCAGACTGCACTTAAGAGATTCCAACATGACATTATTACCTAAACTCAGGAGACATTGATTCTATTTGTTGGCAAGCTGCCTTTGGTTTTGTAAGATGGACGGATGGGCACACAGTGGCACAAAACCTAAGCCCTTAATCAATGGCCCAAGGTTTCATCTCGAAGCTACTGTAGCTAGCTTTCACAATCTTATTCATGTCATTATTTTAAAGAGATACCATCCCATTTTATCTTAACAGAATGTTACTCCATATAGGTAATATCCACAGGGTGAAAAACAACAAACCTTCTTTTGAGAAAAGCTGAAGCTTAGTGTTAGTAATAGTGGAGTGATTTTGTGTATGAGTCTGGGTCAATAGACATGTCATGGACTGCTGGCCCCATTAGGTGTTGCACCCTGGGATTGTTACAGTGGCTGCCTCTGATGTTGGAGGGGTCCAGTTCAAGTTGGACATAAATATATGGCTCTGTGCTGTCTATCCATCTTTGCCCTTGGCTGATGGATATTCCACATGCCATTTATCCGTCCGAGAGCCTCATCATAAGAATGGCTGAGAAAACCGACCGGCATCTATAAAATATTCATCCTTCCTTCTGCTATCCTCGGCTCTGGAAATCCAATTTCCTTGCCTGGGCCTCAGTGTTTCACGACTGACTGTTCCCATTGGGACTTGTTTTTGTGTGTTAATTAGGCTTTGCTGGCGCTTGTCCTCATGGCCTGTTGTAAGTGTCTCTGCTGCCCTTGGTAATGAATGGTGTGCTGGCTGCCAGAGAGCATGAGGCCCTCAGACCTGTGTGTCTTCCTCATGTCATATAAAGTGCCCCCCCCTCTTCTCCTGTGACCTTCTCAAGATTCCACTGGCTTTGCGGTTTGGTACAAAGGGGGCAAGTCTCTTGGCTGTGCCTATGCTGTGGGAAGATACAGGGTGCACTGCAGCATTTTTGGCTTTGATGTGTTTAGGCATGCAGAGAGGTAGTGTAAGAATCATAGCAGTATGCTGAAATCTAATAAACACGCATATCGCACTAAAGATAAGCACACAATACATAGCCCAACCCTAGCTCAGGCAGCGGATGTTAACCTCTCCTTGTTGTGTAAAGCTTGAACACATTGGTTAGCTACAGTACCTACTTAATGTGCCATTTCCCTTTGCTCTCTCCTGTCCGGGAGGTTGAAATGAGTCATCTACGTCTGACTCTAACCACACAGCACAGAGAGGCCGACCAGGAAGAGCTCTGTTTAGAGGACGGTGTGACTCACTGAAGACTCTATGGAAAACCAACTTTGTCCCTATGATACAGGCAGTGCTGACCACAAACGTAGCCTCCCTTTAAATACTGTAAGCTAGCAAACTTCTGCTTCACAAATAGAAAACCATGATTACCAGTTATCATGTATATTTTCTCTGAGAGGAGTCAAGTTGACATTGGTCTCTGCTTTGCAGTTCATGTAGAGCTTTTAACTGCATTGAACAAAGGAAAAGCTTTGTATGAGCCTTTAAAGCAATGCAGATCACATAACACACCTGGTTGCAGTGCAACTTACTGTTTATTGAGTGTGGTTTAGGCCTAGACCAGAGGGCCATGCAGAGACAAATCTGTACAGCCTAGACCTTGTTTTGACAATGAGTGAAGAGATTCTGCAACGACACCTGTGTGAGAGGAAGTCTGACTTGTCTGTGACATTGAGCTACAGAAGTCTGGTTTGTTCACTTAAGAGGTTATGGAGGGGGCTGAACGAGAAACTAGACACTCTTTTGTGAGATGAAACGTCTGATATTCCCTCCACCAATGGAAAAATATCCACTCTTTCCCTTTTCGTTTTTGCTTTCACTGCATGTTTTTGTTTTGTTTTTATATGACATTCTGAGGGGCAGACAGATGTGGGTGGGATTCACCACACTGAATTTGTTCCCGTCTTTTATGTTTGGGTTTGGGTAGGGTTAGGGTTCAAAACTAGGTCTATGTATCATGCAAACAGATTCTAAAACCTTTGAATTTCCCCTCAAAAAAACATTGATAAAAAGCCTATTGAAATCCCATGGGAGTGTTTTGCAGTAGGTCAGACAGACTCAGTGCAGAGAGAGAGAGGCCTGGTCCAAGCACTGTCTGTATGTGTAGGCACTGGGCATGAGTCATTCCCCTGCCAGCACTTTGCACCACTCTGCTATCTGCCATTTCAGCTTCCTTGCACTTTGTTGACGCTCTGGCCTTTTGAATGCAGGTCAAAGGGTAGCCGCATGGGCAAAGGCATGACTCTCTTTCTCTGTCTGATTGCTTTCCCCCTCTCTTTCTCTCTCTGTCGGGTGTTTAACAGTGCAAAAACATATTCCCAACTTCAGTTTCACTTCACTCCAAGTCCAACACTCAGAGAGTTTACTATTGCTGCCTGCTGGACAGGTACAATATGGCCTCATGCTTGGTCTCAGAGACAGAAATTAAGATGTTGTAGAACATAGAGGTATGCAGACTTGCAGTCTACTGCCCACTGACTGCACAGTACAGTATGTACATGGCCAGGCCTTGTGAAACTTCTCAAGGTTAACTCAGCTAGAGCCCTCCCACTCCATTTTGCTACAATGTCATGGGGATTTTATTGTCCATTGTTTAGCTCTCATACAAAGTAAAGTTCTTGGAGGTGGAAAAGGTGTGTGTGTGTGTGTGTGTGTGTGTGTGTGTGTGTGTGTGTGTGTGTGTGTGTGTGTGTGTGTGTGTGTGTGTGTGTGTGTGTGTGTGTGTGTGTGTGTGTGTGTGTGTGTGTGTGTGTGTGTGTTTCTAATGGCTTACATTGTTGTTTGCGTCAGAGTGCTCTACGAGGGAAAGGAGCGGCTCATCCAGGGCTGTGAGATCATCCAGGCCACCCCGTACGGCCGCTGCGCCAACGTCAACAACAGCTCTGCCACCTCACAGCGCATCTTCATCACCTTCCGCCGCGCCCCGCCCGTCCAGCCCCAGAACTCCCTGGCTGTCACAGACATCTGTGTCATCGTCACCAGCAAGGGCGAGACACCCCCACACACCTTCTGTAAGGTGGACAAGAACCTCAACTGTGGCATGGTGAGTTAGGCCAATGGTGCAAATAGTGTTTATGCACATCAACATTTGGCACCAGAGTTGAAAATATACAGTTACAAAAGATACAAAATATTAGGTAGCCTATTGTTTGCTTGCTTCACTTTATCTTTAGGCTTTAGTGATGGTCACACAAGGTTTTGACCAACATGGTCTTTGTCAGGTGATCATTATCATACAATTCTGATGCTCTATTTCTCAGCTTGCAGTAATGTTGAATTCAAAAGAGTTGGAAGCAGACACTTCACTTTTCAGTTGAAATACAATATGACATTCATTTGGGCCCAATGCCATGCCTTTGTTTGTCTCCTCCAGTGGGGCTCCAGTGTTTTCCTGTGCTACAAGAAATCAGTGTCTGCGTCCAACTCCATCAATTACAAAGCCGGTGAGTCTTACGCATGTCTCCCCTCCCCTATCATAAGATCTACTTTGAAATCACAAAGCATCCATATAGAGTTTAGAGAAGTGCACTGCCTCACACAGGAATGTCTCACGGCTACTCAGAACTCCTAACACAATTACCAGTGTTCCTCATTGGCATTCCGAAGTGTTATATCTGTGGGCCAATTATTTCAAATTGAAAAACAAGATGAAAGCGATGGCAGTGTGTGTCTGCAAGTGGCCTTTTATTATTTATTTTATTTGTTTTTTGTCACCTCAAAGCCCTCCCAACAGAAGCATATGCAGAATATACATTTGCATGGCATGCAGGAGAAGCATTGCTAATCATACCTGGTATTTCTCTGCTGAAGTGTGACATTCTGAACCACATTCCGCAGCCCCTAGTCTGTCGTAGTTTATGGAATATATATAATTGGTATCCCACCATGCATTGCTCTTCATGCCTGGCCCGATGTTGCTCCTTTCTAAGGCCAGTGCAGGGTGTTGGCTGAGACAGGAACCCCGGCTCAGATATACACACACACACACACACACACACACACACACACACACACACACACACATACATACACACACACACACACACACACACAGGCTTTATCTCCACTAAGCCTTCTTCCTGGGGGATGAAGTTGTTTTCTCATCATAGACAGCAGCACTTCCTACCCCGCCTGATGTTGCGGTCGCTGTGTATGTGCATGCATTTGTGTGTGTGTGTGTGTGTGTGTGTGTGTGTGGTGGGTAGGTGTGTGAGAGTTTCCCTGACCTTAACAAAAGGGCAAGGTGGACAACACATTGATCAACAAAGTAGCTTTTCTCTTAAAATGATCTCCATCTCAGCTCTCTGGAAGATTCATTTAAAGGTCTGATGAATGAAAAGGTTGATCTGATTCCAACAATCAACATCCCTCCTTCTTCATCTCCTCTCATCCACTCCCTCATCCTGCCTTCTCTGCTCTTCCAGGCCTCATCTTCCGTTACCCAGAGGAAGACTACAAGTCCTTCCCTCTTTCTGAGTCCGTGCCCTTGTTCTGCCTGCCCATGGGAGCCAAGATAGAGTGCTGGGCTCCCAACACACGCTACCCTCTGCCTGTGTTCTCCACCTTCGTCTTGACCATCTCCTCTGGAGAAAAGGTGTGTTAAGGATCTCTTTTAGTTCTCTCTTCAGATCTGTTTTCTGCATTACCAGTGTGTGTGTGTGACATAACCTTGGTCTAAAAAATATATACAGGATTATACAGGACTGAGTCTGTCTGTCTGTCTGTCTGTCTGTGTGTCCAGGTGTACGGTGCAGCCATCCAGTTTTATGAGCCCTACCCAGTGGACCTGCTGAGTGAGAAGCAGAAGGTGCAGCTGGGCCTCCTCACCATGGTGGAGAAGAAGATGATCCCCAACCGGACAGTCAACACCAACAAATGCATCTGCCTGCTCTCCCGCTGGCCCTTCTTCGAGTCCTTCCGCAAGTTCCTCATGTTCCTCTACAAGCTGTCCGTCTCGGGCCCACACCCGCTGCCCATTGAAAAGTAGGTTGGCGTATTGTCGAGAGGCGGAGGGACGAGGTGGGGGGTTTGTTTGGGGGAGGAGGCGTGGTGAGTGGAGTGTTGGCAGATGTATTGATGTGAGTGTCTGTTTGTTTGTGTTTCCCCCAACAGGCACATCTCGCACTTCATGCACAACGTGTCCTTCCCCTCCCCTCAGAGGCCCCGAATCTTGGTCCAGGTAAGATGTCTGTCTTTTGTATTGTTTTTGGTTTTCTATGGTAGTGGGTGTATGCATATTATGTCTGTATCAACACCTTTTTGTGTAAATGAGTTTGTGATTCTGCCGGTGTCTCAGTGGGATGACATGTCACTTTTTTTTTTCTCCTTCAGCTTTCTGCACACGACACCTTGATGCTCTCTCAGCCTGTGTGTACTCCCTTGCCGCTCAGGTAAGATTGGGTTAGCAGCACAGGCACATTTTAGCTGTAGTTCACTTGAACACATGTGCATAAGTCATAATATCGGCTGTATGTTTAATAAGCAGTGTTTCAAGTCTGGAGACTGGATAGGCTATTCTAGGCCCAGCAACAAGAAGGGGAAAAAGAGCCCAGTTACTATGGCAGAGCATCAACGACAGAGATTTTCCAGAGGAAATAGCGGAGTTATAAAAGCAGTCATCTTTTTGGGTTTTCCTGGCTCACTAATGCAAAACACATTAATCCATGTCAATTTCCCCGAGGTCAAACCCTCATACTTGAAACAGCTATTGGAATGAAATGAGGCTCCATTTCAACATATGTGGGAGGCACTTAACAGTGACATTAATGAGATGGACTTTCCACAATTTGTTATATTAATCTGCCAGGGCTTCATTATGAACGGTTACATGCCACCAATAAGCTTCATAATTACAATTATCCTGCAATGTTCCACCATAAGCAGACTTTTATCCTCTTCAAGTGTATTATTCCATAGAGGAATTTATTATGAACAACACGTATTATGTATATGATCCACTAGGGAACATGAGACACTTCCATATAGCGGGTTATGGCTAATACTGGTCCTGCTGTACTGTGGAACTTGTAGTTCTTAAGATTTGGCTCTGGAATACAGAGTTGCCCCGACTCCCTATGTTAATCATACCATGTCAGTGCACCTGTACCAGGGGAGGCTGGTGGAAGTAGAAATTGGAGGACAGGCTCATTGTAATGCGTGGAATGAGGAATGGTCAAATCAAAGACGTGTACCAGTTACAAACCTCCTGTTTATGATGCCTGCCATCTGACTCAAACCTGTGGCGACCTATCTAACTCTAGTCAAGTCTAATCCCCCCCCTTCTTCTTCTCTGCTCCCTCCTTCCCCACCCCCTCTACACCCCCCCCCTCTCCTCTCACCCCTCTCTCCCCCCAGTGGGGCAGACTACAGTACCCTGCTGATGAACCTGGGCTCTGAGAACTGTGCCACACTGCTGCACTTCATCCTGCTGGAGAGTAAGATCCTGCTCCACTCTCTCAGGCCTGCAGTGCTCACTGGGGTGGCCGAGGCTGTGGTGGCGGTGAGTAGTAAACCCTGCCCCTCACTTAGAACGTTTATTATATTTAGTCATTGAAATGCCTCACCTTGGTGTCGTTTCTAAAAAGGAAAAGGTTTAGAATAAATGAAGTAGATTCTTGCTCTCCGCTGTACATTAGTCCTTATTTTTACCTCCACATTGGCTTACCAAATTACATATTGAGTCTTTTGATGTAAGAACTCATTGTATAGAGGCATTTGTGTATGTTTAAACCCTCTGCAACATCAATGGCATGAAGATGAAGAAGTTCTCCCCAATGATGATGATGTTCTCCATCTCTCTCTCTCTCCAGATGATCTTCCCCTTCCAGTGGCAGTGCCCGTACATCCCGCTGTGCCCCCTCTCTCTGGCTGGCGTCCTCAATGCCCCCTGTCCCTTCATCGTTGGGGTGGACTCCCGCTACTTTGACCTTTACGACCCTCCTCCGGATGTGGTCTGTGTGGACCTGGACACCAACACCATCTACCTGTAAGTACATGTAGGCTTCAATATCAACAATCCCTCTATAACCCTGAATAACCTGAAGCATTTTGTCTTAGTGCTCTTTTCTGCCCGCTCTTACGGCTCCATGTGTCTTGTAGGTCTGATGAGAAGAGGAACAGTACCTGGAAGAACCTCCCAAAGAAGCCCTGCAAGAGCCTGCTCAACTCCCTGACCAACCTGCACCACCAACTGGGCATTGGTATAAACAACAGTTACTTCACCCTATTTCACATCGCAACTGCTTAAAGTCTGGTCATCTACACCCATTTGAAATATAATATTATAGTGATTTGGAGGAATTCTAGGTAGCTAGTTTGCTATGTAAATGCCTGTTTTGGCTGGTGAGTGGTAGCCTAATGCTCTTCTGCAGTGGTGGGCAGCTCCGGTCTTGGAAGGCTGGAATGTTCGCAGGCTTTTGTTGTAGCCCAACCCTAAGGAATAGCATGTACGGCCTCATGACCTTTCTTTTATGTCAAACATATACGTCAATATCCTATATATGGTTGTGTTCGCAGTGCGTCGTACGGCCCAGGAAGGCTTGGCGGTCGAGATGACCCCCATCGAGGCGGACTTCACCTGGCACAAGAAGATGACGGCCCTGGAGATGGAGATCCAGGAGGCCCTCCTGCGCTTCATGGCCAACATCCTGAAGGGCTACCGCTCCTACCTTAAACCCATCACCCAGGCCCCCTCCGAGAAGGCCACCTCCGCTGACTCACTCTACGACCTACAAGGTAGGATCATGGATAATGGATGATTGATTCTGTCTATGTGACATCCAGTGCAAAGTACTCAACGTTTGTTAACAAATGTTGTTAAAAAAAGAAAAACATTAAACCTGGATCCAACATAGTTTCAAGGAAAGATGCCTCTCTGGACTGCCAGTCAAAGTGTTCCTAACAGCCAAATATTGTATTTCCAAGCTCTATTAAGCCTACGTCTGTCAGAAATCAATCATCCATGACATTGGCCATAAAGAGTGTCCACTGCCAAATGTTTCTCGAAAATGGTATCACATCCTTATTTAGATTCTTGTAGGTCAATGGATATTGCAGGACCAGCACAAATAACTTTGGATGTACTGGAAGCTGTCCTGGTCGTTTTGACCTGAATATGTTAGGGTTAAAACAACTTCACTCTCCCCACATAATGCATTCTGAAAGTTATATAGCAATAGTAAATACATTTCCCTTCTTTTACTTCTAACTTGTCAACGCAGTGTTGCCTGTTTACAGAGCGTTTGTGTCATGTTTCCTGTGATATGGAACAGGCACATTGACCTTTGCTCTCCCTCTCCAGGATTCCTGAAGAGCAGGGACCGTGCGCACCAGAAGTTCTACTCCCAGCTGACCAAGACGCAGATCTTCATCCGCTTTATAGAGGAGTGCACCTTTGTGAGCGACAAGGACACAGGCCTGGCCTTCTTTGACGACTGTATTGAGAAGGTGAGCGATCTCCTGGCAAAGAACATGGCTTCCATTGCTGTCACCCCCTCCCCACCCCCCTTCAACAGCTTCAGGGGTTCATTTTTCTAGCCCAGTTTGTGTGATGTTTTCAAAGTTCCCAGTGAAAGAGCTTTTGTTTCATGTTGTTTTATTAGAGAAATGAACATTCCTCTTCTGCGAGACTGAGGAAGCCCAATTTCCTCTGATTCAATCTGTTCTCTTTCACTTGTTCTTCTCGCAGCTTTTTCCCTCCGATAAAGGCACCGACAAGGGCACTAAGGTAACCCCACTCTCTCTCTCTCAACATCATTCAGTTTCAACACACCTCCCTTTCACTGCTGAGTTTTTCATTTGTTTTCATTAGAAGATATTTTGTATCTTGTGTGGGAGCTGTAGAACTATCAGCTACAATATTGCTGGTGAGGTTTTTTCGGCCCTGACTCAGCCAGTAAGACTGTGTTGGAGAGAATGCTGTTTCCCTGTTTGAATACTACTGTGTGTGTGTGTGTGTGTGTGTGTGTGTGTGTGTGTGTGTGTGTGTGTGTGTGTGTGTGTGTGTGTGTGTGTGTGTGTGTGTGTGTGTGTGTGTGTGTGTGTGTCCATGAACATGTCCTCCTCTCCCAAGGTGGAAGGAGAGTCGTCAGAGGACACCAAACTGATGGAGCTGGATGAATCTCAGAAGAGTGAGCACACTGTCTTCGTCATGCCCCCCGAACCCCCAATTGAGGATGGAACTAACCCCCCTGCCCGCTACAGGTGAGACACCCCTAAATACCTGCACCACACACTAACTGACATGTACTGTACACCCAAGATCACCAGTGTGCTTGCGCTGTTTTTACAGTGTAAAACATAGCAATGATCATCTCAAGAGGAATGGAAGGTGCTGAAGGTGGGACTTGTTGTTGTCATAAAAGCTGAAGGTGGGGCGTGTTGTCATAAAAAAGAAACCCTTGTGCTCTCCTCCCTCACTGCAAGGCTAGTGCCCTCCATGTTCATCGTTGGCACCCTACTGCAATTGAGACTAAGCCTAGCTCTGCCCAGAGAGGTGCCAAGCACTCACTGTTCTCTGGCCACTTACGGGAAGCATCATGTCTGTTGGCAGGAAGGACGGCTGCATTGGCTATTGCAACTGTGGATTCATTTTTGTGTGCGTCTCTCACTCTACCCTCCCTCCACCCCTCTTTCCGTCTTTCCCATTGCATCTCTCTCTCTCTCTCTCTCTGTCTGTCTGTCTCTCTCTCTCTCTCTCTCTCTCTCTCTCTCTCTCTCTCTCTGTCTCTCTCTCTCTCTCTCTCTCAGTTATAAGAGTTTCCCTCGGTTGAGGATGGAACTGTTCGACCGGCCCAGGGAGTTAAGACAAGCACTGAGTTGCAGAGCAGCAGGGGCCAGTCTGTCCAGCAGCCCTGCCCTGTTGGCCAAGAGGACCAAGCAGGTGGGACACAGTGCACACACACACACACACACACACACACACTATTAGCTAGTTGTCGAACTACTGTCTACATGGCTGGGCATGCAACTTTGTTTACAGTCGAGGCGGGCACACTTCACCAGTGCCTTATAATGATTGGAGAACGTGCAACTGTTGTAACTCATAATGTCAAAAGTCATATTTACTAATGATATAAAATATGAATGGAGGCGGCGCACATCGAAGCATTTACATCTTTGAGTGTCGTTATTTCGGAGACAACTTGGAGTCAAGAATTAACTTTCAAGAAACGAGTGAGGGCATTACTGAGAGCGCGATTTAATGATTTCCATTTCAGTCCGACTTTAAAATTGGCTTGTGAAGTTTGAAGTAAATTTGAATCGAACTTCTCCTGATCAGTCCTGCTCCTTATTCTGGTTATCCCCATAGGAAACTGGCAGCTCTGGCTGTCGCCTCACCAATCAGGAGATAACCATAGTCATGGGTTCTGCTGAGTCATTATTCAGCTCTGCGACGGTTAGAATAAGTCACTCACCAGCAAGTTATTAAAAGTCAGCAGGACAGGCCCTTTCACTTCTGACACTGATGGGCTTTGGGTCAATAACAGAATTCTGCTACTCCAATGGGGTGTTAAACACGAAAGTTGCGGATGACTTCAAAGTCACTGTGCACGTGTCAGGCGTCTCTTTGGACAGAGTTTGAAGAGCGAGAGCGGCGAGTCAGTGGATCTCATTTTCTGGGAGGTGCAGATCAATGGCTAACATAACCCTCCCAGGAACAGGCTTTTTCTGCTTTTCTTTCTTCCTCCTCCACTTGTGTGAGAGGCCAGTGTCTTGTGCAGGTTTATACAGCACTGCTTTACTAGCTACAGACATGTCTGACACCACACACACCACAAATGTCACATACAGATATACCACACACACACACACACACACACACACACACACACTACACATCGGCAGAGAGACAGGACACTGAGGTAGCAGCTGAGCAGTTTGGGAGACCGTCCTCAGAGGCCATAGCAGTATTTTTAGGCCATTGTTCCAGAAAGAGGTTTAGTGGGGAGGGCTTCACCATTCAGAATGTCACATGCACATGCATTGGCCTGACTATGAGGAAATACCACAAGGGCTCCAACTTCAGAGCCAGTTTGCATGAACTCCGCGATTAGATTTCCTCTTTTGTACAGTCAATGTCATACACATTTATTTCCTGGTCAAGTCACATGATCAGGAAAGACATCTGTCGCTGTATTTCATGAACTGTCCCTTTAAATAAAAATGTCTGACCTGTAACCTTCTGTATCAACTGTCTGTCACACAGGAGATCAAGCTGGCCTATAAGATGGCCAAGCGGTTCTACTCCAACCCTCCTCTGTGGGCCAAGTGTCTGTTCAGCCACTGCTACAGCCTGTGGTTCATCTGCCTACCTGCCGGGGTGCGTCTGGCCCAGTCCAAAGTACGAGCCATGCAGCAGGCCTACAACGTCCTCATCAAGATGAGGAGCTCTGAAGTGGAGGTGCTGGATGAGGTGAGACCAGGATAGGTAGATGCGTGCGTGTGCGTGCGCGTGTGCGTGTGCGTGTGTGTTTGCATATGTATGCACAATTACTATGGCCATAGTGATAGAAAAATAATAAGATAGAATGTGCCTTCTCACACTCCCCGTCCCTCTCAGGTGTGTTACCGCGTGGTGATGCAGCTTTGTGGTGTGTACAGTCTACCTGTCCTGGCTGTGCGTGTCCTGGTGGAGATGAAGAAGGCTGGAGTGCAGCCTAACGCCATCACCTACGGATACTATAACAAGGTAATGGACTGAACAACTAGTCAGCTTGCCTACCTTCCCAGGCTTGGTATAAGGTCTATCTAGCCTAGCCATTCTTTTATTTTATTTTATTTTATTTAACCTTTATTGAAACAGGGGAAACACACTGAGACCAAGGCCTCTTTTTCAGGTGCACTCTGTCCACAGTATTTACACAATAACAAAACAACACATAAAAAATACAACACAGTTCAATACAGAAATAAATATATAAAACAATCATAGAAAACCACAATATATCAAGAGTAACAAGCACATCTTTCACCTCAGTTAACACCTAACACATTAGCTTCCACTCTCCCGTTTATGCCACACTGAGGGAACTGTATATTGTAGGTATGTGTACCTGTGGAAGTCGTGCAGTCGCTTACCTCCCCTGCACCCTGTAAGTCCAGATACTCTTGCATTGGCCAGCCCACACTGTTGTCTTGGGATGTTCATTAATTAGTATAAGGTCCATAAATACAAAGTTCGTGCAAATGAAAGAATAACATAATCTTCCGAGGTGGGAAGTTTCCGTTCAAGCAATCCGTGCTTTGTTCTCTCGTGTCTTCCGTATTCCCTCCTTGTTTATTTCCCCTAGGGGACAACTGGCCGGTTGCCACTGCTGTGAACGCCCCTCCGGAGTGAGGTGTGACTTGCATAGTGTCTGCTAGGGTCCTACTTTACTATGTCTTCCCTCTACCTACATCACAACCGTACGACTACTACTAGTACTGCAACATTCTACTAGTACTACAACATTCTACTAGTACTACAACATTCTACTAGTACTACAACATTCTAGTGTGCCTGAACCTAAAGCCATTAAAACTTACAGTACCAACGACTGGGAGCACAAAAGCACACCTGCAGGCTGAAATTAGCCAAAACGTTTCTCAATCTGATTTGCATTTGCAAATAATCTTTGCTGAATTTTGGTCTTCAATGAACCCATAGTGTATTTCACTCTGCAGCCAGAGTTAAAGGGACAGTTCACTCTAAAATGTGAAGTTTGTCAGACGTGTTCAGTATACCTTGTAAGTGATGCCGTACATTTCCACATGAGTCGGTACCATAACTTTAATCATTTTAAGGTACCAAGCATCTGTTCTTTTGTCTCCGCTCAATCTGTCCAGGCTGTTCTGGAGAGCCTCTGGCCCAGCGCCAACCGCAGCGGCCTCTTCATGTGGACCAAAGTGCGGAACGTTGTGCGGGGTGTGGCCCAGTTCAAACAGGCACTCCGTCAGACACCTGCCATGAAAGGACCCACTATAATCACGACAGGTGAGTTGTGAGAGACTGTTACAGAAGCCGTGCCCATGAGAGACAAGCTCAATTACTGTTTTTATTGGGTTTCCGCACCGATAAGCTCCCTATTGAATATGACATGGGACACAGGAAGTGATGTAAGCGTGTTGTCTTTGCAGCGCCGTCAGTGGGCGGCTCAACAAGCACCGACGGAGACAGGCTGAGCCACGGGAGTGCGGACAGCTCCAGCGAGGTCAACGGAGAGGAACATACACTGTTCGCCCGGAGCCTCATTGTAGGGGACGCCACCGATAATCGCTGTAGTAAAGGTACTGTTGTCCTGTGCCCACTCACAACCCCCAGTGACTACACTGCCCTCCCTGAGCTGCACACCTAAATCTTTGTGTGTGTGTGTGTATGTGTATGTGTATGTGTATGTGTATGTGTGTGTGTGTGTGTGTGTGTGTGTGTGTGTGTGTGTGTGTGTGTGTGTGTGTGTGTGTGTGTGTGTCACAGGAGGGCAATGTGATCAGGGCTACGGCTCCAAGGACGAGCTGCATCAGGATGTAGTGGATGCTGCTCGAATAGCTGCCCCCCCGGTCCACACGGACCAGACCAGCATGCCCAAAGCACAGCACAACGGTAACCAAACGGGCATCTCTAGAATATTCTACCATATTATAGAATATTTTCTCGACTTCAGCCTCAGTCATCATGCAATATGTCAGTGTGTTTTCCATTTCAACTAAATCCAATTAGGAGGTAGTTTGTTTTCCATTAAATGGCATCTTGGTTGCTCATTGCACGAACACAGATGTGTGTGTGTGTGTGTGTGTGTGTGTTTGTTTGTGTGTGTTTGACCACATCCCTGCTGATCTCCCCAGGGGGGGACTTGGCTGGCTCAGTGGACAGTGCGGTGGTGGTAGTCGACCCCCCCAGTCCTGTTGACGTGCCTCCACCGGCCCCCAGCATTGTCAAGCTGTCCACTGGGAGCTTCGACACAGCCTCCGGCAGAGTGGAGACTGGTGAGTCCCAAATGTCACTGGAGAAAGCCAGCTGCCCTATGGTGAAATGCTGTATTCCCGGTAATGTTTTTATGGTTAGGCTTGTTGAATCAGCAGACATGTTTGTGTCCCTGTGTACCCTAGGCCCTGGGAAGCTGTTTACTCTGCGCAGTAAGAGTGAGGACGTGGCCCTGCCTGAGGAGGATGATGTCCTGCCCTCTGGTGAGGCCGGGGAGGCTGGGCCCCAGGGGAAGCAGCTGCAGCAGAAGCAGCGTCAGAAGGCCTTCTCAGAGCGCAGCTGCAGCTTCAGTGCAGAGAGCCGTGCCGGCATGCTGCTGGAGAAAGGTGTGGACAACATCGCCAGCCGCATGGGAGCCGACGCCCGCATCCTTGCTGCGGCCCTGTCCGGTGGCAACACCCCGCCCCCGAGCGCCGCCAAAGCCTTATTCAAAGACCTGGGGGAGGAGCCAGAGAAGGGGAGGAGCCCGGCGCTGGGGAAACTGTCCGAAGAGGAGTGGCCGACATTAGATATGCCCACACTTGAGGAAGGGGAGGTGGACCTTGATAAGGAAGAGGAAGGGCCTGAAGGGGAGAGGGAGGAGGTGGCAAAAGGGGAGGATGAGATATTTCTTCAGGGGGAGGAGGATGAAGAGGGAGAGGCTGGGAGTAAGGGGGCTACCCTGGAGAGGGAGGATGTGGAGGTGGGTGCTGACCCCCTCTCCCGGCTGGTTTCGGAGAGTGAGGAGTCAGCCTCTGTTACTAGCCAAGAGCCCCCGCGCTCTCTGCCTGCCATCGTATCCCGCAACCTGGCCGACGAGATCGAGATGTACATGAGCCTGCGCAGCCCGTTGGGAGCCAAGTCCTCCAGCATGGAGCTCCACCAGAGCCTTGGAGACGCCACCGACTCTCCCCCGCCCAAGCAGCCCCTGGAGCGGAGGTCCAGTCTCCCCGTTCCCCCCGTCAAACCTCCATCCAGCTCACCTGGGGACACACCCAAACGCAGCCCCGCCGCTGTCACACGCTCCAAGACCTTCGCCGTCAAGTCCAAGACTGCCGCATCCAGCCCGGGTCAGAGGTCGTCCTCTCTGACGGCGTTGGTCAAGTCATCCCAGAGCGGCTCGCTGGGCTCCGTCATCAACTCCATCTCCAGCATGAAGATGGACGCCCTGCTCTCAGGACCCAAGATGGACGTGCTGAAGTCGAGCATGAAGCAGGCGGCTAACGTAGCCAGCAAAGTGTGGGGGGTTGTGGCTTCAGCCTACTCCTACTCCGACGACGAGGTGAGTGTGAACCACACATGGAGAAAACAAGAACAGTCCAGTGTGCAGGAGTCTCTTTTTTTCCCACAATTATTCCCATACCAGTTAGGTGCCAGTTTGCATTTAAAATGAACCTACTGTAGTAAAGTAAAGAAATCATCCTTCCCCTCTCCCTACCAAGGATGAGCTGGCCCAGGGCGGGGGGAATTTCCCTGCCAGGATGGATGAGCACCTCCTGTCTGGAGGTGGGTGGGGAGACAGCCCCACACACAGAGGCCCCATCCCAGGCCTGGTGTCCAACGGCCTGGCCCAGAGCAGCACCAGCCTGGGGAGCAGCAGTGGGAGCAGCGACACGGGGAGAGGGACACACCTTACACGTAAGCACAAACACACACACACACACACAAACTAGCACAATAGGCACAAACTAACACACACACACACACTGAGAAAGTGAGCATAAATACATGATTATTGAAGCATTGCATGAAGCTCGATTGAGAATACAAACAGACTGCCGTATACTCTGTATACAAGATCAATCCATCTACTGTATATAATATATTTTATAGTTTGTGTCAGTGTATTCCTTTGTGTTTGTGTGTAGATCTGACTCCAGGAAGACCAGGCAGAGGTCCAGACTCTGAGCAAGGATCTTCCCACCACGCTAGCACCTCCAGCATCTACCAGAACTGCGCCCTGGAGGTGACACACACACACACACACACACACACACACGTACAGTACCTTTTCTGTGCGATTGATATTTGATGTGCGTGGGGGGGGCTGTGTGGCCTTTAGGTGCTGATGTCCAGCTGCTCTCAATGCCGCTCCTGCGAGGCCCTAGTGTATGACGAGGAGATCATGGCCGGCTGGACAGCCGACGACTCCAACCTCAACACCACCTGCCCCTCCTGCCGCACCCCCTTCCTTCCCTTGTTACATGTGGAGTTCCACGACCTACGCACCACAACTGGGTGGGTGTCTTCCTCTGCGTGTCGCCCTCAATCTGCCCTTAGCCGGCTTTCCACAGCAGGGCTTACATCGTGCGTGCCAGTGTGTGCCAAGGCCAATTGCTTTTCCACAGTCACTCCCACGCTTCAACAGGGCTACTACTCCAGACCTATCCGGTGCTTATATCTTGGGCTTTTAGCCTCCTGTTCCCCCCTGGTCCTTATGAGGCCAAACAGGGCTAGGGGCACGGTTTATAGTGAGTGCAGGATATTCTTATCATCCAGTGCTTTAGTTGGCTAGCAAACTTGGTGGGTGCCAAGCATAATCCAAGTTAGGTCGCTGTTACTACACAATCAAATTGATTTGAAGAGTGTTTTTTACAAATACAATTGTCATAAAGTGCTTAAGTTACCAGAAACTTTGAATTCAGAGAATTTGATGTCTCCATAGCTCGCCACCTTATGAACTGCAGAATGTAAACAAACTGGAGGTCGTACAGGCCGGGACTAGAAAGCCCAACTGTGGAAATTCAAACAGGCTTGTTCACTAGCCTCAACCAGGCTTTGAGCACTAGCTGGCCGCTAGTAAGCCATGTCATGTACTGACACCGCTATCGAAAAAGTGGTTATTGACTCATAATCTATTTTGGTAATGAAGATGTCCAAATACGATCAAAAAAGGTCTATTAAACATTATTATATTATATACATTTTTGGGGATATCCAGACCCTACACAAAGCCAGTTGATGTTCTGCCCTTCTTCATAGTGTTTGATTTCTCCCTTGTAGGTTCTACCTGAAGCCCAGTGCGTCAAGAGACAGCGTCCACAGCGCCAGCACCCAGCCCATAGCGACCGGCTCGGCCGAGGTCAAGGTGGGGGGTGCAGGGGACGCCCAGGACCTCGCCAGCTTCCCAGAATCCTCAGAGGAGCAGTCAGGGGAAGCCCCCACCCACCAGGCCACCACACCCATGAGGTCTGCTAAAAAATTGCCTGTCTATACTTCCCTGACAACTGAAATTATCAAGTCACATAGCATCTTATTTGGTGTTTTGGTATAGATATGGAGCATGGATGCACATCCAAATGATGCCAATGTGAAGCTTTGATAACCTGGTGTGTGTAATCATATATTGTGTTGTTTTAGTCTGGTGCCGGAGCCGGTGCAGTCGGACCCCCTGGGAGCGGGGAAGAGGGGCTCATCTCTGACGCGCAGTAACAGTGTGGGCGGACCCCTGCAGAGCCTGGACTCCTCCGTCCAGAAACCCGGACACGGGGTCTCCACCACCAGCCTGCCCTGCAGCCTGCACGAGGCGTCTGTGAGTAGCACCATCTAGGAATTCCCCGCGACGTTCCCACAATTTTAACTTGAGCGTCTTATCCCAACATCCCTTCCATGTGCAAACAACAACAACATTCTCCCAACATTGACTTTCATTAAGATACATTTTTTACAGTTACAAAACTGAGGAAAACTGCAAGTTAGGACATATTCAGTCCCTTTGGATATGGTACTGTCTCAAGTGGAAGTAGTAGTGAATGGATGTTCAGTGTATGTGTGTGGGCAACAATAGCTGTATTGTACGGAGGTCATAAGCGGGAGGAGGGTGTTATGCAACATTTGACTGAAGCCCTCTGTGTGTGTTATCCTAGGATGGCCTGGGACAGAAGAGGCCCAACCCCAAGCCTGTGTCTGTGCCCTACCTCAGTCCCCTGGTGCTGCGCAAGGAGCTGGAGACCCTACTGGAGAATGAGGGAGACCAGGTAACACACACACACACACACACACACACACAAACCTCTACCTGATTGATGATAAATTAACTGATTACCCTACCTTTTTAAAAAGACAATACTCAATATTGTTGATACAGTTAATTGATTTTGTTCCATCAGGTTATCTACACCAACAAGTTCCTGAGCCAGCACCCCATCATCTTCTGGAACCTGGTGTTCTACTTCCGCCGCCTGGACCTACCCAGTAACCTGCCTGGTCTCATCCTCACCTCAGAACACTGCAACAATGGAGTACAGGTTAGTTGGAGCATTCTCTCTCTGTCTTTCTTTTTCCTCTCATTTCAGTTAGCTTTATTAGCATGACTTACATTGTAGTTAATATTGCCAAAGTAAATGGTAATAATAACCACAGTAAAATAAATACTCATAAAGCACTGCTCTCACTGCTCTCTTGTGTGCGTGTGTGTGTGCATGTGTGTACAGCTCCCCCAGACGTCCCTCTCTCAGGACAGTAAGCAGGTGTATGTGCAGCTGTTGTGGGACAACATCAACCTGCACCAGGAGCCTGGGGAACCCCTTTACCAGCTCTGGAGGACCCTGTGTGAGTTTAAACACACACACACACACACACACACACACACACACACACACACCGCATATAAAGGGTGATCTTTTTGCGCCACAAACAAGCAGTAACTACTTAATAATGTAGTATGACTAATTTCTATATCAGTTCTGCTTGTACAAATTCAAATTACCATTTCATGCAACATTTCATTTTGTTCTGAGAGCATCACCTCCACACTACCCAGACAATCACATATGCTTATGAATGATTAATCTCAGTTATCTCTATATCAAATGGGGTAAGTCCTTAACAGTGTACACTTGTTGTTTCCCAGTGGAGAAGAAGGGGACCCTAGCCCCCACGGACCACCAGGAGACACGGACCCTCCTCAACACCATCGTCAGGAGCATCCAGACCAACGACGTCTATGGTCCCATCAACCTGCTCCTCCGGGAGGTCAAGAGGCACCCTGAGGTCAAACGCCAAAGGTCAGTAGTACCTTCAGTTGATCACATGGCCCATTTAGTTATTTTGCAGTTTCTTTGCAGCATGTTAGTTGTTCAGTCCTTGTAGACAATAGACTCTGGTGGACTTCTCTGTCTCCCTCCCTCTCTCTCTCTCTCTCTCTCCCTGTCTCTCTCTCAGGAGTATCTATAGGGAGATCCTGTTCCTAGCACTAGTGGCATTGGGCCGGGAGAACATTGACGTGGGTGAGTGATTGACATCATGGCACAATCACTCGTTTGAGACAAAGATACAGATGTTTTTCTTTGTTGTTGGAAAAAGGCATACATTTTTTGTGAATATAAACTGTAAATTCATAGCAAATAATTAGCAAATAACAAAAAAGGTGGAGCATAAAGAATTTGGCTAAGGTTCAATTTGGCTCCAATCAACCAGTGACTTTTACTAAAGGTCATCTTGACATGCAACAGATTCACATCCCTGATGTGTATAACCATGGTTACTAAGCCTCAGTCACTCGATATGCATCTGTCTGATGAGCTGTTTCTCCTGGTCTCTCCACAGAGGCCTTTGACAGTGAGTACCGCCTGGCTTATGAAGAGCTGAGCCAAGATCAGCTCAAAGCCCTGCTCTACATCGACCGCCCACCCAACAACAGTGTCCAGTGGTGCCTCAAGTGCTTCGGAGCACCGGTCATCTGAGGGCTCCCTCTGCTGGACAGACAGAGAAGCGGTCCACCTGTGGCCCTTACTCACACGGCAGAGACGAGCTTGATGAGTAGACAGAGGGAAGAAGTAAACTGGATGGGTGGGGCAGGGTGTAAGGGAGAATTGAATTTTGTACAGAGAATTTCTACATCTTAATATTGCCCAAAGATGGTACTTTTTATCCCTCTCCTGAAAGCCTTTTTTTTTTTTTATCGGTTTGCCTCCTGCTTCTCGCAGCTTTTCCATGGGTCCGCCTGTAACCTGTTATTTATGTCAATTGCTTGGAAAGCATGGAGGAGAGCCTTGTCAGTCTTGAAATTGTGTGTCTTTACAGACGGTGTATAGAATGATTGTCGGTTGTACAGTGTGTGTTGATTAGTCCCTTAAGAGAGTGTGTGTGTGTGTGTGTGTGTGTGTGTCTGTGTGTGTCTGTGTCTGTGTGTTAGTCACTGCCCAATCCAAGAATAGCCTTGTACTAGCTCTGTCTGTTTGTCCCAGGATGTGCTCCAACAACCCCGGAAAATTGCCTGTTGACAGAACACTGATCGTCACTGTTCGTATGTGCACTTTTAGAAAACAGCATCTCTTAGAATATCAGTCCATAGTTCTCTTTTTGTATATATTTTTCTACATGGGGGAAATTTGGAAACTAGGGTTGCCTTTTCAATGTGAGGAATCTTGATACCTTGATGATTTCTACAGATTCAGTCTTAACGAATGTCATGTCATTGTGTTTGTCTCAATGCAATTGTTGGAGAACTAGGTTTCTCTGTTTGTGTGTAAGTAAATGTTGGATGGGAGCAGACTGAGGTTGCAGACAATCAGTCAGATCAGTTCCAGAACATTCCAAAACCCTGCACTCATGTCTTAAATCATAAACTATAAGAAGTTGTCTTCTTGCAACATTGAAATCCCAATGGGAGAGAATCCGTCGCATAGTCAAATACCTTTAATGTTTGAGGTTCAGCCAGCCATTTGGGGGCAGATATCAACTGTAACCATGAATTGGAAGGGAATTGAGACGCCAAACTACTGAAATGCAGCTCTTTGGTTCTCCCTCCCATCACATGCCTTAAAGCAAGAGAGCTGCTCTCTAACAGGGAAAAAGAAACAATGGCAAAGTTACTGCAGTGCCTCCGTAGTGACAAAAGACAGTCCAACTTGTGTGTTTTTAACAACTTTTTTTTTTTTTAACTGCAACATATACAGTACATGTTCAACTGTTATGGTAATATATGCCTTATCTGTGATTAAAAATCTGCTCACATACTTGCTTGGGTAACTCCTTAATTATAGACTGATGATGATATAGCTCTGGCATAGAAATAAGTCTCCCTTTGAAATCTTAACTATCAAGGGCAACTGCTGTCCACTGAGGACAAGCTAGTTTTTAAGGTGTACATGATAGTACGGTCTGCCTTGATTCATGTTAGCATGCCTTGTGTTTTCCATCGATTTTAAAATGGAAAAGTTGCAAAGGTGAACTTGAACAATGTGTAGCGATGGAGCTTTATATATATGGCACATAAAGGGCTCCTTCATACCAATATGGTAAGTGTATTCAAACAGGAGAAAATATGCCCAGATGACATTCCAGAAAGTATCAAGATTTAGAAACACTGCAACTGCCCTATACACCCACACAAAGTTGTAAGAAAATGGGTGGTGGTAGTGGTCCTTTTCCAGATATGGGAGACTGAAGCTGACCTGTACACACATACTAGATTCTTATTGTAATGTTGTCGGTTTACACGGCTTAGTCCAGATAGGAATCCTCTGTTCTCTTAACAACCTGGAGGTTATTCATTCAACTTAACCACCACAGTCAAATGCACCACTTGTTTATCTCCAAAATCTGATCTTTTGAATACCGGAAATAATCAGTGATCTATTTATTCACCTTATAACACATTATTATTTGGATTGCAGAACATACAGTACATTAATTCTAACTCATAGCTGTGGTGATGTTTATTGACTAACCTCCCATTGTATCTATATAAGCGATTCCACTATGTATGTTATGACATTGTACATTTGAGAATTTCCTCCTGGTTAGAAGCTTATGACATGCTAACCAGATGATGTACAGAAAAGACTGTTCTTTACAAATGGTTGGATCGATCCTTTACCGTCCTGTGGAATGGATGTGAATGTCTCTACACAATTGTGCTGCAATAAATGAGTTGTGACCTGATTAAAAATGAACCCTGTGTCTTGTCTTTTTTTTTTTTTTTTACTGTAATTGCCAGCCAATGTGTGTTTTAAGTGTAGTGTAGTGTTTAGTAGTGTGATGTGTAGGACTGTCTCAGGGAATAAAAGTAAATAAAAATAAATTAAAAAAATTACGCAAAGGAGCGATGTTAACGGGAGATTGCCCTGTTCTTATTGTAAAAAAGGACTAACTCTTTCATCAGGGCAGTAGGATACTATCATTACTGAACATGAACAAAAGCATAACCACATCTCACCACACCAGCATTCAATCCACAAAATCCCAACAAAGGTCCTAACACGAGTAATTTACACTTTACAAGATAACAGCAATATGTCCTTTACCACTTATACAGTACTTGACATGCACATTCTGTGATATGTTTGTTCATATAGATAAAAAAAGATATGTAATTTTTACATTGGATAGAACAGAACAACATGGAAAAAATGGCCTTAGTCTTTACAAACACATATTCGCTTGACAAAGTATTGGAAAGAGGAAGCAATTTGTCTTCTTTTAGCTCTATATTCAAATCAAACAATTACTGTTTTTCAGCTAAAAGAAAACAAAATGCTTCCTCTTTCTAATGCTTATGGAGGGCACTGTATATTAGTCACCAGAAGTTTTCCATAGAACTCAACATTTTTAGGAACCCAGCAGCTCTAGAGTCGGCCACGTTATCCACATGTAGATTAAAATCACCCAATAGCATAATGTTGTCATCATTTATACTGACAATGGACAACAATTCAGAGAATTCATCCAGGAAGATAGGACACTGTTTGGCGGTCTATATATGGTCTATATATGGTTATAACTTTAGACTGAGGGAGCATAGTCAAAGTGAAATACTGTATAAACTCACTACCGTAACCTTACATTACATTAAAGGGCATGTGCATTGCATCCTTAGAATATATATTGTCAGATGCATTCACCCAAAACAATTTATAGCACAGTCAGTGAATACAATTATGGCAGTGAAAGCATAGATCACCACACATGCTTCTCTCTACCTGAGTTTCCCAAGTTTATAGAGTGGGTCCTCCTATAAAACAAACAGGAGTCTCACACCAGAGTCTCCTGGCTTATTGTAGCTAAGATTGAGCTCTCTTAGGTTTGAGGGGTTTCCCAGAAAAGCACAACCCTCCTTTGTGACTCCACAGAATGATAACCTGCAAAACAAAAATAGATATCTATTAGACTCACTTACTGTATATCCTCTTATGTCAAGAACCTGCCTTGTTAACAGATTAGGTTAAAGTATTATCCATATACCGTAACCCTAGAGACACACCTCATTACTAGATCCTAACCTCATTAGGTTACAGTATGGATTTGCCAGTTCCTACCTTTGTTTAGCATTAATGGTCTCTTTTCTGAAAGTTCCATTGACCTTTCACTCTTCAAGGACACTATGTTGGGCACAGGTGAATTGGATCTCTCCTGTTGGACCCTGTTAAACACATAAAGGCACTTAGGCCCCAATTCAATTCACCCTGTCCAATACACAAAGTGTCACTCCGCAGAGGTAAACATATGGTTAAATCTTACCAATTTATCTTACCTCCAAATCTAGCTGACAACATGTCTATAGGCCTATTGTGAAAGTAAACAGTGATTAACTGTTCGGTTCATATGGATGACCGTGTCTTTAGACGTTGTCCTAATTTGGTTTTTAAACTGCAGTTTTTCTTTCTCCTTTGAATTCTCATTTGATTGTTTATCCCTTGTATGGAAGTCATCTTGAGAATTATTTGGAGGAAAAAGGAAATGACTAATATAATCAGTGAATATAATCACATTGGCTAATGGCTATTTGTTGATGGTATAAAACGGTATAATTCTTCTGTGCCTTCATTTTTATCAGGAAACAGTCTTTCTAAATTCCTGTAATTCCATTGCATGTCATTTAATGTTCCCAGTAAACTTTGAATGATTGATGTAAGAGTCCGGTTTCAGTTATTCAAACTAATTTGCTCATCTTTTTTTGTAAAAATAATAGTAGATAGTAAAAATAACCTCACCATACAGGGAGACATATACACACAGATAAATACGTTTTAATATCCAAAAATGGTAAACAACTGCGTTATGTTTATACATGGTGAGAACTAAAATATTCAAGTGAGATGAGCCCAAATTCAAAAGTACTGCAGTAATCAACACAAATAAATTGTACAATTTGGCTCCATTCTCTGATACTATTGTAGTATAAATAGTATTATCTGTGGTAAAGAACCACCCTGTGAGAATAAATGCTGTATAATGCTGCATCACAAACATACTTTGAATGTACTGGAACACATAATTCTCTAATGCATCACTCCCACCACCTCACCTGGTTGAACCTGTTGATCCAGATTACAAATGAACCTTTCCTTCGTTCCAACTCTGTAACTACACTGCATTGCTTGTGGGTAGTTTTGCCGAAATCAGTTGCAGTCTGCGACCCTCTCTTGACTTCATATATTTATTGTTTTTTTAATCATTCACAATAGCACTAATAAAGAAAACCAATGATTTATTAAAGGTTTAATTTATACATCTCTTTTTATTGCAGCACATGCAATCAATCAAGTCTCCACCACAAATGTTTGAGCTGAACAGGGAGTAATAATATAGGGGGGGAAGGTGTCATAGATATATCATTAACATTGAAAAATCACTGCAGTTCTTTTAAAACAAGCTGGCAGCACTCCCCAACCTTGGCCGGGTCAGACACAGAGGTGTACTTGGCGATCTGGGAGGTGACCCCCAGAGAGCGTGCCAGGTCCTGGGCCGTCTGGTCAGCGAACACTGTGGTCCCCAGGGCCACCAGGAGCCTGAAAACGCCCTCCTTGTCCTGCACAGATTCCAGGGCCGTGCTGGCCACAGAGAGGCATTGGGCCTTGGCCTCCAGGTCTGGCTGGCCGTGCAGGCAGCCAGCATAGTTGAGCACCAGCGTGGCCAGGGCGATGTGAATATTCTTGTTGCAGACGGAGCAGAGGTCGGCGGCGCGGGCCAGGACCGTTTCGCGCTGGGCAAGGAGGAGGGCTCGGCCACGCCAGCCGCTGAAGCAGTTGCTCAGAGTCCGCAGGGCCAGCATCTGATTAGCCGGACGGCCTTGCGGCTTCATCAGGCTCAGGAGGTGATTGCAGAACTGGACGCCATCCTCCTCACCGCACAGGTGCTCGTTGACCTGCGGGTGGCGCACTGCCAGCCTCAAGATGTCCAGAATGGGGAAGACTATGTCTGGAGAACAAGGTAGGTTGATCAGAGGTAGATCACCCAAGAAAAAAAGCAATGGAACATCTGTTTTTGAACACTGTTATCTGTTATTTTGTTTTCACATGTTTGAAATACCCATAGAACGATCACATCAGAAAAGTTACATGGGTAACTAACTTTACAATAACAGGCGTCAAGTGGCATGTAACATTGAGTGATGCAGTTTTAGATGCTATGTGTGTGGTACCTTCTGGCCAGTGAGAGATCTTCCACAGGAGGGTGATCTGGTCAGTGGTGGGCTGTTCTGAGGCGCCGGGGTCACAGACACACGCTAGGAGCTTCTCCAGGCTCTCCAGCACCTCCTCCGGGAGCTTGTGTTCTTGTGGGGCTCCATTGTTCAGCTCCTTCAGCTTGGCTGGTGGTGCAAGGGATAAAGATATACTTAGACAGTTCTAGTTATACATATACAGATATATACAGTTTATCAAATCTTTATCTCGCAAGAGAGGCCATTTGTTTACCCTTTACTTAGTCAGATAACTGGCTAACAACCTAGTTCATAAAGACGTGAATTGCGTTATTCAAATTAATTCGCTGCCAGACATTGTGATACAGTGTTTCACATTACAGCGCAATGGTGATTACCAAGTATCTGTGTGGCATTGGCCTGCTCAAAGCTCACTCCGTCTGTCTTGGGGAAGTAGATGTTTTTGGAGGACTGTTTGAGGGCAGCTGAGGAGTAGGCACCTCCACCTGAGGAGAGCGAGAGAGAAGTGTTACCTCTTAATCAAAACAAAGACCGGACTCTTATCGGTCTTAATGTGCAGGCAATTTTCATTGTACTGTGGATTCGCTTGATATGAGGCCTAGGCATAGAGAGGGAGCTACTGTACGGTGACTCTTACCTGTGAAGGGATCTGCTACACCCACAGGAGCTCCTGTTGCTGTCCCTGATCCTGGGATGTACCGCCCAGAGCCTGGCGAAATACCATAGTCATACAATATATGCATGCACGCTCTCACCAAACAAACTAAAAACTAAAATAACTGTATTTACCTGTAAATGGATCAGCACCAAAACCTGACCTGCCGTCAGAGGCCCCAGGGATATATCGACCTGAACCTGCAACAAACCAGGTTGAAATTACTATAAGTCTGACAAGCCCTGTATAGCATACAATACATCATGAAGATAACATAGAGACCAAAAGCAGTATGTAAAGTGAAAACATATTAAGTTACAGCAATAGGGCGAGACGGCTATAGATAACAAATGGGAATCCATAAGACCACGCCCCTCACTTTGGGGAAAGCTGCAGGGTTGTGCCAGTTTGAGGATAAGTTTGATACGCAAAACTTATCCTCACCATTCTCTTCAACCTGACACCAATGTTGTTTCATCATTAGCCTGCTATGTTGTTTTGGGTGTCGCTAAGAACATATTTGAACGAAATCATTGTACATCGTCTGCAAACTGCCACCACAGAGGCAGAAAATGACCTAACATGCTAACAACTGTTATGCTACACTGGCAGCATTACTAGCCAGCTAGCATCCGCTGGTTGATGTTGAAGTAACTTTTAAGTGTGATGCAGTTGATCGGTGAAGATCACATGTAAATATATCAAGTATGAAATTCATACAGGAATGAAAATCCTGTTACAATAACAAAAAATGGGCTGCCCAATGGGCTGCCTGGGGGCTCAGATGAGTGCAAATGGCCAGCATTTTGCCTACCAGTGAATGGGTCGGCGTTGCCGGGCTGGGCCGGTCCAATATTGTGTCCTTTGGTGTTCTCAATGATGAAGTTGGCCACCTGGTCCAGGAACATGGGGCTGATGTCATTCTTCTGCAGGAAGTTGTGTGCCGTCAGCCAGGGGTCCTCTGCGACATTGTAAGGTAGCTTCATGGACGGCCCTCCCTCGTTTACGTCGATGGTGAAGACAAAGTCGTACTCCTAGAAGGGATTTCGGGACATGCTTGAATGCAACTAGAAGTTGATGCAAGTAACATTGTTCAATTGGTGAACTGACAATTTCATATTCCCTGCCAACCCTTGTAAGGGTAGGAACTATAAAGATTGTTTACTTGCTTTCAATCATTTGCAACACACCTGCATGTGGGGCTGTCACAGTGAGTTTCACTCATTTAGGCTATTTGGTTTCAGAGTTGGCATATCTGTCATTCAGATGTAGCCTAGGCTATATCATTACAGTAGCAACATTACATGAGTACATTTCTACTTTCATGTAGGCTAATTCTTATGGGTAAAGGATTTGTCAACTGCCGTTATTGTATTATTACATCAAGATTAGTGCAGGGCAATTGCAATAGCTGATGTAACGCCCTAATAAAAAGCCCTCCGTCTACATTTATTTCACAGGAGCCATGAAGCTTCGGCTGCACTTTGTGGTGGACCCCATGGGTTGGTTCTGTGTTAGTATGGTGTTCGGCATCTGGCTCGACAACACTGTCTTCATGCTTGAATGCAACTAGAAGTTGATGCAAGTAACATTGTTCAATTGGTGAACTGATAATTCCATATTCCCTGCCAAGCCTTGTGTGATTTTGCTTGCCTTGTGTTTTGAATTAGATATGAGTTATTTACTATATTCATTTTTAAAGTTTCACTAATGTGAATTAAAACAGCCTGGCAATGTTGTTGAAACCAGTACCATTACCCAAAGTAATGGTGGATGCCTCTCTCACCTTCCCCTCATACATCACTCTCTTGGAGGTCTGCTGGTTAGACCCTCCTACAACGTCCCCGATCTTCATCCAGCGGCTGTCGCTCACACTCCACTGGTACGCCTCCACTTTGTCTCCGTCTTTGATGAGCCGAGTCTGTCCGTCGCGATTCCCTGAGAGTGCACGAACACTTCTAACACATGCCTGCCCATGACAACTGTCCAACCTTTGATTAACCCTAACAGTCGTATTATAGCCAACAGTGTTGTGTCTACTTCACATTTGATTTCTACAAATGGAACATATACAAAATCAATCAAATAAATTACCTGGCTCATCTAGATGGTCCCTTCCTGGTAGATCCTCCATCTTGATGTCTCCCAAGTCCCCAGTCTTGGGGTCGATAGTGGTCTTGGAGAGCTCATCCTCAAAGGCCTGTAGGTCTTGGGCACTGGCAATACGGTCCTCAGACTCAGTAAACACTCGGATAATACCGTCACTGTTGAGTGAATGGCACACACATGCACGAGGAGACATTAGGAACATTGATCCTTCCTCCTCTTGATCCATCTGTTGGATCAGCTCTAATGAGGGAGTGAAGCCATGAAGAGAGGAAGAAGGGACCGCAGAGAAGGCAGTATTATGGTCTTCTGTAATTGAAACCAATTGAGAATAGGGTCTGGTTACCTGGCACCCACAGCTATATCTCCATTAGGCAGGATACAGCAGCACCACACTGACTGGGCTGGGAGACGGATGGTCTGGGTACATTCGCCCTGCTTCCATATCCTCAACGTCCGGTCCTCTCCTGTGCTTACAAAATCTGAGAGCAGAGCATCGACAGTCTGAGATTAGGGCTAAGAGGCATTAGTCATGAGATGGATCAATGAGTGTACTTTTTACATCCATAAAGGCTAAATTGGGTTTGCCATTAGCAGCAGAGATCTAGACAAACAGCATAGCAGATATACATCAGATGTAAATAGCATATCAGAATTGACGAGCCGAAAATAAACCAAGACAATTGAATTGAATTGATAAAAATAAACATTGCACAGTTGATTCTGGGTATTTGAATGAGACCTAGCCTAGTGCATGCTGGTTGCCCGTACCTTGGGCATTGGGGAAGACAGCCAGGCTGTAGATGTAGTTGGTGTGGCTGTAGTAGACCTGCACACATTCGCCAGTCACCAGCCACCTCCTAATACTAGTGTCATTGCTGCAAGAGAAGAACTCCAAGTCGCTGATCACTGCAAGCCCCCTTACACAGTCCTCGTGACCTGTGACACATTTACACAGAAATAAAACATGTTACATGCCACTTGTCATTTTGCTTTCTCCTGTTTGCTCCTACTGTAAACTCTTACATGCAATAACAAAAACCTGCATACACTCCGGCACTTGCAGATCAGAGTTGTGCAACCCTCTTCAGCGGTTTAGCTGCCCCAAGTCTCTCACCAGTATATGTCTTCTCACAGCGCCCCGCCTTCCACAGCTTGATGGTCTTATCTGCTGATCCGGACAGCATAAGGCCTTGTTCAGGTAGAATGACCACAGCCCATACTGCTGCAGTGTGACCCTACAATTCAAAGATAATACAAACCTTGGTCACTCAATTCATAGTTGCTGGAACCTCAGTGCAGATTTCAGCACCCACTCATTATGATCCTAATAAATGGGGGTGAAATAAAAATCCAACTAGATAAAGTGTCTCTGTTGATTACCTGTAAGGTCATCATGCACTTCTCATTGAGCCAGACTTTTGCTGTGGTGTCCCATGAGCCACTCAATAGTGTTCCAAATTTCCCAGAGGAGAGAGTGCAAACTGTGAATGTGATACAGTAGGTAATCAAGTAAGCAATCATATCTCTATGAAACATCTTGTGGATCTGTCATCAGTAGGTATTGTGAGTGTCAGTACATTACCTGTGTTTTTGTGGCCCTTGAGAGTGAACAAGGGTTGTGGTTGGTCCAGTGAAAACACACATATGTTGTGGTCATTTCCACCTGTGGCTATAAGTCCTCTAGGATATGTTTCACTGGGTGCGATAATGCACACACAGGATACAAAGTTTGAATGCCCTGTCATACATTGCATTTCTGTGAAACCCCTGTCTGGGCTGTAAAAAGAGAAGAAAAAGAGGAAATAAATTAGCCATGTGTCAAGAATTAGAAAAGTATTATAACAGCTACTGATTTCTATCCATATCTACTGTAATTCTGTGGAGCTAGACAGCTAGGACAACATTACTCAACCCGACTGGGGTTGCACACCCAAGACTCTAACAGAAAAAAAAGAACCAGAACTGATGTTTTTATCCGCATGCTTTCCCCTAATCAAAATAAGAGTCTTCGACATCACGCGTTGTTAGCAGAATAACAGAAAAGACGCAAAGCACCCGGCACAATACATCTCGTGTGTTGACTGTTTTTACTTTAAAATTTCAGAACACCACAACCCGAGTGGGAAGCAGCCGGGGTGCAGTTGTAGCTAGGTAAACGTGATCTTGGGAACATAACTTCATGTCTAGACAGATTGTACCATATTATATTTGCAGTGATATACATTTGCTGAGTGGGTTAAAACATAAGTGACCTGTTTGGCAAGGAAAGTGGGGAATTGCCTAGACTAGTTTGAGTGAATGACAAAGCTAATTTAGCTAGCTAGAGCTTTAAAAGGCTAGATTGGTCTGACAAACAACATATTGTCGTGAAATGACTGTCCTAGATGCCTGATTTCAAACAGTGAAATATCCAGATGACTTTGGTTTTGAAACGTTTGTTTATATTTAATGTGCTTAGTTGACAGTTAGCACAACGGTACCTTGAGTTGGGTACCCAGACTCTTCCGGTTCTGTCTCTAGACACAGACACAAAGGCTCCATCAGGGAAAAAAGCAGTTGAAAGACCTCTTACATCCATTTCATGGCCAGGTATGGAACAGCTGAGCTTATATGAGTTAGCTGATGCCATTTTCGCACTAATTACACGGTGCTTTTACAATAACCTTTGAGCTCTGAAGCGTTCCTTGTCAACAAAAATCTATTGAACCGGCTACATTCCTTGTGGCGAAGGCGGAAGCAGATACTAACATGACCTTTACATTGCATGACGGGACAATCTTTCTTTACGCAGATATACTTTTTTCTTATCGATTATATTTATATTTTGTCCTTCAGTAATTCATATAACACGTGGTGAAAAAAAGAATTAATTTAAATAAATAAATACATTTTACAAATAATTCCCGGCCAGTGTAAGGGTTCTCGTGTAGGACCGGGCGACCGTCAAGTGCCTGTAGGTGGCCTGTAGGTGGCAGCACATACAGTATCACAATTTTGACAGGTGCTGCCTGCCTCCGCAGCAGAAGGGACGGACACTACCGTCACGGAAGAACCTGTGCTCTGAAAAAGAGAGCGATAACAAGTGGGTATCATCTTCTATTAGCAATGAATATTCGCACATTGATCGGTAAATAAATGTACTCAGAATAATTAATTACGTTTGATTAGTGTGATACGTTGTCTGTACCAGGCTAACGTTGAAAGTTCAGTTGCTAGGAGGAAGACCAAGCCTACTCTGATTCATCACATCATCATATTATTGCGAGATCATCTAACCAGATGATATAGTAGCCTAGTAGCGACTGGGCCTACAATTATTCATCATGGGCTAAGCATCAATCACTTTGCTTGCAGGTTATAACCTATTTGTGGTGGGTATGCTATTTCTGGACTATGATATGGGAGGGGAGAGTTAAAGGGGTGTGGACACAGTACTTGTGCACTGCATAAACACTGCATGAACACACCTCATACCTCAGAGTCACATGATTAGACACTGGGATAACATGGAATGCTGAAAAGTTCCTTTGCACCTGAGTGAATCGTTGGTGTTGTGAGCGACATTCATTGATCAAAGCAATATTCTCTTTCATATTGATATTTGTCCATAATTCCATTGTACTGTAACTGTACACATTGTGTATTTAAGGGTAGGAACTATAAAGATTGTTTACTTGCTTTCAATCATTTACAACACACCTGCATGTGGGGCTGTCACAGTGAGTTTCACTCATTTAGGCTATTTGGTTTCAGAGTTGGCATATCAGTCATTCAGATGTAGCCTAGGCTATATCATTACAGTAGCAACAT
Source organism: Argentina silus (assembly GCF_951799395.1). NCBI lineage: Eukaryota > Metazoa > Chordata > Actinopteri > Argentiniformes > Argentinidae > Argentina > Argentina silus. The sequence goes on along the minus strand of NC_139655.1, from coordinate 30,768,949 downwards.
TACATGAGTACATTTCTACTTTCATGTAGGCTAATTCTTATGGGTAAAGTCCTACACTTACATTAAGATTAGTGCAGGGCAATTGCAATAGCTGATGTAACGCCCTAATAAAAAGCCCTCCGTCAACATTTATTTCACAGGAGCCATGAAGCTTCGGCTGCACTTTGTGGTGGACCCCATGGGTTGGTTCTGTGTTAGTATGGTGTTTGGCATCTGGCTCTACAACACTGTCTTCATCCCCATGCTGGTGCTGCTGCCCCACTTCAATGAAGGACATATCCCCTTGGCCTTAGTTGCCTGTGAGTACCCTCTCTGCTTGAACTGTGACCTCAGGATCTAGGCCTACTAGAGATGCCGTGCTACAAAAGTGGCTTGCATTCACCCACCTTGTCTTCTCTCCCTAGGTTACTACATAGCCTCAGCCCTCTGCATGGCAGCCCTGTTCAGAGCTTCCACAGCAGACCCTGGACGACTCCCACCAGACCCCCACATTCCTCACTCAGGTAACAGGATCGTTGCTCCACCAGCGCTCCCCCACCTACAGTACACCCTGATGGAATTCCCACGCAGAGAAAGAATATACGCGTGACAACTTACCAACACCGTAGTTCAACTGTACCTGTCATTGTAATTGCTTGGTAAATACATGGCTTTAATGCCAGACTGTAATTGAGTGGTTTTATCCTTGTTTCAGAGCGAGAGCAATGGGAAATGTGTAACAAGTGCAACTTGATGAGACCTAAAAGGTCACACCATTGCAGTCGTTGTGGCCACTGTGTACGCAGAATGGACCACCACTGTCCCTGGTGAGGCTACACCTACATCATTCCCAAGCCAATAATGTAACACAGGAAAGCTAATGCTGTGAAAGAGAATGTCAATGCTGCACTGGAAGCCACATGATTCTGTAGAAAAGGAAAATACCGCACACTCAGCCATTTCGTTTATCTTTACAAACCTGCGCTGAACATGAACATCAGTTTAGTAGAGCCCAAATACCATGTTACTCTCCCAGGCTGTATCTGTTTTCAATTATTTTTGGAAAGCAGCCTGACTATGTGATCATTTTAATAAACAATATGCGTCAAGGAGTTCTCTTTCTTCTTCTTATCTCCTCACAGGATCAATAATTGTGTCGGGGAGGACAACCACTGGCTCTTCTTGCAGCTCTGTTTTTACACTCAGGTCCTCAGTTTGCTCACCCTGGCGCTGGACTTCTGCCAGTACTATTACTTCCAGCCCTTGACTAGAATGGACCAGGTAAAGTCAAGATTGAAAAGTGATGCCTATCTTGACACCTAAGTTGGTTGAATAGTAACCTAGCAATCACCCCTAAAGAAACATTGCCAATGAACGTGATTAGAAACGAGGCTGAGGGATGTCAGGTGTGTGAGTGGTGATGGCAGGGTTATATGGTATAGACCATGATGGTTTTGCGGGGGTCACATGTAGCCTCTGCTTCTGTTCCTATCTCTCTTAGGAGGAGTTTACAGCACGCCATGAGCTTGCCCTGCTCAGAGTGTCCACCATCATGGGTCTGGTGATGTTCGGAGGCATGAGCAGCCTCTTCTACACTCAAATCACTGGCATCCTTTCAGTGAGTAGAATGCACTGAGCCACCTGGTGGCTGTGTAGAATAGACACAAACAAATGTGAAGTATCCTCCTTTAATTCGTCACATACACCAGCATTGATAACTTGAAAGTGGAAGTGAGAATGGTTTCTATGAATAAGCAAAGAATATGCATTTCCACACAGAGCCAACATTTATAACTATATGAACAATGTCGTTTTGCTCTATAGCAATGTGTGTGTGTGTGCCTGTGCGTGTTTGTTTGTGTGTAAACTCAGCCAACTCAGTGTCCTTGGTTGATGAGATGTCCCAGGTGAGCCAGACCCATTAACCTTATAGTGAGTGGATTGACCTGAAGAACTCTAAGGTGCCTTAATGGCTTATATGTGAGTCCAGCAGTGTAAGCCATCTTAGCTGGAATGCTAAGCTTGTATTCCACTACTATATCTTGAAAAACATGTGTCATTCCCGCAGCCTCACACAGCCCTTTAGTACATGCCAATAAAGGATTGCGGCTTGGCAGTGTCATTAGGCCTGTAACTCCAGCTTCTTACAGATATCCATTAAGGTCTTAGTAACAGATTTGGCATATGCTTTGACTGTCCAACTGTTTATCATTGTTATCCTATGAGCAATGACCTGGCAGAAATACATGAACATGACAACAAGATGTTAACAATCGACAAAAACATGACAAGTTATTCAGAGTCATGGGATAGTCATTTCCCCTTGCTGATGAAACTCAGAGAAGGCCTATTCAGAGGGCATATTCAACCAGGGCTTTTCAGCATAGCATGAATAATAATATTAGTCATACATTTCATTTGTAGAACACTTTTAATGCAGGAAAGAATCCCAAAGTACAAGTAAGACTGTGTAATATGTAGTTGATACAGTATGCCTACGTTATCTGGTTGGTGTTCCACTGAAGAGATTTACCACATACACATCTTATTAATTCAATGGCAGCTGTCTGTCATTGCAGCCAACATGGGAAGGTCAGGGCAGGACAAGGTTGTTTTTCCCACCATTCTCTTTACCGTTTTATTCAACGACTCTCTTAACTGAAACATTTGAAAGGATCAGGGACAATATTTCAGGCCAGCCTAATTAATGCAAACCTTTCAGAGATATTTGCTCTGAGCATGTTTTAATGGGTTTCATTCTTGTATGTCTTACTAACAGGACACCACCACCATTGAGAAAATGGCCTATTTCGCCAGTGAAATGTGAGTAACAGTTTAACAAGTAGTAATTTGCTCTTTATCTCACGTCAAAATGTCATTAAAGTTTGTGCAATGACTTGTGAAACTGAAATAAGTTAAACCAATCTTAGTTGTATTGCTTTGTATGTAATTTTCATTACTTTCTTTTTTCACAGAGGCGGGTCCAAGAAGTCCTGGCAATGGGCTCTGGCCGAGGTGTTTGGCACGAGCTGGAAAATCCTGTGGTTTGTCCCTTTACGGAGCAGGCAGCCACTGCACCTTACCCACCACTTTCGCACTCATGTGTAGATGAATTCAGGAGTTCTGCCCCACTGCTGTCCAGACGGTAGGCCTGCCATCTTTGACAGAGGAAACACTGTGCACTCTAGCTCCCCCCTTCCCACCTGCCCTCTCCTCCCTCTCTGGTGCCATGTGAGCCGGGTGGCAGTCTCGGCTGGCCAATGGATACACACCACTTCTTTGCCTTTCTCTACAGTGACAGTGCCAGAACTGGTCACAAACTTCCATGAGAGTGGAATACTACATTGTAGATGCCCTACTCTGTCAAATTGTGGGAGACATTTTAAGAGGAAATTGCTTGGGAGAGAACACTTTATTTATAAGGATGAGACAAAAGGGAAACTACTAAGAGGCACAGGTGGATTGAATAGGGCCCACACTGTTGCCTTCAGACAACACAACAGACTCAAGGCTGACTAAGTACCCAATAGACTGGCTACATTGGTCAATCATTGGTGCCTTCTTCCTGTTGACTTGTTTTGATCATTCATGTGTCATACATCAACAGTGTTTTTGCTGGTTTTTTCCAGTAATTGTTGTTACAGGATCCAAATGTCATTTTTAGTTTGTCTCCCAGATGGCTTGAATACTCTATAATATAATTTGTTGTTTGCTAGAGGGTAATTGTAATCTGCATTCCTTATCATAATGATCACATTAACATTACATTGTTACCCATGTTTCAAATGGTTCTTTTACATCACTTCTTACATGTTATTTATTTTCAAAGAATGTTTTACACTACGTACTGTTAGGTAGATTTGCTTGATGTAATTTGTCCTGTGTGGCATTGGCACTTTCTGCCATAAAGCTGTGATGAAGATATGTCGTCTTACAAGGTTTTAGTGTATCATTCTACCTGACAGATGTATGGCAGATTTTAGCAATTTATCATAAACATGTATTACTCCTAATGATATCCGTTATGTCAGTCTTATGACAGCATTATGAAGCTTTATGACATAGGGTTCAAATATTACCCAAATATGTTATTGTTGTCAAAGTTGTTGGCTGATTTTCATAGCCATATCAGCTCAGTTGCACTGATACAGTTTATAACCTTTTGTTGAAATGCACCATTCCCTTATATGGACATAATAGTTATATGAATGATAGTTATATGGACACGACACTGTACCTTATGATATACGTAGATAGATTACTACCTATAGAGACACATAATCTGCCCAATTGTCATGACCTTTGTTTGTTATCTATTTGCAGTTTTAATGTCAGCAGAGGCGCTGTGCTTTTGTAGATTTCCATGGTTTAAAACATGGATAATCTCTAAATAACCATGCTCTTCCATCTAAGAACTTGTTTGCTTGATTGTGCCCAGGTACAATATACCGAACACATGCAAAATGATACGACTCCATCTGTAAAGATTAAGTCTACTTTCCAGGTTTTTTCATGGCACATATTGTAGTATTATCCATTCCTGTGGTAGTTTTAAGTGCCTGTCTAGAAGATGTTGTCTTTGTGCCGTTCACCACTATTATCTCACTAACCAAAGATGTACGGATATGATGCCATTACAGGGGAGTCAACACAAGGAAGTGAAATGTGTCACGCCATACTTTGTATTTGTGCGTATTTTCTGTTTTTTTGCTGTGTGCACTGATATATTTTATGTACATTAGTTTTGACGTTTTTTATATGTAGTGTTATGTTTCCTGATCATATAATTGCTGTTTTCTATCCTGATGATTTGAATGTAGACTCGTGAAATTTTAATGAAAAGACAGAGCATAAGCATATTATGCTTATGTGAGTATACATCGATTGCTGTTGATTTAATGAAATGTTGATTGTTGTGACAACTGCTGCTAGTTGTCTCTTCTTGTACTTTCCAGCTTCTTTTATTTCCATCACCTGATTGGTTGTGCACACTGAGATTTTTTGGGGGATGGGGAAACAGGTCTGTATATTTGAATTACCAGGTTGATTTGTAAATATGTTTTATACTTGATATAAATATATACTATAAATACATACTCATGCGACAGTTTCTCATGGGATCTTCCTTGTATAGCATCAGAGGAATGGGGCCCACTTACAACTGATAACTATAACCGTTTCTGGCTTCATGAAGCTGTCATTAGGAACATTTTTAAGGCCTGCATAGGTGCTTCAGAAATCGTTCATAAGCAAATGCCACGCTTTATAAGGGGTATCAAAAAGGTTATGCATTTTGCAAAGCACCAGATATTAAGGGCCTGTTATATGACCCTTTATATTGTATGAAATGTGTATAAATTATTTGTGAAGCAACTTTGTATGGGTTATAGGGGTTTATTATTTTAAAATGGGACCGGAGAAAGTTAATGGGATGCAAATACTGTACATTGGATGTTTCTTTTAGTTATCCATATTTATTAAACAATTAGTCTTTTCCAGGACTTTGCGTGCTTAATATCATCAACTACTGTATCTGCCATCTTCATTGGATGATGTTCTTCCATATACCATGTCACCTGTCATTTCTTCAAATGGCATCTTCTACCAATACAGATGTGAGGGCCTGTTTTAACACACTTCATACAGTGTGAGTTTCGATTATTTATGTATTCATGTGGGCCTTATAAAGGACCCTAACTCAATACAGATTACTTTTTTTTTTCATGGGTTGTCATTGTGATAATATTGTTTTTATTTCACTGACTTTAAAAAGTTTTATTATTTGAGATCATAGCAATAAACATATTGAGAGATTCATTTTTTAATAAATTATTGTGTTTGAAATCTTAAGTTGTTTTTTTTCATACTTCATGTCCTAAGGCAAGGGGATGTGAGAAATGTAAGACTCTAGCCAACTTCCCTGGAGAGCACTTTCGCCATGGGCTTGAGTGAACATTTGCCCTGCATTTTTTGCAGGCACCACCTAAGAACTGGCTCCTATCAGATTGAAAAAGCTCTTGCAGACTCAGAATGTATACATTTGTCCTAAATGAGAGACAGATCATAACACAATTATGACATTCTTGTCAGAGATTCCTATAGTGCAATATCTTGACAGCGATACCTTTAAAAAAATAAATAATAATCTAATTATGGGTTAACTGGCTATTATATCTCAGGATCGAGATCTTCTGATTGATGGAAATTCTGACAAGTAGACATCTTTTTGTTATGTGGACATTAATGGGATACTCTGAGGAAGGATTACCGTAACTTGGATGAAAAGGAGACCTTTCATCTTGGTCAGGCACTGTTTTACACAATGTATCTCCAGTCAGATCGAACAAAGAGGCTTTTATGCACTCCGTCTCCTCGGCAAGCCTGATATGCCTGCTCCTGCTCCTGCTCCTGCTCCTGCGACGGTAGAAAGGAGACTTCATTTAGAGAGGGGGGAATAAAGAACAATTCATGGTACCAAGAGAGAGGTCTGCCCTAATGAAAGGTAGAGGCTGGGGCAGTTAAGGAGAGCAGAGTGAGCATTAACCCCTCTAGCTGATTCCAGTGTGGTAGGTCTAAGGTCATTTTCCAACATTTAATTAATTAATTTCTTGCTGTAAGTAGCATTATTTTACCTGGAAAAGCTGATTGAGATCATAACCTTAGATTATAATCAATTGAGATTATGGTCTTGGACATTATACATCTTCTATAACCACGACATACATGTAGATATGATATAACAACTACATAGGGCGTACAGTATGTCATTTGACTGAATTATTATTACAATAATATTAATGAAAAAGTCATTTTAATTTTTTTTTATTTTTTTTTACAAATCACCGATACCACCAAAAAAACTCTGTAATTTATTTAAAAGTATACAGTCTATATGATAATTTGCACGTAGTACATTATTTCATCAAGTACCATCTTGTGTTCCAGTATTTATCTAACTCTGCTGTATGTAGTTATGTTACATTTATTTTGATTGTATACATGTGTGCCTTAATCTCTGTTTCTATGACACAGTATAGCCTCATATTGAGAGAAGTAAACGTGTGTAGAATCCTCTGTCTTTCCTTCATTGTCCCGACTACAGGTCCAAACATCTCAATGAAGCGTGTAATGTGTTCATGATCCGTGAATTTAATTTACGCCACTATTGTTGTCTTCGAGACAATCTGAACTGGCAACATGTGTGGCACGCGTTCCACACACACTCACAAGCACACACGCACCAAACACACACAAGCACACACACCCACACACACCCACCCACACACACACACACACACACACACACACACACACACACACACACACACACACACACACACACACACACACTTTTTTTTCTCCAGCAATGCTGACACATAGCCAAGCACCATATATGTTGTGTTTACAGTTGATTGTTATCATATCATGAATTATTTATTTGAAATATAAAGAGTAAAACCCACCTATTAAATGAGAACAAATATGCCCCTGCCAGGATCCTTCTGTTCATTCCTTCTCTTCGGTAAAAAGGCTTATGTACTTCAGACCAAAATTGGTTGATGAAGGAAGGCTGAAGCCTCCTGTACTCCTGTAAATTGCACATGATGCCTTTGTCCTCACTGTGACTGATGTGGTTGATTATGTGCAAATTAGTCTCTCTTTGACTAATGGCGGTGGATCTTTAAATGAACCTATTTGATTTCAGTCGCTTCACACATACTGTATCTCCAAGGTTTGACATTTCTATTGACTTTATGTATGTTTCAACTTACAAAGTGACTGATGTCGGAAAGTCACATCATAAACATCACATGGCATTTTTTCATAAAGTAGTTAAAATATGAAGTTGAAATATAAAATTGTCCTACCAGGAGTCTGTATTAATTTATTTTACTTAATCTCTGGTTGTGCTTGTCAAGTGGACTAATTAAACAAGTGGCCACCTGTTACCATTACAGGGCTTGACATCTGGCTGAACAAAGGGAACAATTAGGCTTGATAAACATAACAGCTAAGCTTGGAGGAGTGATTTCTAGGATGCAAGCCATGCCTACATTTTTATTAGCAGTATGATTGAAGGTATTATTGCCCAAACATGCTTAGCTCCATTTTGCCAAGCCTAGACAAGGATTAGAATTGTTCATTAATCACAGTTAATTATTTTTGTTCAAGTCTCTTACCATATGGGTCATGAGAGTCCAAGCCTATATCACATACGTTTATTGCACAGCACGCTATCAATATAGCATGTGATTACATATCAGACAAACCGAATGGGAAGAAATACCTTGCTTATATGTTAATGGACTATTTTTGTGAAGAGCTATACACCAGTTCAGTGCAGAGCAGCACACACACACATGTGTAATATGTAGTGCGTCTAGTGTTGTTTTTAGTCTTGATACTGTATTCATCATCTTAGAATTATTGAAATAATTGTTGTTTGAATCGTTCAAATGCATTTAGAATCAAATTAAAGAACATCTTTAGCTAATTCTGATAATATCAATGGTTGATATTCAAACAAACCTACAGTAATCCTCAAAACAATAGCAAATGCACACATATATGTGCTTTCGACCAATGTTTAAAGTCAATGTTTCAAATGGAGAATCTATTACTTGGACCAAACCACATATTTGCTCAGCAAAGTCATCATTTCTTATTTTTGTGGGGATTTCAGGCTTTTCCAGCATTTACTCTGACATGCATGTTACATTCTGGTACATTCTGGCTAATGTCTTCTCAGAAAAAAAAGATTTGACTTACCCATGCTGTGTTCAATAGCAGCTCTAGAAAATTCCTCCTCCATCACTACCAGCTGCACCAGAAGAACTTTCTGAACACAGAGGTATTGATTGGCCTATTGATTTTCACACCAGCTCTCATTGTACTTGAAAAGAAGAAAGCATAAATCCAATTAAAACTACACCTCAAAACAGTTAAGCCTAATCCAATCAAGACTATGAAACTATCGAGTTGTTGTTCAAAATCAATAAAGTGTGTGGCCTTAGGTGTGTGAGCGTGGTGTGGCCCCTATTGATTTTCTTCTCACCAGGCCAAAATGAATCAGCCATTTTATATAGAAACTATGTGTACTCTCACATATGCAACTTCATGTACATTCTTCATTTTTTCCAGAAGACAGGTAATTGTATTTATTAGGTAACTTGGAATCCTCATCCATCATTCAGATGCCAAAGAGTTAAGAACACACAACCACGTTTCCTGTCAGGCGTGTGTAAATGAGGGAGGGGATACATGCATGTTGCTATCAACAACACTCAAGGTATTATTTGCGATGGCCTTCTGCTAAATGTCATGCCATGATTTCTGAATGCCAACTGTTCAGAACCACTGCCATTCATATTTTACTGTGGAGTCCACCCACAATTCACGTGGGGGAATGAAGCTGCCATTGAGAGCACAATGTGAAGAGGTTTGGAATGTGGTGGGAGAGAAAAGGTCTTTTCAACTGAGTTTTTAAATGACATGTCACTCGGAATCATCAAATGTTTTAAGTGTATCAAACAAGCAACAAAGCAGCCATTCACTTTGTTTGACATTCATACCATGTTTGTTTGTGCTTCTTGAGGGGTCAACAATATGACTTTTGTAGTCATATGGATTTTTTTCTAATGATACTTGCTTGTCTAGTATTTGTTAAAAAACCTTGGTACAATAAATAATTTAGTAGCAAATACACTATTGAAAGTGTTAAAACAATGTAACACTGTTAAATGAGGCATAGTAATGCATCAGTATGAATAAAATACCTACCTAAAACTGTGGGGGTCCGGCTACAGTGAAAAGAGACAATCTGGGATTGGTACATACATACATTTATTAAAACTACCATTTTGATCTCAAAGATGATCAGTCCTTTCATCAATAGCTCTGTCTATGAACTTGAGAGTGGTTGCATTTCTCCAGCCCCATCCCTCAGCTGTTTACCAAAAAAAGTGGCGGGGTGACAGCTTTGTTGTTGTTTGAATCCCAGATTGTCCCTTTAATGTTTGCCCCAGCAAAATTGAATTTCCATTTGTCTTAAGTTTTTGGAGTTTTTTATCTAACATTAATTATTGATATGTTCTCCTTTTGCTGTACAGGTGGGTGCATATTGTAAAGGGGTCAAATTAAAGGTAATGAGTTGGGGTCCAAGTTGAACAACATACAAGACAAGAATACAAATCAACTTCAGCCTGCACTGCTTCACAAGGCAGCTTGCCACACACTCCCACTAGCTGACTCTGAGGCTTTACAAAAGAATGATGTTCCTGTTCTCAACTGCTTCTTGAAAATTAATCCAGACTGAAGTTTAAGCGTGTGTGTGTGTGTGTGTGTGTGTGTGTGTGTGTGTGTGTGTGTGTGTGTGTGTGTGTGTGTGTGTGTGTGAGAGAGAGAGAGAGAGAGAGAGAGAGAGAGAGAGAGAGAGAGAGAGAGAGAGAGAGGGAGGGAGAGAGAGAGGTGGGGGGTATGAGGGATGCAGATCATGATCCTGGTAATTATAGCGGTGAGGTTCAAGTCACTAGTCGTGTTCTGGCTTTTTTCCCATCATGCATTTTGTGAAGGATTGGCCTACATGTAGCACAGCATGCCACTTCTGATGTCTCCTTGACGTGTCTCAACCACCATTGGACAGCAGCTGATGAAGGTTGTAAACAGAATGATGGCTGGAAAAGCAACAGACAGCTCCATAAAATGGCAGCTATGTTATGACATGTCAGCTAGGACCTGGTGGATGGTAAGTTCTATCTTTTGAATGACTCTCTCATTCTGTTTGGGTCAGACTTAACTCCTTTGTTGCCGTGAATTGCATTAGTGTTAGACAGGTGAACTGCAAGCAGGATCAAATTGACATGCTGTTCATTTTGGGTATTGGTTACAGTGACTTTTCAAAGTTTCGTTTCGTTTATGTTTTCCCCAGTGTTGTGGTATTCGGTAACAAGTATCAGTTCACCTTCTTAGAAAAAACCTAGGTGGGGGTGTCAGTAGGTGTTTAGGTTACTTCACTATTATTAGCTGTCTATAGGTAAGTCTGCAGAATTTGCAGCAGCAAGGTTGTTTCATCGACGGTACTTCTTAATTAGCATAACCTTATTGACCTACACAGCACTTGTCTAAATGCTGCCCTTGTTTGGATGACTAAGTCATACAGTCGCTGATGAGCTTACTACTTGACATGCTGAGTGGTTCTAATGAGGGAGGTGTGTGTGTGTGGGGGGGGGGGGGGGGTGGGGGTGTATGTCCAATGTATGTCCCTTGCTACAGAGGACCACTACCTCCCTCTCCCTATCATCCCTGCTAATCTTTGTAACTTTGCTCTGGAATGGTTAAGGTTGCTTTCATTTTAAAAGGGAAGATTTTACTTTTTTCTCAACCCATGTTTTTTTCTCCACTTAACAGAGGGGTACTGGATTTGTTTGGTTAACCACTGGCTAGCTTTTCTCTTTTGCATGTGTTCAGATTGGAAAGGCATTATTGTGGTACTGAGCTAAATGTTACAATTGAATGAAAAGTGTTGCTCATCTGTGGAGAGGGGGGAGAGAAAGGATGGACAGGAGGACACTATCCATGAGGTGTGTTAAGGTGTTTGACATATGTTATGTTTTGCAATTGATTATTTTTTGACCAAGACGAAAAACGGAAAAAAAAAAGGTTTCTGCCTTGAGAGCTTTCCTTGAGTGCACCTCCGCTTGTTTCTGTTTAGGGGTCTTAGACAAAAGGCTCTTGTGCTACCCGCGCCTTTCCCAGGCTGGAGAAGGGCTGTTGGCTGATTCATTTATGAAAATGTATTTACATCTGTGGTTAGAGGGACTTCCATTTGACTAAATCACAACTTCCTGTGTGCGTTTGTTTTGCCTGGATGGCACTATCAGTAAGTGTCCAGGCTATTGAACCAGAGTTTTTTTCCCCTTGTTTTCATCAAGTCCAAAAGTTGACTTCTCTGTTGTGTCTATCTACTCATGTCAGATTGGTGCTCATCAATGTATTTTGCTTTAATTGTTGCCATGGGTTGACAGAGGGAGCAATGTTATGACAATGTCATTGATTTTTCATTAATGACATACTGTAATTGTTTCCGGCTGGGTATATTGTCTCTCCTGTGGATTTAAGGGATCTTAATTCTAAAAGGTAAAAGCTTGTTCTACAATTATTTCACAAGATAGTTTGGCAATCATTTATGATTTCTCATTGTGTAGAATCAAGTTTACCAGTAGGCCTACTACTAGTTGTGTTAGCGAAGACTATTTACTTTATAAGACTTTTAACTTGTTTAGGGAATGTCCAACCGATAAAGATTCAAGTGGAAATGTCATGACCTCAGGGGAAATGAGGCAGAAATATTAACTGAATCCTTTCTCCTTCTAGTTCTTGGAAAATGGAGACTCATCACAGAAGTGAAAACTGCATGTTTAGATTGATTAGATAATTGCATGATAATGTAATGATGATCGTGATAATGATAATCAATAATAAAAAACAATCGTTTACCCAATTTCTAAATGTAGACTACCTCTTGTTGCCCTTTTATCATCGCCATGATTCAAAAGTATATTGAACAGTAGATTGTGCTGTGAAAATCAGTCCAGTTAAATATAATTATATTTATATTTATATACAAATCAATTTGACCAAATCATACTTTATTTCTCCAAATCATCTAAAATTAGCCTCTTTCTGTTCATGCTCTGAATAGGCACGCTCACTTTGGGGAAATCCGAGATTGGTACATACATTTTGGGATCTTTAAATTAATTATTAAAGAATATAACTTAAATGCCTCATGAGCTTAGTCCAACTGTCTTACCCCATGAAAGCCATAATATACATGTGTCTATTGTTTGCAAATAATTGTAATAATTGTGTTGTTTAATTTAATAATTTTATTGTAAACAAACGCTGTATGGTTTCAGAACTATCATTTTGACCTCAGTGGATGGTCAGTTCTTTGCTCCATAGCTCCATCTATGAATTTGACAGTGGTTACATTTCTCCAGCCCTATTCCTCAGCTGTTTACCAAAAAAAGTGGCGGGTTGAGTGCTTTGTTGTTGTTTGAATCCCAGATTGTCCCTTTAACTCTGTTTTGATTACCCTTTTCCGTCCTGCAGCTTTAAAGGGGTAACAGGTCAGATAATGTGGATTGGATTTAGAGACCACTGTTGGTCATTGCTGCCAAAACTTACAAGTACTGTACATGTAGTACACTCACTATATATCTACACATTGGCTCCTCCTACTGGACTACTATAGGAGATACAATCAAATGGTTGATGTACTGTTGGAAGTCAGTCCTGGGAAATGTATTGAGTGCATAGACAAATGCATTGAAATATGCTTATAGGAATTATGTATATGACAAGCTGCTAGAGTAGGATACTCCAATGACTAGATTGACAAGAGAGATATTTAGCTGCCTGAAGGAGAATTATGGGAAGGATACTGTCATCTCCACTGAAATCTTTGAAGTTAGACATTACATTTTGTAAACCGGCAACAGTTTAGCAGTTACCTTGATGTATACAGTATACGGATAATGTAAATTGGGGTCTCTCATCCATATATAGTATACATCTATTTTCAATAATGTTTGTGAGATTAAAGTTAATCTAAGAATTGTTTTTTGAGGGTCATATTTGCCATGGTGTAACATCCACAATTTGCAGACGTTGATACTAATCTGAAATTAGAAACGAGGTGAGATTATTCATTTATGGTTGACAAATTGAGACTTTTACTTATCCACTCATGACGCAACAGTACAATGGTGGAAAAGTACAGAATATGCAATCCCACTTAATACCACAGGGAGGCAGTAGGTGCCCAACACAAAGACGAGCTTGGCATTTATAATTGTTTCCCATGCCATTATGGTGGGTTAGGGTTAGGGTTGCGGTTAGAGTTAGACTAATATTAAATAGGCCTAGATCTTGGTCAGAGTTGGTAGAAATTACTTTGTTACTGAGCCAATTAAGGCAATTAATTGAAGTTCAACTTCCTGCTGAAAATGTTATATATTCTGCCTGCATTGGAGGTTTGTTCATCCCATTGGTGTATTTGGATGGACATGAGTGTTTCATTGGTTATTTCAATGCACCAAGACTACGCACCACACTAAAATTACAGGTAGAGGGCCTCCTTTATACCCCTCAAATACCTGCCTATATCATACAGGAGCCAGTGGTATGCTATCACAGATGGCAAGGAATCCGTTACAGATTAATGTTTGTGTGTACACCTAACCAGCTGGTGAGCACACACACACACACACACACACACACACACACACACACACACACACACACACACACACACACACACACACACACACACACACACACACACACACACTCCTTTTGCAAGTGTAAACAAGGACACACATCACAGTGGAGCTGCAAGAAAGTGTTCTCTTTTCTAGAATGGCGCTCTGGTCTCAGGCCAGAATAACTGGTCGAATTAATGAGGCAACTTCAGACGTGTGTGGCCACGGTATGCTACAGTAGCAATAGGCTATTGTGTGTAAAACACTTAATTAAGACGAATTAATAGTGTACTAAATGTGTCTTATTAGCCATTGGGCCTGAACACCATTTTACTCAGTGTCTTCAGTGGTAGGCCTACAATCTCACCTTGACCCCTTGACGGGGCTCTTACACACACACACACGCTAAGACATATGAATAAAATATTACACCAATGTATACATACATAGTTTCACTGAAGTTGCACAGTGCACACAGTTGAGAAACCCAACCCAAAAATGATATCACTTGGACGTATTTTCTTCTTGCTGGACTTCTCTCGCTTTCATTTGTTATATAAAAAAATGACAGTAAACGTAGGAAACAATTATCATATTTTTCATATAATCTAACACAGGATTGCAGGCTATAATCTACAAACCCCAGATGATGAGAAACACATTCAGGATTTTCATCGGTGCAACATTTTCATAATATGATGCAATGATATATTCGTTAAATGGCTTTCAATTAACAAGTTTACAGTAGGTCTAGTGACGGATTATAAAACATTTGGCACATATTTCAAATATGATATGATTTATGTATGTGCATTTAAAGGCACACATGTCAACTAGCCTATCTGTTTCTGGCCCTGATTATTCAAATCTGCCTCTTCACAAGTAGCGTCCAGCGCAAGGGACATTTCAATCATTGAATCATTTTGAGGAATCAGTTAAGAAGTAAGATCAAATGCAGTGGTTTATAAATTAATCGCTGTTTCTGTCATTGTAGTTCGACATGAATTATTACAGATGGCAGGTGTCATTGCAAACGTGAACGCAGACACATACAGTAGCCTAGGTTTCATCGATTCGGTCACGTCGTGCATTCGAAATAATGACAGCTATAGTTCCCGCAAGTATTGTTTCGTTGATTTAGCCTATCCTATATTTCGGAGTTATTTCGACTTAGAATATATTTGGTCACACCTTACCCGCAATCGTGAAATAACGGCATGCTCAGAAAGTCTCCAAACATTTATTATATTATGGAGGAAATAACCATGCACGAACTTCAAACGCATTAACACATCGCTCATAAGAGACGCTGCAAAAGGCAAGACACATACAAACTCACAGAGCACGTATCCACAAATAACCATTTCTACCTTCTGATAAAATAATGCTCTAAAAAGTTCCTTTATTCCTCTCTCGGCGCAGTGTCTTCGACAACCTCATTAAGTTCACTCTGTAAAGTTTTGGTTGATCAACTATTTCACCCTCCCGTCTGTCGTTCAGATTTATACTCCACCTCCCACTCTCCACAAGGGTAAAGCCATCCGTAAAAAAGAAAAAAAAAGTGTGCTGAAATGTCATAAGGACAATATCACCGGTAGTGTCCTAATTCATTAGTATATACACTTTGGAAACGTGTTATTATGCGCAAAATGTGATTTATGTCACTACCTGTGTGCTTGACAGTGGTTGCAAAGTGCATTTTATGTCTGCGTGACCAACAAGAGACATACAATCGAGGCCTACAATTTGCGCTGCAAATGATCTTGTAGCCACAGTACTTCTTGAATTAATCTCTAGCCGGCATATTGGCTATATCACACCTGGTTAATAACTGCCCTATACTGTAGGCCCATAACATACTTTTGCTTTTGTAAGCAATGTACTTAATGAACAATAGTATGTTTTACATGTAGCCTAATCATTGGGATGTTAGTTGAAAACAATTTAGTTAACAATTTCATTTTCAGATTTCGACAACAATAGATGAATCATTTATGGGTGTCAATCAATCGTTCCCTTTACCTGCCAATTATAACCTGGTTAGGTTCAGTAGCCTTATCTAGACCAGAGGAAGTCTACAGTTCACTGTTGGATGGATGAATTTATGAGCCATCCATTAATGATGCATTCATTTTCAATTGTAAAATATTTAACTATCACAAAATATAGGCTATTGATATAATTGCTTCTTCATATAGAATACTAATGATTTGCATAGGCCCATTAATAGGAAATGTTGGACCAACATGACAATGTTCTGTAGCATCAAACAATAGTCTTAAGGAAGTGATAGAATAGCACAATAATATTGGGACTTTATTTTAAATGGCAGAGCCTATGAAAACCAAATAGAAAATCGAACAATATTAGGTCAATTATTATCATTACCATTGCTATTAGTATTAGTATTAGTATTAGTATTAGTATTAGTATTAGTATTAGTATTAGTATTAGTATTAGGCCTATTGATGTTATTATTATTATTATTATTATTATTATTATTATTATTATTATTATTATTATTATTATTATTATTATTGTTCTACTATGCTATGTCTGACCTTATGGTTTTCCTTGAAACCACAAACAATTAAGGCATAGATTAACTCACGTTTGATAACCCCTACACGTTTCGAAATTTCTGCTAGTCCAGCAGTATGCAGATGATTATGAATTGACATGCAAGTAATAGCCACAAACACTACCACTGGCGAGCGGAAGTGAGGGGCCTAGGGTACGGAATGGAGTCCTGAGGCCGCCGCCGCCCTGACCAATGAGAGGCGAGAATGCAAGTTCCATTGCGGAGCTCTCTGTGGCTGCTGAGAGCCGCACGGAGGGCGGCAGTCAGACAGCGAAAGTGAAGGCGGAGACCTGCCCAGTTCCGAAAACTCTGCCTCTTCTGGATCACGTTCAACTGAACAACCCAAAACCTATCCAAAAGTAAGACGAAGAGGAAGGAAGAACAGAAAAAAACCCGAGGTGCTCACTGCCTTGATTTTGCCGCCTTTCTGCCAAGAATTCTCTTCCGGTGTTGATTTTTTTTCGCAAGCACTACAACAAGAGAAAAGCCTGAAAAGCACAAAGTTGAACGTGAGAAATGTGAAGCTACCGGCTTGTGTTTCACCCCGGTTCCAGGATCCCCCTTTAAATCCATGCAATACAGTGCAATGGTACGTGAACAAGGATTGTTATATGGTTATACAATTGTTACACCATTGCCTTTTCATACCATTAACACATTATTCACTGCTAACTGGTAATAGACGTATGCATTATGTCAAGTGACCGAGACCTGTATTGATATTCGATTGTTTATGTTTTGTGGAGGGGTAGACTATATGGGTCACAGGAATATTTTCCAGTGGCCGGTAGAGTTAGCGCCAAGAGAATTTAACTTGGCACAGATTCTGGGTTAACGTCCCCCGCCCCTTGTTGGCAATGAACTTCATTTGGAATGTGGAGCAATTCTATAGGTTACACACACGGGCAAATCTTTACGTTTGCAACAATATTTAACCCGCTCTTATGCGCAGTAGCCGCTTTTGAAGAGAGAATTAAGTGCACATATGTAGTTGTGCTGTTCGTTCATATAGCACATCCGTCAAATAGTCCGTTCAGGAATCTTCCATGTACATTATAGGATATTACTAATGTGTGAACATGCTGTAGGCCACCTTCCCGCGCTTCACATCGAAAAACATGCGTAATTAGGTATGAATACCAAGCGTTGCTTATTACGCTGTCATATAGCATGTGTTTTTGCAAACTAGTACTCTTTTTTACTTTGGGGCTGAGACCTGGGGAGTCGGTTGACTCAGTTGCCTATATAAGTATAGGCCGAGTCATTACATGTCGCTCCTGTCCTCTTCGGTTTCCCAAAGCTGGTCTGGACCATTGACCAGAACCTTTATGGTCAGCTAATTTCTCATGGGTTATAGTTGAGGTTGTGGCATGAATAGTCTTCCCATTCCTCTAGAAGTCCTGAGCAAATCTGAAAGACCCCATCGGGTCAGGACACATATTTTGGAACCGTTCTAGGATCCTCACATCGGAACCATGCGCAACTGTGACACGCCATCCTTTGATCCGTTTCCAATAGGATCCATTAGGCCATACTTTAGAAAGGACATTTGCCCACCACTTAAGCTCACATTATCACTGTACATAGTTGTGCCTTCAGCCCACTTAAAACAATTGATAACTAGCCTATCATCGGGCAATAGAGTTGCTTCAAATTCAAAACGACATAGCTATTATTCAAGTTGTGTCATCTAAAAACTCGATCCACTCTTTACTACTACGATCTACTCTCTACAGTATGTACTTAAGTGACCATATTTAGCGTTTGGTATCATTTTCGAAATGTATTTTGAAATGTAGGCCTATTAAAAAAATTCAAAAAAAACGGACCTGGCGTAGGCTAGTCTGTACATAACTTCAAATACTGCACATTGAAGAGAGGGGCATTGTATATTGTTGTGTGTTTTGTTCTGTCATTAAGCAGTGGTTATTCTCAAATAGTTTGTTGACCTTTTCTAAACGTGAAATAAAACCATGCATGCTCTATAGGTCTATGGTTATGCGTAGAAAGAGTTCGACTAAGGCCTAGAGTTCATATATGTGAGGGAATTTTCCATTCGGTTTCTTTTCGAATGGGGCGCTGGTCCAAAGTCTTCCGCTCATAAAATCATAACTCAGAGAGAGAGAGAGGGGGGGAAGAAATAGTTGTATGCTGTGTTTTCAGAGGGAGACGAGAAGGTGGGCTAGTGGATATGGAATGCGTTTGTTGGAGGAGGAGGAGTATGACTATGTAATTACGTGAAAAAAAAAATCTTGGGACTGATTTGTTAGTATCGCAAAGAGTGCGGCTGTACCGCTCGATTTTACATCAAGTTTGAAAAGCGGAGTGGAGATCAGAAATTCTGTGCTTTCAGTTTTCATTACGCGTTTATGAATGAACTCGCAATATATAGCGCAAGATTACAGGAGCGGGATTTATTTTAACCTTCATGCTCTTCATTCACCGGCTTCATGTGTAGTCAGCTGTAAAGGCATTACACGTGCATATCATTTGTGAACTCATATCTGCTACATCGTCTCATTTGAACTGAGAGATGAGAATGTTCGGACCACCAGGATCTCATTGATGTTCTTGGATAAGACCTTTTTACGCGGATAACTTCTCTCCACAACCTTGCATGGTGCATTACGAGCCTGGAAGAATGGCGCGATAAAGTGCTCAACCTGGTATTCAGAGGAAACATTTGAAGTACCTATTTTGTGTACACAGCTGGCTCATGATGTACTCTCCGATTTGTCTCACTCAGGTATATGCTTTAAGTATTGCTTTCCTTATAATCGATGGTGCATAATGCCGCAATTTATTGAATAGCTGTAGGACA
This sequence comes from Argentina silus, assembly GCF_951799395.1. Classification (NCBI taxonomy): domain Eukaryota; kingdom Metazoa; phylum Chordata; class Actinopteri; order Argentiniformes; family Argentinidae; genus Argentina; species Argentina silus. The sequence goes on along the minus strand of NC_139655.1, from coordinate 30,749,304 downwards.
GGCTGTGTAAAATATAGTCACTTGCTCTATGCCCGTCAAAGTCAGTCTGCTTTGAAATCTCTTTATATCTCAAATAAAATCCAAGATCATATGCTGCTTAACTTTGGCAGTACTATCGCCGCCTAGTATGAAACGTGATTGAACCGATTTGCCCTGTGTTCGATTTGCTCGTGGTGACGCGAATGGTTTTCAGAGTGATTGAAAGTGCAGGGAAATTGACTGTTTTATAGTAAAATAAGTTACATCTGTGGAAGGTAAGAACATGTGAGTTACCAGTGTGAGAGAAAGGGAATCAAACGATGATGTGTGCCAATATGTGTATTCTAGGCGAGTGCGTGAAGATAGCTCGCTTTCAAATGCATTATCACCAAGATATCGCGCACAGATAGCCGAATATTATGCGAAATCAGAACAATCAGCATTTTTTTTCTCACTTATTTGACCTATGTATCATTATACATACAATATAATCATAATTTATTATATGATTTTTGTTTGATGACCCCCCTCTGTTATTGATTTAGAATATCTAAATCGACATGCATATTGGCTGAATTTGAATTACATTCTTGCGGATTTCTTTTCTTCTATAGCGTTTCAGGGGAACTTTTAGCCCGAGACGGAGAGGCACTTGCACTGAATGAAGATGAAAACAATGATAAGGTTGATTCAGTGGTTGGACATAGCTGGAGTAGCTGACTTTTTTTGGCTGACTCAGTTTTACTGTTTATATTTTACTTGGCATAAGTAAGTGATTGACTGAGATGTGGTTTAGTTTGTACTTAAGAGGATTGTGCTTTTATGGCCTCAACTGAAGTGCAGTGCCCAGGAACTCGCCAACTCATTTATCTTATAGTGCATTTAAATGTAACTTTATTTCTTTCACCAAAATGCTTTCTTATGGTATCCTTGTAGTTTAAAAATGAGTATTTATTGGTTTGGGAATCGATTGCTGTAAATGCAATCAAAACATGAAATGAATGCTGATTAACTTATATGGTGAAGTGATCAAAATGAATAGCACTCCCATTAGATCTAATGTGTTGTTGAATTGCTATATTATTAGTTTCAAAGTGAAGGACTTTTGGAACCATAGTTTATCTAAAATAAAATCACTTTCTAAAGTATTTGAGTATTCACAAAAAATGTCATAATTTTTTCATGCTTTGTTCAAAAGTTTATGAGATTCTTTTATTCACGAATGTTTTTGCCTTTAGTGTGATTCTACAGAGCCCAAACACACGTTTTATTGACACATTACAGTTTGGATCAGTGAGTTGGCTTCTCAGAGAAACACCAGTGGCTAGCATGAGAGAAAAGATAGGGAGTGGATTTCTGTGGTTTACCAAAGCGCCTCTGCCTGCCTACACAAAGCACAATATGTGGTTTAACTCTTCCAAGGCCTTTTCAAATGAACAGTGTTACAGTTTCAGTTTGACATTATTTTGACCTAAAAAGTATTGTTTTTATGATGAGCTTTTTATTAATCCATAACAGCTACTAGAATTTCTAGAGGGTTCTTAAATCACGTCTTTCAGAGATCAGAGATTATTTTATACATGTATGTTTAAAAGTGCAGTAAAACACTTCAGGTTGGCCATATATTTGTTGAAATTTGAAAGCACTTGAAGGTACAATTTTTAAGGCATAGTAATGTAGTCAGTTTTATAATTTTAAGCTTTATCATTAAATCCAATATTTTTTTTCTTAGGCAAAATTATATGTCCCCTTGCATTGCACTATGCAGCACAACAAGCAACATACTGTTGATTGCAATATATATATATATATATATATATATATATATATATATATATATATATATATATATATATAAAAATCTAACCACTGACCTGAAGTGGATTTTCGAATGGAATTAATTCCGACTTAGCAAAAGGCATTTCAATGCCACCTTGTTACGCAGTGCAGGAGATACCAAGAATGTGTTGTTTGTGCCAAGATACCATTTTTACTGTCAACCTTGGTTACATTTTGGAACGGCTTGCAATATGTGTCACGCCACGCATCTATGATAACACATAAAGTGACTCGGCGGGACCGCAAACCCAGTCTCAAACCTATGCAAATAATGGTATTTTGGTTGAGGCATATAAGTGTTTTTTTCTGCCCTCTACTTTGCCAGTTGACTTCATGCCTTTCAAACATGGGAGGTGAGTGAGTGAGTGTGTGTGTGTGTGTGTGTGTGTGTGTGTGTGTGTGTGTGTGTGTGTGTGTGTGTGTCTGTGTGTGTGTGTGTGTGTGTGTGTGTGTGTGTGTGTGTGTGTGTGTGTGTGTGTGTGTGTGTGTGTGTGTGTTTGACGAGAGGAGGGGTTGGGGGTTTCTCCTTTCCACCCTTCAGTTATGTGAGCATTTTTTGACTACACTCCAGTCCCCTTCCACAGTATCCTCTCCATTTCTAGTGAGAGGCAAGTACATGTTGGAATGTGGACGGTTTGATAAGAGAAATGCAAGTGTGAGGGGCGCATGCTCCCTGTGCCAACAACCCAGTAGTCCCACTCAGAGCATGCTCGGGAAACGGGAACAGCACCTTAGTACATTCTGTGTGTGCTTTGCACTATTGTGGTGTTGGCAGTTGAAATAAACAGGGGCGTCCTCATATCTTCAGCGTCTTTTCTTGTTATTTCCCTGTAATAGTTCCAGCAGTATTTAAGATGGTAAAGCATCTGTTAATCATGCTGTTTCTCTTTGTGCTGAGTAGATTTTTCCTTGACGTCTCTGTGAAGTCTCATGCAAGATAGACTTAGAGTCTACTGTATGGCACAATCATGAAATTCTGAATAGTTAACTGTACAGAATTGTTTAACTGTGTTTCTTATTTATTTCAGTAACAAGGTGGATTCCTCTATTGCCTTTTTTCTTTTGGCCAAGATCACTCTTGGCTGATTGAATTGGGAACTTTCACTTGACTTGACTCTGTAAATTAACTCTTCTTTTCTCTCTTTTTCCCTTTCCCCCTTTTCCCCTGCCTTCCTGAACGACAGGATGAATTTCATCCCTTCATTGAGGCACTTCTTCCTCATGTCCGTGCTATTGCCTACACGTGGTTCAACCTCCAGGCGAGGAAACGCAAGTACTTCAAGAAGCACGAGAAGCGGATGTCCAAGGACGAGGAGCGTGCGGTGAAGGACGAGCTCCTGGGCGAGAAGCCCGAGATCAAGCAGAAGTGGGCATCCAGGCTGCTGGCGAAGCTCCGCAAAGACATCCGGCAGGAGTACCGGGAGGACTTTGTGCTCAGTGTTACAGGGAAGAAGCACGCGTGCTGCGTGTTCTCCAACCCTGACCAGAAGGGGAAGATCCGCAGGATCGACTGTTTGCGGCAGGCCGACAAAGTGTGGCGCCTGGACCTGGTGATGGTCATCCTCTTCAAAGGCATCCCTTTGGAAAGTACGGATGGGGAGCGTCTCGTCAAGTCTCCGCATTGCACCAACCCAGCACTTTGCGTCCAGCCGCACCACATAACAGTGTCGGTCAAGGAGCTGGACTTGTTTCTAGCATACTATGTCCAGGACCAAGGTAGGTTGACTCAGTGTGTGAATGGGCTGTTGGATGGTCTGTGTGTTTGGGGGTGGGCAAGGTCAAGGGTTATATATGTAGGAGACTAGCTGGATCCTGTCAGCCATAGGCTTCGAGAGGAGGCAGGCCAGCTGATTCTTACAAACAGGCATATTTGAAGTACAGTATAAAAGGTACAAATCATAAATTTGCATATATTCTTTACACAAACAATACAGTACACTGTGGGAACAGCAAGACTATGTGTGGAATTCCCTTCCCGTTCTGGTGGTTTGGTACTATATATTTCCCAACACCAGTACATATTCAGGATGTGCTTTTTGAAGTGCACAAACTGTAAGTTCTCTTTACAGAGACCTATCTATAAATGAATTGACCTTTGGCAATTAATTGTCCCACACATAAGATATATGAGATGACTGAGCTGAGACTGTTGAACACAATAGAAAATTAAACATATGTTTTATTAGACCCCTTTGAACATATCAATATTGAATACAACCATTTTATATATATATATAAAATATATAGGAAAATATAAAATAGTTGGTGTGCTTTGTTGGGGATTTAAATTCAGATACTTTAGGTGTTTTGAAATTGGACTGTTCAATTTTTTGTGTGGATGTAGGCCTACAGTATTGTATTTTTTTTAGATTGATGTGGTTTAGTGAGGCTTTTTAATTAGGCTTTTTAAACAAATGACCTAAAACTGTAAACATTTGATTATTATTAGTTATTGGCAAAATTACACTTGGATAGTGCATTAATTTATTTGAATTAATTGAAATTGAAGGAGAACTTGATTGAGATTCAAGTTCACATGATGATTTACCTCTTTCTATTGAAGATGGGGATACTGGCAAAAGTCATGTTATCACAGCTAAGATATACTCTGAATTTCATTTTTGTTTTGCAAAACTTTGTCTTACAGTAGAATTACAGGTTTGCTTGTGGTTAACTGGGTTGTGATTTTCCTTTAATCTGTCAGGTATAGTATTAACTACTGTACTACTGACACTTCTCCACAACACATTCACAATCATCATGATTTTCTGAATTCAATCTCATTACTTTTTCAAAGCTTTCCTAACCGTTTGTTTCCTTTATTCATTACCATTGTAAACTATGGGTTATTTCAAACTCCCTGTCCAAAAAATGCTACAATGACAATGTGAGTACATGCAGTAAGAAACCTGCAATACATTTGATGTTGGAGGAAAAATGCAGTATAGCTAGCTCATTATCATCAAACTCTGAGCCCCCATTTTGTGTTTGATAAGTGCCAGAGAAAGCAGAAGGCACAGCAGAGAGACAATAACGGTTGCCATTGGCACCACGGTTGGCATCAGACCCTCTTTTGTGTCCTTTGTAGGATGCCGCTTATTCTCTAGTTTGCATCTGCCGTGGTTAACTGTTCAGTATCAGCCAGTGCAAAATGCCTAAAAATTGTTCTTCTTTCATCATGTTAGGAACATCATTTACGAAGCACACTGCACACTCTAGACTGTATTCATTTCGTTGTCAAATGTTCCTGAAAATAGTCAGTGTTGCATTTGCAATTTACTAAGCGTACGTACAGTTGCCAAGCTAGTATGAGAATACAGTATGTGTCGACATGTTGCCCTCGTGATGACAATTGAGTTTGAGCCGACTTATAATTTTATTTTCGGGGCAGATAAGATTTATCAAGCTTTCATTTGCAATACTAAATACATCCTTTTCGCCATTTCTTTCGAATGAGAATTTGGCAGACACCCGCAACAGATTTTCTTCATGGCGTTGAAAAACTAGGACACATTTCTGGTACCTTGAGTAAGGGCGGCAATTTTTTTCCATCCAGTTACCAGGCAGTGCCCATCTCTAGACAATGCAGCCATATTGTGTTAGCGTGCGGTGCGGCGCCATTTTGTTTTGCGCCGTGCCAGGGAGGCAGGGAAATCGCCAGTAATGGTTGTTAGAGGTTCGGAGGTTGGCATCAAACCCTCTTTGTCTGCTTGCAGCATGCCTTTGATTCGTTGGTTGGCACCCGCAATGCAGTGGGCATGTTGGAAAGTTTTTTTGACAGTGGCAGAATGGGAGCCGGCGGGCTTTGTTCTGCTGCAACTGCACGAAACAAACAAACAAACAATCAAACACAAAAGAAACCACCAAACTGCTGCCTCTTCAACAGAATCCGGTGTTTGTGTGAATTGTTCCAATAAATGTAGTGTGTTCAATCGTTTTCAATAAATGATCGCTTCCTATTAACTGATCATAATATGTTCTTATCCCATTTAATAATAGCTGCTTGATAGGTTACTTCTGTATATGTAATTCTTGTTGAATTATCAAACTGCAAAACATTCAAGTCGCTGCATTCAAATCTGTTTAAACAATGGCGGTAACCCTCTACACTAATTTTGCACCAGCTGCTCCTTTATTGTGAAATGTTTGATATTGTTAATGTTATTTTGTATTCAAAAGAGTTTCAGCCATGAGTATTCGTTAACCTTGTTAATTGATGCCATGAGAAAGGTCGCTGGGTTGGTGGTGACTGTGTTGGTTGAATTCAGAGAGGGCACTCTGCCTCTTGTTCTTGGGCACAGACGCGTTTAGCTGGGCAGAGTCTGCTGTGGCACCCATGTGCATGCCCAGATGAATGCCCGCTCTGAAGGGCGGTGGGGGCAGGGAGTGGGGGTGGTAGCGGCCATTGTGCCAACGCGCGGGTCTTCTTCAATGGGGACCCGTTGGCTTCTCACGGGCATAATGCTCTTCACTATGCTTGTGACCTGCTAGAAGTGTTAGAACTATACCCACATTACCATTCTTAGTAAAAAAAAAAACATTTTTTTAAAATGAACATTAAAGTAACATATTTGAACTCCACCTGTGTTGGTATTTTGCATATCAAGTTCCACTGCTAGAGGGAAAAAGGTTTGATAATAACGAGATGTCTATCTGATCTGCTCAAGTCAAGTCAGGACATGTCTGATGATGAGGCCCATGTTCATTTGGTTTCATGTTGTTCTTCATACCTATTTCATAAGCACAAGGTACCATTTCATAAGCACAAGGTGTTTATCGACTCCTGAGCATACACTTCTTTGTTCTGTCGCTTAAGTATGATCAGATTAAAACCATGTCGGTTTCTAACCACACCTTCCAATATCTTCGCTTGTATGCTGAAAGATCTCTCTTAGATAGTTGGATGATTAAGGGGTATTTTTCAGGAGAGACTTTGGACACTGGGTTATTTACAATTTCGATTTACGAGTTCTGTGTAGATTTAGTATTTTCTATATATAGTAGTTCATTCATCCTACCCGGAATACACCTTTGACCTCTTTCTCTATGTTTCGCTCTGTTCTGGACCAGTGACAATTATTGTTGAAGAAAGAGCCACAAAAGGCCAGTTATTCATTATACTCATTTGTGTGGTCCCCTCAAATTTTCATGATCATAAACAATTGGGAATTGGCTGCTACTAAATCAGCAAACTCTTTGATCATGTTCTGATAAGGGAGGCCATGTTTATAAAACAAGCAAGCTACCAACAACCAACAGGATTGGCAGAGCCTGAATGGAAAGCCAGGGGATCAAGGTCAATTTGCTTCCCCATTATTCTGGTGCTGAAAGTTAACATGGCAATAAAACATTGACATGTTTTTTTTCCCCTCAAACCCTCCTCCCCATTTATTTTGTTCACAAGGCAAGAATTTCTTTGACCATCGAAATTGGTCTTGGATTCAGATGGATTACCCTCTAATACGCTCTGCCATGTTAAAGAGCTCTGTTTTACGAGAGCCAGACTTAGCCTCTGGTCCTGGTGTCACGACCTCTGCAAAGAGATGTGGCAGGGTGTCCTCTGAAGTTTAATTGAGCAAAACAGATCTGTGAAAACACACTGTTAGCCCAAAGCACGTGGGTGGAGGAGGAAGACTTTTTGGGCTACCTGCAAGCCCCCCTTATTGACCCCCACAATTGGGGTCAAACCACCATAGTGTCTGGACCACCAGTGGTCTTTTGACAACCATTTGTCAGTCTTTTCCCCCTGTGGCCAGTGGCGCTTCAGTAAGTGAGGGGGAGAGGTAGCAAAGGCATTCTGCTACCAGCACTCTCTCCAGGGCTGACTTCGTGTCACCGGTAGTCCCTTCAACACCGGCCATTGCCTGTGCACTGCGTGGGGTAGCCGCTTGCATCTCGTTTTCCGGCCGGCTGCATTTGAGGCATGGTCAGGGGCAGCGAGGCTGACCTCCAGGTCACAGCGGAGTTCTGTGACTAAGCACAGCATCTATCCTCCCCCCCTCCCTCCCTCCTACCTCTCCTTCTACACCTCCATCAGGAATCGCCCCTGCGGTACACTGCCCACACCTCTCTCTCTCTCTCTCTCTCTCTCTCTCTCTGGCTCTCCCTCAACCCCCCGACTCCTGTGACAGCTGCTCCAGGCCCAGGCGCGTAGCCAGAGAAGGGGCAGCTGGGAGGATGCCAGGAGCCAAACAAAACTCATTGCAAGCATACAGTGTTAAGGACACCATCGCACCATGTATTCTTTTTTTTCTTTTTTTTTGGGGGGTGGGGGGGGGGGGGGTTCATTAGTTCGTTGATTGTTTTCAGTAATGGAAATGGGACAATCCATTTGAGGAAAGTATGTATGTAGGCTATGGTTAGACCCTACTGCAACATTTGGTCACACTTAACATTATGTTTCCCCTTTATCTGTGTAGTAAAATTGAATAACACATTTGCATTAACAATGCTGTTACACTGCGTATTAGTTATAGCTTTATAGTTGCATAGTAATGGACTGTTCTTTTTTATTCACTTGTGTAATAATACAATCCGCTCAACCCCATATGTATTTACTAAATGACTATGTTAGAAAAGTTAATGCATTGTTATAAATGTTATTAGAGCAATTACAGCAATACTACACCGGTATTGGAGGAGGTATAGGAGGAATGTCCCATCCCATAATAGTCCCATCTCCTATATGGCAATAAACCTGTCTCTGCTGATCCCCACTACTGGGAATCACAATGAACTTGAACTTGAACTTGAACTTGAACTTGAACTTGAATACTGATGAGCTATATTTCTGGGAGAAGGGCACCAACCTGGGGCTAAAAGTTGATCATACACTCAAACTATCAAAAAAATTATCTAACCCAGTTAATTAATTCAATGTGCTCTCATAAAAAACATGCAAATTGTTAAAGGAATATGGAATAACGCGTAATATCAATCCAATATCATAGAAGTCTTCCGTCTGAATTTCGTTAAGGAATTCAGTGAGAGCTTTGTTGAGAGTGAACCACACAACCCTGTGTTCAGCTCCAGCTCCCTTATTAGTATGCAGTTAGGCCTGCGGTGAATACCTCACTCAGAGCCATAACCTATCGAACACATTCTCTCAGTCTAATCCATTTAGAACTCCCTCCCAGGTCTACTGCCCACTTTATTGATTTTCTCTTCCCAGTTCCCACTCAATGGCCCTCCCCCTCTTCTACTGAACCGACCCTGTTGCTGTTGGAATTTTGTGGTGTGTTACTCCATTTCACATGGACTGTAGTGGTGTCGTAAAGGTCTTTCTTTCCTTCTTTTTTTCTCCTCCCTTTCTTTCTTTCTTTTCTTTCTTAGCTTGTACTCACTTGTTTCTTTCTTTCTCTCTCTCTTTCTCTCTCACTCACTTTCTTCCAGCAACCAGGTTGCCCAGCTCAGTATGAACCACATGTCATTAGCAGCAGGATTTTGCTCAAGCAAATACCTCAAGGCTTAAACAGACCATGTTACCTCCTTAGCCCTCTCCTGTGTGCCCTGTGTCCATAAATCTCTATGGAAACTAGGCAACTCAGAGGCCACAGTGTTATGTGGATGCCTGCCTCTCAACCAACTTTATTACTCCATTTCTCAGAAGATTTGCCATGTAATGACAACCTGGTCTCAATCTATACAATTACACCCATCCCAAGTGAGACAAAGGCTTAAAGAGTAGAGTTCAACGTTTCTTCATAGAAATTGGTGCAGATTAATTTAGTATTTTCTTTGGGATCTTGATGGCGTTCAGCTCCATCAGAGTTTCCCAGGCTTTCCCAGGGAGTACCCGGCATACATTTCAAACCCCCCTGAGACCACTTGACAGGAGGACTAGCGCCGCCCACTCCTCCCAGCTAGGCCCTGTCCGCCAGCCCTCCTAAATGAAGACAAATGGGTGCATTCACCCCCTGTCCCACACCGCACACTGTACCTCACTGTCCTTGCTTACAAAGACCCTCCCTGCTGCTAGAGCTGCACCATCCAACGGCTGCCCTCTCCCCTGTCCTCGCCGGCCATCCAGCCTGCCTGCCCAGGCTGCCCATATCAGACAGCTGTGTCTATGGAGCAGAGCCAGAGAGAGGGAGAGAGAAAGAGAGAGAGAGAGAGAGAGGTAGATAGATATGTAGATAGGGAAAAAAGGAGAGAGGAGTAAAGAGTAAGTTAACCATTGGTGACCTAGCTTCTCTTTTTTTTTTGGTAAAGAGAAAGACAGAGAAAGCGGGAAAGAGAGACAGAGAGAAAGAGGAAAGAACCGTTCCTCAGAGCTGAACTGTGACTTTTCAGACCCTGGGTGTGCAAAACCAACGTGAATCCTTCATCAAGCAACAAGCCCATGAATGACCGCCAAAGAAAAAAAGAAATGGGCGGTGGTAGTGGTGGGGGGTGTGGGGGCAGGGACAGACAATCGAGGAGGTTGCCCGGGAGACAGTTAACTTCTACGCAGCCCCCCTCTCGTTTTCCCCATCAAACTCTTTTCAGTCTGAACAGGCCCCATCAGTGGCCTAGAGTGATGGTTGTCTCTTCTTTTGTCTGGCTGTACAGTACGCCCCATCATTGTGATGGCTCGCCAGGACCTAACGGGATGGTTAAAAGAAAGGCAGCCATTACTGCACTGTCCAAAATGTACTTTGGGGTGGGCGTGCTGTTGTTTGCAAGGCGAATTCCCCAGAGGAATTATCTATAATGTCTGCCTTTGGGTCAAAGAGGGGATAAGGCGTCTGGGGCTTGGGAATGGGTGTTTGGAATAAGCAGCGCCCCATTGACTTGTCAAAGCCTCCTCCCTCACATATGTCTGAGTTAGCTCTCAAAGCACTCTCCTAACGTAAGCCTTAGTACAGCATAGAGGTGTTAGTCATGTATGGAAAATATTATTAAAAAGGAAAAAAAACATCCATATTATCCTTGCTTCATTAAAAGGTTTCATACCTTAAACTAGCCACATTGTGTCACACGCTGACATGACATCCTGTGGAACAACCAGAACATGACTCACAAATCAGTGAAACGACAGATGTCAAAGTATGTCTGCTACTTTCTGCCCCTTGTGATAATCATATCCTGTTTTCACACTGCTCCATTGCATAAGCGTATTAAGAGAGGGAGAGAGGGAGAGGGAGAGAGGGGGGGGGGAGAAAAAGAGAGAGACTCAGGGAAAGGAACATTTTCCAGTTGGTGGTTAAGCTGACAGGAAGAGAGAGATTGGAGAGGAGGGGATTCAGAGAAGGCAATGAGACATACAGAGTCTGAGAGAGAAAGAGAGAGAGAGAGAGAGAGAGAGAGAGAGAGAGAGAGAGAGAGAGAGAGTCCAAGTCATTGATCGCCTCTCATTTACCAACTGACATGACTTACGGCAAAGTTAAACAGTATTCCCATGTTATCACCATGAATACAATCAAGGGACTGTTACACCTTAGACAAATCAACATCAAAGCAATAATTTGATCAGTGTCATCAGATTAGTATAAACATACACTAACATCATCATTGAGCACATTCACCATTGTTTGAATAGATATTAATAGATATTAATGAGTAGCCTATAGTAAAAAGCCAAACAAACCATTAGCATCATCGTCATCATTACTGATAGGACGTCAGGAGATTTGAAGGCCGATCTGCTTTGTGTTTTGAGAAGCCAACTCCAATGCTGTCAGGGCAGGGTGATTAAAGCTGCCGCCTCGGTAACAGAGGTCTCTAATGGAACCCGTGATTTTATGGGGAAGAGCGGGCCTCGTTACAACAGTGTACTCTGGGAAGGCTATACGCTCTGGCTCTGGATAACTTGAATTCTTCTCAAATTGGCCTGCTTTTTTCCCCAGCCATAGGGCTTCAGCTGTGTTTGGGGTGAATGCTATGCTGACTTCGACAGAAAATCTTCAACCACACACACACTGACTTCCAAATGCACACAAACACAATTATTCGCTTGCTCACCTGCATCGAGGCCCAAAAGCCTGCATTTAGATTAAATCGGCCGCACCTCCTCTATAAACACAGAACGCCAACGTCTGTCGGCAGAACATTTATAGTAAGACCACTTAATGCCCAGTTCCGGATATACCAACTCAAGATTGTAATTAGGCCTGCAACATGTGCACAGGCCTATAACAACCACAATTATGTTACGTATCCTCCCCAAAAAATAACTCCACTTCATTCACCCCATTGAACCATTCTTAATGGTAGGCTACAATACCAAGGCAAATTGGGTAGCCGCTATAGCAATGCAAATCAGGCTCTATTAATGACTCTCTTTGTATTCTCTCAGCCTGTGTTCTACCACTACCATCACTTCTGCCTCTGCTAGAAGTGAAACATGGTTTGTGATGACCATAGAAATGTAATTCTAATTCTATGGTGATGATTTGCAGGGTTCTGCAGTAAGACCGGTTTTGGCCTTTGGATTACACTAATAAAGTACTTGTGAGTCGAGGAAGTCCCCCAGCCGTTCCCGCCAGGGAACGTTTCCATACACAGGTGATGGAATGACAAGGATAATAGCAAAAGGCAGAAACACCCATGTTCCCTGAGGGAGTCCTTCTGAATCAGCTCAGTGTTCTAAAACATCTTCATCTGCTTTATGCTGAGCCTGTTTCTCAAACTATTAGGCCCATAGGCTTCTTTTTTCTTTCTGTAAAAACCTCTGGCTGAAACTTGGACTGCCATGTGTGTCTTGTTAAGGGCAGTTATGACAAATGGCAGCAGCTGTACAAACTAATCTCTCTGTAGCTTTCACACATGGCGCCCAATTAACAATGGGCCACTGTGGGGCCCTAATCCACGGCGCAGCCACCCTCTTGTCCTGCAGAGCCAACGGCCCGGGGAGCCTCCACGCTCCGCCTGCTGAGCTCTCCCACCAGAGGAGCAGGAGGATGTGGGAGTCAGGGAACGCTGCACAGTTGGGGAGGGAGCTGCGGCCATGTTGTTAGCTACATGGTTGGGAATGTTAGCCTGTTTCAACACTTTTTTTTAATAGTTTGCAAGCATTAAAGAGCACACACACAGCTGTAGTTGATAGATTTGGCAAACTGATCTTTGGCTGGGTAGGTAGGAGGGGTGTGTGTGTGTCTGTCAGAGAGAGAGAGAGAGAGAGAGAGAGAGAGAGAGAGAGAGAGAGAGAGAGAGAGAGAGAGAGAGAGAGAGAGAGAGAGAGAGAGAGAGAGAGAGAGAGAGAGAGAGAGAGAGAGAGAGAGAGAGAGAGAGAGAGAGAGAGAGAGAGAGAGAGAGAGAGAGAGAGAGAGAGAGAGGAAGTTTCCTGTCAGGGGGTACATTTCCAGTAGTTCTATGATGATAAACTGCTGGTTCCTTCAGCCTCAGACAGCTGAATACTCTTTGTGTAAAATAACCCCCATCCCTCCCTCCTTTATCCCATCCCCAGACAGCACTGTGTGTGTGTGTGTGTGTGTGTGTGTGTGTGTGTGTGTGTGTGTGTGTGTGAGTGTGTGTGTGTGACACGTCATTTACACACTGGGCTACTGGTACCATAGCTGTGTTACGGTAAAATCTGTAGGATGCAGGGTTCTCCCCAAAGAATGTAAGAGTGGCGCTGCGCCACGCTGTGAACTTGGTGGCACCACTATGTGACAATTCAAGGCAAATTAAACTATATATTTAGTAATGATAGAGTAACTATCTTTGAATTGCCAACGACATCGTTGTTAAAAACGAAAGTGAAAGTGAAAGCGTTATTTGAATTAAATGTTTTAGCTGTATTATTATAATTTTTTTACCCAGCATACAGTTGAGTGCCCTTTCTTTAGTTCAGGGCCTCTCTCTCTCTCTCTCTCTCTCTCTCTTTCCCAGCTCAACCCTGCAGTACAACAACCCCCATTTGTGAGGGTGCATATCAGTGTGATTGTTTTTCAGTACAATTACAGAGAAATCGGTTATTTGTACATTTCAATACATCCCAGTTAGATTCCATTTCAGAGTGAGCTTTATCGTAAGCTCTCGCCCAAGAGAATTCACACTTGGCTGAGTCCGAGAGGATGAGTGCCGACTTCTCTCGACACCCTCAAAATGACACACACTCCTGTTGGAATGTCAATGAAACCAAATGGAGAAATGAAAAAGAAAATCATTTGGGTGTGATGCCTGGCAGCCTGCTCAAGGTCGGTGCCAACTACTATGAATGGGAAACCACCAATGACGGGGGGGGGGGGGGGGGGAGACTTTTTTCACTCAGCAACCAAGAATAATTAACCGCACGCAGCCTTTCTGGTCGTGGCGCATAGCCCATGGACAAAGCCACAAGTCATTTCAGCAACATCCAATTTCTACTGTGGAGAGACAGTAGAGGAGGGGGTAAGAGGCAGAGGAAAGCTGGATTATATGGCTGGTTTTAAAACCAGAAGTGAGCAGGAGACTGACCCAACTTCAAGAACCTACAGCAGTGCACTTTATTGTTCATGTATTCACACTGGGCCTATGAAATCAACACAAAACAGTACAAGTACAAATAAATCTTGTTTTTGTTTGTCGTGCTGCAAGCATGTACATTCAGAATCATGTACAGTACTTGTTGTAAATGAGCAATGTTACTTCAGACCCAGATACAAATTAGATGAGACCAACTGAAGATAAAAAGATAACCCAGTCAGCAGAGAAATTACGGCCTACATCTGGCCCAGGTCTGTTTTTCTACCGGCATCCAGAAGTGGCCCAGTTCCCAACCACACTCAGACCAAAGATGGCCCAGTAGCTACAGAAACGTATCAGGCCCACATTCCTCATACCAGAGCTTACCAGAAATTGCCAACTCTCAGCCAGGGCTGAGAGGGCAAGACCAGATCTGGCCCGCAACTGTCTGCTGACTGAGAACAAACCAGTTTTCCATGTACAGTACAGACAGTATATGTAAGCACATGCATGTGTGAGTTCCCCCTGGAGCTTACAGTTGGCTGGGCCTGGAGGATGAGGTGATGAGGGGGTGGGGGTGGAGTGGAATGGGTTAGTGACAGGGTCGTATCTGGAGATAGGTATCACAGCATTTCCGCAATGGGTGACGGTGATGGAAAGTGCACTCTGGCTGCTACAGTAGATAAATATATATGTTTATATATAGGGACCTAGACAGGGTTCAGTGCAGGACATGCTTGTTCCATATCACATGCACCCAGTCACGTACACCTCATCTCAGCATGAGAGTGGCTACACGCATGCAAATGCATGTAATGTAGACCAGGTGTTCCCAAACCTTCTCGGCAAACGGCCCCTAATTTGACAGTGGTCAGAAACTTCATGCGACCCCCAACCAAACATTTTGAAAATGATAAAGCAGGTTTGCATATTATAAGGTCTAAGTCATTGCAGGCTATTGAAACGCTTTGCCCATTACAAAGATCCAGATATAATATTAATAGTTCACCCTGCAGTAGACTCACTAAGGTCATGCATTTTGCTGTCATGTGTGCCATGGTCTTGGAAGTGCTTGTTAGGTCCCTGGTGAAGTGATCAATGTGATTTAGTTACTTTAGTTACTTCATACATTCCATGTGAGTTTGTGGGACAGATAAAAAAAAACATTGTGTTGATTATTATTATCTTCGATCAAAAACAAGATAAACATAAAAGTGACAAAACTCCCACGGTTCAGGGGAAAATACATTAAACAAAAGGGTGAACCCTGTCCTGACAATCAAAGCAATGTTATCAGCAGTCAACATATTCTCACACCGCGACACGAGAAGAGAAGAATGGCCCATTGACGGATATTGCCAGCCAGCCTTGTTGCGCTGTTCTTTAAGAAAAGACTAGTGTTGCCGCTAGACCAGAACCCCCCCCTTCCTCTCTCTCCTTCCGTCTATATGTCTTTATACTTGGGGCAGCTGAGGGTGGAGGGAGTCAGGGGGGGACGGGGGGGGACGGGGGGGGGGTATTGTCGGGGTGCGGCGGGGCGACTCTGTCTCATGCTTGTGGTGGGCTGAAAAGACGGAGCCGTCACCTGCCAGACTGCTGGAATGTTAGTGCCGTGGCTCTGATAATTGGATTTAAGACACACTGTCTGTGAGGAACGTCCAGGAACTCTCCCTTTATTGTTTGGCCCAGCCCGGGACCCTCAATAGGACTTGTCTGTGTTTATACAAGCACTCACGTCTCAATAAAGACTGTTTACAATGTGTGTGTGTGTGTGTGTGTGTGTGTGAAAGAGAGAGAGAGAGAGAGAGAGAGAGAATCAGGGCGCATATGTGTTTGAGACAGAGAGGGAGAAGGCAGTAGACAGTGTGAAGGTCTGTCTGTATCTCTATGTGAAAGGTTTCAACTCGAATGAAAAGGTTGTGTTTTGTCACTTGCTTTTAGGTGATGGTTTTGTTTGACAGCTTTTATATAAAAATGGTACTGTTAGGAGTGTCACATTCATTGAGCATGCTAACAGGGGTCACCAATAATACTAATAACCAAGCTGTAGCCAACTGTAAGTTAACACATCCAAATCATGGTTCACTGACTCCAGGTCAGTGACTACCTTCTAGGTATCCAGAGAGATAAGCCTAATTCATACTCAAGCTATTTACAGCGTTGTGAGTGCATAGGTAAAGTCAAGGGTTGGGGAGATTTTCTAAATGTTGTATTTCTTCATGTTCTTCCACCCACTTAACTTACACTTAGAACATAGTTTTTGAACATTTCAAACCACACCCACGTTGAGGTCAGGGGTAAAGAGAGGGCAGTGTTGTTGGGTGGAACGTATGTGAACTGGGATCATTAGGGATGTTATGGCTCTGTTTTGCGTCTGAGGCTGGAATCAGGATCAAGCCTGACGCACTCGCTTTCCTCTTTCTGGCCTCCTGTGCTATTTCCACTGAGCGATGGCTTGAGCTGGTTAAACGTCTCTGCTGAAGTGACCTAAATTCCTGGTATTCACCTCAGAAGACCCCTGCCTCAGCCAACTAACCATAGTTTTTTCACTCTTCCTATGTGAGCTTGGCTTGAAGCAGACGTATGTTTTTGTTTTGTGTATAAAAGTTCCTTTCTGTACATTAGGAAATCATGTTAAGAAATGCCCCCACCCCCTGTCTCCATTCCTGTAATGTAGCAGCACAAACAATGACAAAGGTTTTTTTTGTTGTTGGCAGGGGCGACTTGTTGTGGTTAGATAAACAGTCTTTAATTGCATTTAATCTGTGTTAAAATGAGGCATTTGGAACAATTACCTCGCTGTGTTTACAAAACAGCTGTTCTGTGGCTTCTTTTTTTTATTTATTTTTACAAGTATCCAAAATAGAGAGCACTTTAAGAGGCCACCTCTCTGGTTTGAAAAATAAAACTTTATTGAAACTCAAACTTAAGTCTTATCAGTGTTTACATTCTCAATGTCATCAAGCAGGTCTGGTTTTATTGACAGTGTACTTTATCTCTCACCTTTTCAGTTTAAGTAGAACTACTTAAACTACATAGCTACATAAGCAACACTTTATGACAGCAGAGGCCATTTCTTTAGCACACATTTTAAAATCTGGCCCAGGTTGTACAGGGAAATGTATCACATGCTAATAAAAGTGGTAGTCCACCATATTTTCCCCTTTTCCTCTTTGTCCTGCAGCGATGTGCTATTGCATAAACAGTGGTCTGCTTAGCCACCTTTGGGATAGCGTAGCTGTCCGTGGGTTTGAACTCTGTCCAAGCAAATGTTGTTGTTGGAACTACCCCCAGAGCCAAACATAGGGGCCAACCGGTGGCCTCTGTTTCAGGAGGTGAGCACTCATTGGACGATAGAGAGGATAGTACTTTATTTACTGCTGTTAACGTCATGTGAGGAAATTAAAAATGGTTCAAAAACCCAAATTGAGAGAAATAAAACAGGGTTTATGTTCTGAGAAACCTTAACAAAAATAAGCCGTCTCTCTTGTGTTTGTGCATGTGTGTGTGCGTGCGTCTTTGGTTTAGTATTCATAATGAGGTGTTGCAAAATGTGGACTCTATCTCCTCCCCTCACTAACCACCTGTATAAACACGGGTGGTATTGCGAAACGGTTCCAAGGAAAGACTCTTCTCGGGCTTGTTGTCGGAATGAGGTCAGCGACCGCAGAGCGGGCTTTACCTCGCTTTTTTTTCTCTCTCAATCTTTTTCCTCCCAGAGAAGAACAATACAGCCACTTGAAGAACTGAAAGGCCCCCATCTGCCTATAGAAGCCATAGAGGCCACGCTCAGTAGTTACAGTACCTGACCCTTATCTCTAGTGTGTGTGTGTGTCGTGTGTTCGGTGTGCACGTGGGGCATGGGGTGGGGAGGCCCAGCCGTTTCCTTGATGACCACCAGAGCACAACTTTTTTTCTACTCCACTGGGGATGGCATGCTATGGAGAAACACAACCCTCTACTTCCTCGCCTCTCAATTCAAGTTTTAGTCTCCAAGTTTGTGTAAAAAGGGAAGCCAACAGTTTTGAACTTAATCTTGAACTTGAACTTGAACTCCAAATGTACAAGAAAATGACTGTTTTACTTCAAACACATGACAATAATTGTGCAGTTCACTCCCAATTATTTTGGGAAGGAGGACTCCACTATTGTTGAACCAGGTGCACCATGTGCTGTCACAGTGAGAGCTTGTGTGTCCGTCCGGCCCCATCTCACGCCGTGTTGTATATCGTCGGGGGTTGATATATCTGAATTCTCATGGCATGACATCATCTGCCCTCGCCGATCGTTTTACCCCGGCGCTGCACAAAGCGTGCTCAGAGAAGTAACGAGAGTGCACATGTATCGTATGGTGAACTCAAGGAAGCAGCTAATCGCGCGGCCCCACCAACGCCACTCTCCCAGAGGCACTGTTGCCGGCGTGAGTAGTGTCTGGAACTCTGTAACAGGATCTCCAGAGAGGAGCACAAAATGGGCGCTTTGTGTCTGAGATTTGTCCAGACAAACCCAGATAAGGAAACCCAACAAGGGCCATCCAAAGTAACTACTGCTGTAGCTTGAACAAACAACCTTTAATCTAGGTCATACACGATGATAGTAATGGCAATAATGCGAATAATGCATATAGTAACAATGATATTGACAATAATGACTACTATAATGGTTGAGGCAACATTCCAGGAGAAACTTTGGATCTCAACCATAATAACTGTAAAAAAAATAAAAATAATTATACTATAAATTGCTGTAGTAGTTGGAGTGAAAACTAGTCACATTAGAGAGAGTAGTTATAGCTGTACATGTACCTATAGCACTAGAATAGGAGGTGATAAATGAACCATGTTTACACATTTTGTCTCTTTAAGCCTGGGCCAATGTGGACACGGATGAGCAGGCGCTGTATACTTATTCCTGACTGCGGTGAAGGTGGTGGTGGTGGTGGCCAGGGGAATCCATTTCTCATGGCAGCCGTAATGAGAACCATGCCCCGTCCCCATAACTGTGGCAATGGGGGCCGGCTGGAGGCCGTCTGTGTCCCCCACACCCCTATGCTCACTGGAGGACAGGACAAGATGACTACACAGACCATATGTGTCAGCAGACCACAAAACGCTGAAGCCATTACTAGCCCCACAGTGGTGAAATTGAAAGCAGGAGCAGCAGCAGCAGCACTGGGCTGGCTGACTGACTGGGTTGGTCTGTTTGGCTCTCTTAGGAAACCCCTCACATGGTAATACTCAATCTTACTGGGGCTGTTGACTGGGAGTGAGCGGTAGGGGTATGATGTCAGCAGCTTGTCACTGGTGAGCTCCTCCTCCTGACCTCTCGGCTGCGACACTTGTCTCTTGCTCTGTTTTGAGTTTGGGTGTGTGTGTGTGTGTGTGTGTGTGTGTGTGTGTGTGTGTGTGTGTGTGTGTGTGTGTGTGTGTGTGTGTGTGTGTGTGTGTGTGTGTGAGAGTGTGTGTGTGTGTGTGTGTTTGCTGGACTGGTTTGCAGGGCTGTGTCTGTTGGCTGCTGTATAATGTGAGCAGAAGTTTCCTCTGGAGCAAAACCGTTTTTAGTTTTGTTCAGGCAGGTTTCTGTATTATTTTCATTGGCCAAGATACATTGGAATAAAAGTCCTTTATAAGATTAGTATATAAAATCATTAGGAGGAGCCAACCTCAAATGAAGCCAGATTACATACTGTACAGTATCTTTTGAGAATAAAATCCATGTTTAGCAGTTTTCTGCTGTGAGGAAAACATGGCATCATGTAAAGGTTGACAGAAAATAAAATCACGGTTCCCTGTCAACCAGTTTCATGTCATGGTAACAGCAGCATTTGTCCCTCAATATTGTTATAAAAAGACCTAGAAAATGTACCTTATCCATGTTAGCTGCCTTTGGCCCCTTTGCTCAACTTTTCAAACCAGAACAGTACAATACGACCTGAGGAACAGTCTGCATTGAACGTATTAGTTCAGGGTATTGCTTTACATACAGTATACTTCATGCTCAGGATTGTTGGCCATTTGTGCACACATATACCCGGCCCTTTCCAAACTCCAGTATTTTGCTCTTGAAGAAGTCACTCTATAAAACATTTGCATGCTATACTGCAGAAAGACAATGTGTGTGTGCATGTGCATGTGCATGTGCGTGTGCGTGTGTGTGTGTGTGTGTGTGTGTGTGTGTGTGTGCGTGTGTGTGCGTGTGTGTGTGTGTGCCTTTGTCCCTGAGTGTGTGATGTGTCTGTGTTCTCAGTTAATTCCTTTCCGCTGAGCCCCAGCCAGGTGGCTTGCTTACTCAACTATGTTTATCTGGTGTCATTGGTTTTCAGTATCTTCTCGAACCGTTTCCTTCTAAAGGAACATTTACCGGCAACATATACCTTTCACTTCCTTGTCAATGCTTTTGTAAATCATACACCCCAAATCAAGATAGGGATCACATGGAGTTGCATTTGTTGCGGGGAGGGGAAAGCACAGTGAACAGACTTATCTCCAAACGCGCGTCTGTCATCTGGTGCCTCAGACAGAGTGCTCTTTCATTCGCTCCCCTGAAAGAGGGTTCACAGAGATTTAAGGGCCAGCATTGTTTGTGCTCTGTGATGCTTAATCACTTTTGATTGGACACCATATTAAAACTTTGGCCCTCACTGGGAGAACTCTGTGACTGAGGGCTCAGTTCTCCAGAAGGGCTGGCGTGGCGTTCACTGAGCAGGAAGATGACGAGACCAACAGACAGCTTATGAGGAAGGCAGGCCAGGAAGCGGGGAAATGGTTGGAGGTGGCTCCCATAGGCTTTGTGCAGGAAAAAGGAGAGAAAGGCTTATGCTATGGAGGGCACTACTTGGAATCTGTACATTGTGTTTTCAAAAAGTGGAGCATGACACAGTCCTCGTTTTGAAAAGCTAGTGACAGGGAAGATATCATGATGAGGTGCTTTTGGATATTTTGGCCATTTGAAGATTGATTTTACCAGTTCCTCACTACTGTACATACTTCTCTGTATGGCACTTGATGTAAAGCATTTTGTGAGACTTACATCTTTATTCAAGATTAGATATATATCTAGATAGATATGATGTTTTATTAGAGAACCTTAGCTATGTTCTTAGAGTCTTATCTTTTCATTTGAGTCAAGGGTATTGAGTCAAGGGTATCACAGCCACCTTTCTTTCCCACACTCCCTCCCACCATCTCTATTTCACTCAAGCACTGATTACACGTATGTTTACATATTCCATGAAGGACTGGGAGAGAGATAAACCTCTTGTGATGCTTATCCTCTAACCCACCATGTGGAAACCACTAAGACAGAACGTAAACCAAGCATCGCAGAGGCCCTTTTCATGTCCTAAGTGCCATCTCTGGGTATTCAGCTGGCACCTTGAGAGGCAGGCTTATACTGTAGGAGTTTTGATTAGTTGGTTAACCTCACCATCTTGGCTTTAGCAGGCAAGGGTATCCACATGGATGCTATTCAAAGCACTTGTGAATGTACTGTATAGGCAGCTGCCATTGTTGTAAAAATGCTTAATAGATATTACTGGACTGAGGTTGACGTTTCTCGATGATTACATGTGAAGGAAATGAACGGGTGGAGGCATTTGATATGAAATGTGATTAATTATTCACTCACACATAGTTAATCTGAAGGCTGTTCTTCATGGAGTAAGTTCTGGGAATAATCTGAGGGCCCTTGGTTTTAATTGGCCCGTTCCTCTGCTGGGGTACATGCATGTTGTCAGGCTCCGTGGTGCCGTGTGGTTTGTGCATGTTATCACTCTAGGCCCCTTAGCAGTAAATGTGTCACTGCGAAATATCACTGGCCTAAAAATACCCTGGCATGCGCATGTCCCCCCATAGCCTCGCCTTTGGAACACATATGGTGTCTTTGGCCGCCCAAGATCAGCTATGTAGCCTACAGCTGGGGATGCGATTCAACTGCTCAAATCAGCCAGATGTAGTATGTTAAAAAACGATCTTAGTTTTTCGAAGAAACATCATGCCTGTTTGCTCATAGGAAAAAAAAAAAAGTAGAACTTTTTACTGTTCGTGTTATGATTCGGAGACATTGTAAGACTTGTCATGAACATGTACAGTATGACTGCATTGTAGTGTTTTTTTTAATTCAGGATCAGTTGATAATATAAATGGCCTCATTCAGCGTAATACAGGTTGTAATGCATGTACTGTATCTGTTGACTGTTGGTAACACCTTTGGTTTTTCCACTCCTTGTTTGCAACCTACCCTAAGGCCATGCAGTCTCTCATACAGTCTGTGGTTAAGGCACTGTTCGTTTCCCACATAGCTCCCGCACCACACCCCTGTTCCATGAAGTGCTGATGAGAATAAGTGTTTGCCTTGGGACTGTGCACCGTCGTCTACAGACACATTTACTACAGCTGCCAAGGTTAAATAAGGGTAAATGAGGTAACATCATTTCTTAGTTAAAAGTGCCCCATCAAGCCAAGAAGGTTTCTAATTTAATGGAACCTCCCATAGAGCGGTATTCGCTTACTGCATTTGTAACACTAGTCATTATCTCAAAAGTGACAAATACGCATTTCTGGCTTTCTATTAAAATGTCTTCTCTGCCTCTCAGTTCTCCAAGGTCTCACCTTCCCAAGAGCATAGATTAATAGAGCATCTTGATTATATAAAAGCAAACTTGTTTTCACTCTCTGCGTCACCATAGAACAGCCGTCCAATAAATCTGAAGCTAATCCACTGAGTGTGAGCTCATCCCTCTTAATTTGTTTGCTGCTTTCTCTGCGAGAGGAGATTCTCAAGTGACATCTAAGCTATGGCATCAACAACCCCAAGTGACGGCCTAATACACTCTCAGATTCCCTTCTAGCCCCTTGATGATCCTCTATTGTGTTTGAAGGGCTGTTCTTCTCATCTTGTTTACCAAAGACTCCTTCCATTTGAAGTGTGAAACTTAGCCGTCTAGCTTGCTCCTTAGCAGACCGCAGACCTACTTTAATCAGAGTGCTAGAGTGACCCACTTCCTGATATGTTAATTTGTTTTGAAAACTCAGTGATTATGTGCCAAGATGGTGGTTTAACGGGAGGAGGGAGTCTCTGGATCTTTGGGACCTTGTGGCGGACACCAGAGATTCGGCCCCTCATATCAACTTTGATTGATTGAATTTATTTGATGATGATAGGCCTACAGTATAAATACCCCTCTCTGTAGCAGGAGATAACATTACATATATTTATATTACATACATTACATATATACAGTATATATAAATAGCTGCTTTGCTTGTCTGATGTTTTGAGGACCAGGCCTATTCTGTTCTGTAAAGCAAAAAAGTGCTGCTTTTACGAGGTGCTAATGGACTGCTAATTCTGTAGGAAATGCAGAGTGACCAATTCATTCAGCTGGGTGTTTATTACCTATTGACTTATGACCCTGTCCAGGCCAAGGCGAATAGAGTACCACCTTGTCTTTTCTATTTTGTGGCTCCTCTGTATTTGTCTCAGTGTGTGTCATCTGATTTGTATGGAGCACCAAATGAATGCGCCTGCATGTGCCGTTGTTTTGATCCCCAACCATACCAAATGTCAACACAAGACTAATGCTACAGTTGTGGCACATGAGCCGCTTTTCGACAGTGGTGCCAGTGTGTGCCAAGACTTACTAGCGGACAGCTAGTGCTCAAAGCCCGGTGCTTTGGATCTAGTGAACAAGCCCTGTTGAATTTCCACAGTTTCTAGTTTTTCTAGTCCTCTTTGCATTTGGTGGAGCTCTCATTTATCCTGACGGGCTCTCCAGGCTCTGCATGGCCTTGATACTACATATCACTTTATATTTGTACCTGTTTCCTTTTCCTTCTATTCATGGACACACACAGGCTTTGTTATTTACATATCAGAATGAAGTTTGATGGACTCATCTAACTGTATCTTTCAATTAGCTAATAGCCTTGTTTTCAGAGGCCCCAGTAGATGAATTTACTGAATGTTGTTGTGTTTATGGTTTCCTCTGGCAAAACATGCATAAAGAGCGGCGGATGAAACGAGAGGTGATTTAGTGGCCTCATCACAATGCGGTCGGGCTGTGACGGCCACTTCCTACCTTTGTGTTGACCAAGGGCCCAGGGGCGCGGCAGCGGATACACGGCCCAGGTCCCGGGCTCCGAGGAGGGGAAGGAAGCTCGATGTCAAAGGCGGTCGCTTGGTCCTGCTATCTGGGAGAAAGGCACTCGCACCTCCAGAAGCTTGCTGCATTTGAGCTTTTTCCCTGTGTGGTTGAATACTAGAATCATGTAAACACGTTGAGGTTACATTCTACTCTTTACTTGTTGATAGTTTAGGAGGATTGTAAAAAAGTGTTACCAAAGTCGATACTGTTAATACAATTCTGAAATGTCAATACTGACATGTTAAATTGCTTAGAAAAAAATGAGTCTGTTTGAATTGTGTTTGGTGTAGGTTCTCTTGGCATAAAACTAGTATTTTTACTGCTTGCTGCTCAGGCCTTCTTCTAACCTTGAGAGAAGCCCGCGCAGGCCCCAAGTTCAACGAGTGCATGAGGCATATTTTCGCTGAGCGTGCCTAGACCGCCCCCGCCAAAGCCCCCAACCCCCCCTCCTCCTTCACCATACATACTTTTCCCCTCCTCCTATAGAAGACTCCCTGTAGACATGTACACATTGCCTTTCACAGTCTCCACCAAGGAAAGACATTATGTGTAAAAGGAACTCACATATGGGGACATACGATCTGTGTAATTCTCTCAATTGATAAAAAAAAAAAAAAAGAAAGTCACCTTGCGTGCACTCTTCTGTTCTTTGTGTAAGGTATGAATAGCTTATGTAACAACTTCCCCATAGGATTTTTTCTTTTTTTCTTTTTTTTTTGGGGGGGGGTTATGCTTATTTTACAGTCCCGTTTCAGCAGGGATTTATGTACCTGATACTATGTCAAACCTAAGTATTCTACTTTCTAGTTCTTATGCCAAAGAACCCAAGACAGTTTCTCTAACTATACTGTATAGTACCACATGGTAGTATTGCTTGTTTAAAACAAACATAAATAGGTCATTATCATGTGTCATTTCCATGCAATTTCTCGACTCTGAACATAACATATATTTATTCCTTAGCTATGCTACCTTAGTATCTTCTGCTCACGACAGTGACTGTATTTGCTGTTACTGTACAGTACAGTGGGGTCCTGGGTTGGCCATGGCTGTGTGTTTACAGCAGACTCAGGCTGTTCCAGGTGAGACATGCCAAGCTCAAGTGGCTTGGACCAAGCCTTGCACCGCAAATGGGAAGTGGCTCTGCAGCCC
This sequence comes from Argentina silus, assembly GCF_951799395.1. Classification (NCBI taxonomy): domain Eukaryota; kingdom Metazoa; phylum Chordata; class Actinopteri; order Argentiniformes; family Argentinidae; genus Argentina; species Argentina silus. The sequence goes on along the minus strand of NC_139655.1, from coordinate 30,723,824 downwards.
TGCCAACCACCAGCCTGGGTTGTGACTACATGCTTGCCCTCGGTGCCAGCAGAGAGATAGTGTTTTCAGCAAACTTTCAAGCAGGCGAAAAAAAAGAGAGAGAAAGAAAATGTTATACCCCACCGGCAAGGGTTAGGGGAGGTAGGGGGGTATGTATACTGTATGTGAACGATTGCCAAGTGTGGGATTATAGTGTCTGATCCAATGATGGCTCTTTGATATCCTTCCCAGTTCCCATGATGCAACGGAACGGCCAGCCCCAGTGTACTGTAGATAACGTTTTACAGCCTCTGGAAAGAAGCTTCTCCAAACGCCATGGGAAGAACTCGGCCCTAAAATGCGTTTCGGTTGAAAGATTTATGATGGGGGGGGGGGGAAACCCATTTTCTTTACGTTAATGTTTATCATCTATTTAAAACTTGTAGGATCTGTCTGGGTTGGAAAATGCATTCTGGACATATATTTCATTCGACTGTAATTGAATATGATGAATAAGAACATACTGTATTTTCCCACGCACCAGAGCTTGGTTGTAAGGTTATTTAGATGGAACATTGAGTTACTTAGTCGTCTGTGTAGTCGTCTGTGTATGTGTTTGTTAACTGACCTTCTTATGAGGAAAGAGAACCAAGCTGATATTCAGTTGATATGTTTGTACTTGTCATAAAAAGGTAGCACAACATGTTGAAGCTTTTGTGAAACACCTAGCCTGTGTGTTTCCTGGATCACTATGGGGGGCAGGGAGGGGGTAGGTTGTGAAATATATTGGGGGGGGGGGGTTTTCCCCCAGACGATGGAAAATGGCCCCAGGCAGAAATAATGAATGCATTTGATGGTAGCATACCTTGGCTGTAAAGAAAAACAGTTTGATTGTGTTCTGGCCCTCTGCATTCTTCATAAGGTGAGGAGACAGGGTGTGCAGCATTAAAGAGTACAAAGAGAGCTTAAATGGAAACAATGTGTGTGTGTGTATAGTCCAAGGCACTCTTAACTTGTTCTTACATGGGGGAGGGGTGTGTGTGTGTGTGTGTGTGTGTGTGTGTGTGTGTGTGTGTGTGTGTGTGTCGGGGGGGGGGGGGGGGGTTGATGAGGGAGCGAATCAAATCACACTCACTTTTTTCCCCCTTCCCTTCCCTTTCTTTCTCTGCCCTCTTGGTCCTGCTTGATGCCCTGCCCTCTGAGAAACATGCCCCCATGAAACATAAACAGAAAGGCCCCACTTGCCCCACGGTGTTTACCTTTCTGAACAGAACCAGGGGAACAGTCTTTGGTGTGCCCCCACCCCAACTCCCTCCCAGCCTCCAACTCCTACTCCCACCCACCCGCTTCCCCTCCTACTGAACTTTCGGCATCACAGATAAAATGAAAACGACATGCTCGGATGACTGGAAAGCAAGTCTTTGGAAGCTGGCTGTAAAGCGAGTGTAAAGACCCCCATGGTTAGGCTGAGTGGACAATCCTAGCAAACTGAGGAAGTGGAGGAAAGAGTGCGGGGAGGGGAAGGGGGGGTTTGGGGGCAGCGAAAGGGAAATTCCTGTCCTGACCCAAAGGATGGAAAAAATGACTGCGAGATCTCCTTCTGCCATTCCATGTTAACATGGCAGGCTGCTGCTGTCATCCGTATGAATATTTCTGGAGATTATAAATTGGGAGCCTCGTGGGAATGGGTGAAGCAGCATTAAGAGGAGAACTAAACCTACTGTATATACACTGTTAGAATAGGAACTTCTCCCTCCATGACAGTCAAGAGCAGAATTGAACTTGAATGACACCTTTCAAGGTGCTGCTTGTGAAGTAGAAAGAACACACTAAAACCTCTGAATTAGGCCACATGCCAGGTGGCTTTGTTCCTCATATCATCCTGGTATTATGGCAACATCCCAAAAAATGGGCTGCAAACAAAGGCCTTTCACATGCTTGTCGCCGATAGGGAGGGAGGACTCTTGGTATGTCTGTGGTGTTGATGCCTGCTACACAGCCTGTCATTCAGCACATACCTGTACAAGTAAGACAACATTTTTATTATCTTCGTTGGCTTTGTATTTTTAGATTCGTACACTGTCCTCAGAATAGGGTGAGGGAACGGGAAGGTGACAAAACAAAAAAGTACTTCCCTTAAAATAATTCTCCAAATGTTTGTTTTTTAATCATGTGTATTTGAGATTTTAACTGACATCATGCCATGGTATCAGGTGAAGTTCTGTTCGACGTATTACACTCTTTTTTGACATAGCGGGATAAGGCTGTGTACCCCCGACACAGCCTTATCCCTATGAAAACAGCACAGCCCCAGTTCTAAATGCCAGGCTTTGTGTACCAAGGTTTACGGCTTTCAAACTGACAATCTGAAATTAATTTAGCGGTTCCCCTCCCTACAGTTGCCCATATAAACTGGCATGGTTTAGCCAAACCACATGTTGTTATTGCTGCAGCTGAAGGGGCTGCCCCAGCAGGCCTTGGGTGCACAGGGAGGATTTGCTCCCATAGTCAGTGTCAGGAATGCGGAACACCACACTCTCACCTCTCTCTCCACACACTCTGCTTCCACCGCTACCACACCTATGACGGTGATAAACCTGTGGTGTGGAAGTAGCACAGCTACCCACACACCTCACAGATGTATTCTGTGGTGTAACACCGAGGAAAAAAAATAGCGTTGTCTTTTATTCTCAGGTTCAGGCATGAGCAACAGTAGGTATAATCAGTCAATAGGTTTATTACAATTGAGTTTCAACATGTTGCAGCAAGGGAACAATCTCCAGCATCATATCAGTGAAATTGTACAACCTCCAATAGGAAGGACACATCTTATATACCCAAGAACAACATGATCGATGATGCACTCTGTATGTCAATTGCTATCAATAGATTAACAAAGAACTTACAGATACAACAGAGAGATCGTGTACATAATACTTCACTTAATGAGACCCTGTGGTGCCAGCGGACTCTCTGACATTCTGGACTTGAACATCAGCCGACAAGCTTTGAGATTCATCAATAGAAAACATAAAAGTATTCATTAAGATAATGAAGATGCAGAGATTCAGTCATACAGTCATACAGAACACTTTGTTAGAACACTATACTAATACTGGGTAGGGCCTCCCTTTGCACTGAAAACAGCCTCAGTTCTTCGTGGCATTGATTCCACAAGATGTTGGAAACATTCCTTTGAGATTCTGGTTCATGATGACATGATTGCATCACGCAATTCCTGCAGATTTTTCAGGTGCACTTTCGAGACTCACGCTGTGAGTCTCCCGTTCTACCACATCCCAAAGGTGTTCTATTGGATTCAGATCCGGTGACTGGGAAGGCTACTGAAGAACACTGAACTCATTGTCATGTTCATGAAACCAGTTCGTGATGACTTTTGCTTTGCGACATGGTGCATTATCATGCTGCAAGTACCCATTAGAAGATGGGTAAATTGTGGCCATGAAGGGATGCACATGGTCAGCAACAATACTCAAATAGGCTGTGACATTCAAGAGATGATTGATTGATATTAACGGGCCCAAAGTATGCCAAGAAAACATTCCCCACACCATTACACCACCTCCACCATGAGAAGGTACAGGTGTTCCTAATAAAGTGTTCGGTGAGTGTATGATCACACAGGGTGGTTATACAAGTCTAAATGGTTATACAGGTCATCTTCATCCAACTTTGTCTCCAAATTCCCCACCACAACTCTGCAGGGATGAGGAGATGATCTTTGCAACTTTACTGAATACTGATTGGCTGAATACCCCCAAATCAAATAAAAAATCAAATCAGATTTGAATCAGAATTATTTATATAGTGCCTTTCGTGCAAAATTGCAATACAAGGTGCTTAACAATACAATGAAAATAAACGGTAATATAAGGAAATGATAGTATAGGAAATACGAGACATGGTAGAACAGAGAGACCAGTGCAGCACAGTAGAAGAGGGTAGATTAAAACACGATGCATTAAGAGAATGCTAATCTAAAAAGGTATGTCTTAAGATTTATTTTAAAGGTGTTTACAGTTTGTGATGCCCTCAGCTCCTCTGGAAGGCTATGGACCATAGACACTAAATGCCGCCTCCCCGTAGTTCTTTGTCCTCACCCAGGGAACAACTAAAAGGCCAGTGCCACAGGACCTGAGTGGCACTGGCCAGGGAGCGTATATTAAAAGCATGTCTGACAAGTATTCAGGCGCTAGTCCATTGAGTGATTTGAACACCAATAAAAGGATCTTATAATCTATCCTGAAACTGATAGGCAACCAATGAAGGGACTTTAGGACAGGTGAGATGTGTGACACCCAGACAGTGTTTCCATGAGGATTGGAGGAGTTCCTCTAAAAGGCTGTCAATGCTCTCACTACCTGACTCCACTCCATACTCGTCTGACTACACCTTCAAATAGGATCACCATTAGCCCAGAGTGTTCATGTGGTGTGCATCCGTTTGTTTCTCATTTGGTTAGGGGAGACATGCTCTTCCTATGTGATATGAATTCAGCGAAATCAGGTGTATACCTAGTGTCACATACGTCTCTGATTTGCTTCTTGCGGTGTCCGAGTACAGGGAAATGATTTGTCTTCCTCGTACATACACACAAAGCAGAGGTGACTAAAAAAGAATGCTCTGTGCTGTGCTCTACATCCGCCTCTACACAGCCAGTGTCAGGACTGCCGCTCGCTTCTGCTTTCTCAGGGTTGGTGCCAAGTACAGTGTTTCTGACCCACAACATCTTTCCTCACAATTTCCTCCTTTGGCCCCTTTACACAACAAGCAGCAGCACTACCCAAGCCTTGTCCCTGGTCTGGTGCCAAGGGAGCCTCAGCCAGGCACCACCTGAACCCCCAACCCCCCACACACACACACACCACCCAACCCCACCCCAAACCACTCCACCACTCCCCATAGCTGCTTTGATTCAGCCCAGCCCTGGCATGGGGCTCTGAACCACGTCTACCCGCTCGGGCTCATTAGCTAGAAAGGAAGGTTTTTACTGGTCATGCTGCAGCTGTTTGGTTAAACACAAACTCACAGACAGGAACGTAAAGAGAAGTATGAGGTCGGGGGTGGTGGTGGGGGTGGGGGTGGGGGTGGGGGTGGGGGCGTGCGTTTGTTTGAAACACAAATCCAGACTTCTTTTGAATCCATCGTTCCTTGTCTGTGCATCGCTTTTGCACCCACACTTTAATTGACAGTGTTTGTATTGCTGTGCAATAACTGTGTGTTATTGTTTCATTAGATTATTGTTTCATTAGATTGGGGATAGGGCTAGCTGTAAGTGTAACAATGAGTAAATACAATAGTTGGAATGCTCTACTTCTACAAGAATACACAACAACAACAAAAAACACTTTGAAGACATCTGTCAGGAGGGAGGGGTTGAAGGTATGAAGGAGGGGAGAGATGGAGGTGGAGATCAACATCTGCTGTAGAGAGCCATGGTCCTGAAATGTGGACTGGGTAGGATGGCCTCCGGCACACTTTCATTGGGAGCGGGTCAGTCATAGGCCCATTGTTGTAAACGTTTTGGGCAGCTCCAGTTTCATTGCAGACTTGAATTAGGCCTATGCTCGGGGGCTGTTGGAGAAAGCGTTGTGCTGAAATGATGGTCAAATTCTCAGTACTACATTTGATGAATTAATCTCAATTGCATAATCGTCTTTGTTGTACTGTGTCCTCAACAACACAACAAAACAATCAGGCAGGTTGATTTGCTCTTAGTCCTTAATGCTGACCTTCAGTGTTCAGTTATATTTTAATTCAGTAAATTCAGGAGATTCATTGAAAAGTGATGTTCGTTGCATGGGTCAACATAGAGAACAAAGAATATGGGATATTACTGCAACACCATTCATTTGCACCTGCTTGTATTTTGAGTTGTAATGGCAAAAATAAACTGCTTTGACATCTGTTGGCAGTCAGTAGTCTGTTTTTATGTTTGTAATGACACATTAAATACTCTGCTCTATGTTTCCTTCACTGTGTACCATTCCAAGCTTGGATGCCAGCACAGCCTACTGAATGAGTGCACGCTTTGTTCCTTTGTCTGTCTTGGGCCAAGATCTCTTCTTAGATGTGGTATTATATGATCCAATAATTCTTTCGACAGCCTAATTAAGGTGTGTATTTGTCTGTGTTTACCTCAGCTCCGCTGGCGCGGTGGAGGGAGTGCCAATGGTGGCTGGGTGGCAGGGTTCCTTTGTGGCCTCTCGCCCAGCTGGAGAGTGGCCATGCTTGCCCTGCAAGAGCACCCTGTCGCCCCAGCCCTGCCTGAGTCTCTCTTGCCAATGGGGATTCCCGTTGGCCAAGCCAGCATCCGGGATCTGCAGTGGTAATCGCTGGCCAGGGGAAGTCACTGACTCCTCACTGGCAGGACTCTAGAAGCATGCAGGACACATGGAGCTCTCAACTAAAAGTCTCCAACAATGTGTTTCTACACTGTATTCTTAAAGTAGCTCTCTGCAGGCTCAAGACGTATGTGCTTCATCCTATGGGTCTGATTAGATTGGGGTTATTTAGATAACTATGCTGCAGCCTCATTCTAATGACACAGTAGTAGTTGTAGACCAACCGATGTGAGATGTGTCGTTGAATATGGATGATTCTAAATGGGCCATCGAGAATACAGGTTCCTCTTCAAATCAATCTATTGTCCATTCCTTTAGAATAACATACTGTATTGTAGGCTGTTACTTGACTCTGGAGTTATATCAAACATACTTTCTCTTACCACAATATCTCCCGCTCAACTGTAACGTTTTTTGGGGTGTGTAAGATAAAGTCATTTTTTCAGTGTTTGTTTGTTTTATGTGCCTAACACTTTCCGGGGGTGTAATTGTGGTTAGTGTGAGATGCACATATAGATAACACTGCAAGTCCTGACAGCGTTTTGCAGAGCAGAGCGATGGAGCAGTTAACGTCTCAAACTTATGAAAATGAATTGGAAAAACTGGAGAAAAAAAAAAGGACCAAGAAATGTTATCCCCCTCACCTACTGCACCAGATAACATTCTGGGAACCCTAAAAACAAGTTAGCTCACTAGTGGCAGAGCCGAGAGGCCCCTGACGTTTCTACGGGCCAACGGGGCCTTTCCCTGGAAAACAGAGGGGATTTCCCAGAGCTCAGTGCACTCCAGCAGCCTCCTCTCCGCCTCTCCGCCTCCCTCTCCCAGTCCAGACGTGCAGGTTTGAACCCTCTCCCTGGGCTCCCATGCCACTCATCAGCAGGGGACCGCTGCATTTGTCTCATAATTATCAGACTGTAGGGAGGAGGAGGAGGGGTGGGACTGAGGATGAAAGAACAGAATCACACAGCCCCTCTGTCAAAGGTCTGTCTGGCGGTGGGTTCTGCGTGGTGGTGTGCTAACTCCCCCGAACTCCCCCCTGCTCCTGAAGCGCCGCCTCCATTGAGCAGCCGATCCCGCTGCACATAATCGCCAACCATGATCCCCCCCCCCACCCCCCCACCCTCTGCCCCACTCACCCCACCCCATTGGATCCCCGCTGCTTCATTCACAACTACAAAACACACTCCCCCGGTAGACAGCAGCTTTTCTCTCTGCTTTTTTTTTTCTTCTCTCACTCTCGTACTTT